>NC_135885.1:69778721-70134059 GCF_964194155.1 Cetorhinus maximus
TATTTTAATCAGTATGTTAAACTACATGCACTACAAAGCAATATCATAACTGGTTCATTTTGGGGGCCATCTCAAGCACCAGTATAGAGCAGAATGAGTCGTTGGTCTATCATTGGCCATAACCATAACATGTGTAACATGAGCATCTTTTTGGTCCCTAGTCCTATCAAAAAATCTATTAGGTACCACTGTTTTGATCTTGGGTGTTATCAACAAGCCTTGTTTTTTTTTGGTGGAATAGTGTGTTAGCGATCACAAGATCATGTTCAATGCACAGGGTAAGGAAGCATACGCCACTGGGATTGGACTTTACAAATCCATCCATTTAAATGGTGTTCAGCCAAAGGATATGTAGTTACCCCACCCTAGCATTGAAATCACCAAAAAGTGTGATATTTAACCATGATGTTATTGCTGGCAGATCTGGATCCAGGTTGGAATAGAAGGCTTCTTTCACTTCATCCTCAAAGTCCAAGGTAGATGCCTAAACACTGATGAGGGTGGATTTATTGACTTTGAATTTAAGATTGAGTGTCAAAAGACACTCATTGATCCCAACTGGTGTTCTTGGAGTCTATTCTTGAGTCTATTTTTGATGGCAAAGTCATCTTCTTATGATTTCCCTTTCTAGAAAAAAGTATAGCCACTACCATGTTCTTTGATTTATCCCTCATCTGCTCTACAAATTTCACTAAGGGCTACTATGTCAATGTCTTGGCATCTGAGTTCACAGACTAATATTTCTATTGGTCTCTCAAGTCATTCTGTGTTTTTAAAAAATTCATTCACGGGATGTAGGCTTCGCTGGCTGGCATTTATTGCCCATTCCTATTTGCCCTTGAGAAGGTGGTGGTGAGCTGCCTTCTTGAACTGCTGCAGTCCATGTGGTATAGTTACACCCATAGTGCTGTTAGGAAGGGAGTTCCAGGATTTTGACCCAGCGACAGTGAAGGAATGACGATATATTTCCAAGTCAGGATGGTGAGTGACTTGGAGGGGAACTTCCAGATGGTGATGTTCCCATCTATCTGCTGCCCTTGTCCTTCTAGATGGTAGTGGTTGTTGGTTTGGAAGGTGCTGTCTAAGGAACCTTGGTGAATTCCTGCAGTGTATCTTGTAGATGGTACACACTGCTGCTACTGTGCATCGGTGGTAGAGGGAATGAATGTTTGTGGAAGGGGTGGCAGTCAAGCGGGCTGCTTTGTCCTGGATGGTGTAAAGCTTCTCGAGTGTTGTGGGAGCTGCATTCACACAGGCAAGTGGTGAGTATCCCATCACACCCCTGACTTTTGCCTTGTAGATGGTGGACAGACTTTGGGGAGTCAGGAGGTGAGTTACTCATCTTGTGTGTACCAGCTAGAAGGTACATTGCAGCAACTCACCAAGACTTGTACCTCCCGAACCTGTGGCCACTTACCACAGAAGAGCTAGGGCAGCAGGTGCATGGGAATGCCACCATTTCCACATTTCCCTCCAAGTCACTCACCATCCTGACTTCGAAGTACATAGCAATTCCTTCATTGCTGGGTCAAAATCCTAGCACTTCCTACCTAACAGAACTGTGAGTGTACCTTCACTATACCTACTGCAATGGTTGAAGAAGGCAGCTCATCATTATCTTCTCAAGGGAAATTAGGGATGAGCAATAAATATTGGCCTTGTTAGCAATGTCCACATGCCATGAAAGATCAAAAAAATGTTCTTGATGGTATGCCAAACTGGTTATGGGAATTTGTCTGTAGATGTCTACTGTTTATCTTCTGCTCTCTAAGGTGATGCTAGACTATGTGGAGTCCAATCACTACACACTGCAGTAAGCACTCCTGCTATCACAGTGAGCACTAGTGCAGAGGAGGAAGCATGGTGACTCATAAGTGTGTCCTTATTACCAGCATAACTGCATTCAAGTTGCAGAGTGCAGAACAAATATTTATATGCCCAGACCTTTATTTTTCTCTTTTGCCTCTCTCTTTCTCGGAGTCAGAACATGGAGAACTGTGAAAAAGAGTTCTCTAAAATCCTAATCTGTACCTATGAAAATAACCTTTTTGTGTAAACTGAGGGACACAACTCCTTCAAGAGCATTATTCAGATCATTCACCATTGAAAATAATTTTTATATCAAGCATGGTAAAAGGTGCAAACAAAATCCTACAATTGGAGGGGTATTTCGCTAGCATTAATACTTTACTAGCTTCAAAACAAGAATCTGTGATTTACAGAGCAGTCAGTTTGGTGCTGTCAAAGTTGGTGACTGATGTAGGAAGCCATTATAGTTTTTACAATAATACAGGTTCCAGCTGGTTTCAAAAAATGTTAACTTCAAAAGCTTTTGCTTTTGAAATTGTTCAAAACCTTGTAAAACAATCTACAACTTTTTTGGAACCCAGAACCAGATATAGTTTACATACAGCACGGTCACATTAAATGGAAGATTATTGATGTAACACAAAAGCAATGCGAAGAAATCACTGCAATGCTTTTTAAACTTTCTTTACCCAAAGGATTAATTAAATACATTAGTCTCCTCATATAAAGAAGCATATAAATACAGCCTCTCAAAAAATATTTGATGGAAAAGTATTTCATGCTTCAAATGTCACCATTTGCTAGCTTTTCTTGAAAAAAAATGCAAAACGTAAAGGTCACCCAATTTTGCATTGGTGCTTCTTTCTATTGTTACTAAAAAACAATGCTGGCAGTCTCTCCTTTCCTTAATGGTAATAATGTTCTATCTCACTTTTCAAAATGACAATTCTTAATGTTGTTTACTTCTTTCTGTAATCTCCTCAACTAAATGGATGATGCAGCACTTGATTACTCAGCAGGTGCTTAGAGATAAACTGCTAATCACAAACAACAGGGCTGTGAATGTTAATAAGACCCAAGGAGTTAATTCACAATTGTTAAATGATTTCTTTTAACTATAATTGCTCTTGGCTCAAATTGCAATCATTAGCATTCCCATCATTAATAACAAAGAAATGTAAATACCTTTTAAAAAACATTCAGTTCATCACAATGGGGCTTGCAGCTCCATTCTCCACAGAGTGTACTGTAAACCCAGCATTAAAGCCACAGGCGAGAAATCCCATGGATCCACTTCAACTGGTGTTAGTGTGGTTGGGCAGGACACTCATCTATGTGGAACATTCCTTGTTCCAGTCCTACTCCGGCCCCCTCCCACAACTCTTTCTCCGGTACATTGATGATTGCTTCGGTGCTGCTTCATACTCTTGTCTGGACCTGGAAAAATGTATTAATTTTGCTTCTAATTTCCACCCCTCCATCATTTTCACATGGTCCATCTCTGACACTTCCCTTCCCTTCCTTGACCTCTCTGTCTCAATTTCTGGTGATAGACTGTCCACCAATATCCATTACAAGCCTACTGACTCCCACAGCTACCTTGACAACAGCTCCTCACACCCATCATCCTGTAAGGACTCCATCCCATTCTCTCAGTTCCTTCACCTCCGTTGCATCTGTTCTAATGATACCACTTTCAAAAACAGTTCCTCTGACATGTCTTTCTTCTTCCTTAACCGAGGTTTTCCACCCACGGTGGTTGACGAGGCCCTCAACCGTGTCAGGCCCATCTCCCGCGCATCCGCCCTCACACCTTCCTCTCCCTCCCAGAAACATGATAGGGTCCCCCTTGTCCTCACTTATCACCCCACCAGCCTCCTCATTCAAAGGATCATCCTCCGCCATTTCCGCCAACTCCAGCATGATGCCACCACCAAACACATCTTCCCTTCACCCCCCCGGCGGCATTCTGCAGGGATCATTCCCTCCGGGACACCCTGGTCCACTGCTCCATCACCCCCTACACCTCAACCCCCTCCCACGGCACCTTCCCATGCAACCGCAGAAGGTGCAACACCTGCCCCTTTACTTCCCCTCTCCTCACCGTCCAAGGGCCCAAACACACCTTTCAAGTGAAGCAGCATTTCACTTGCACTTCCCTCAATTTAGTCTACCGCATTCGCCGCTCCCAATGCGGTTTCCTCTACATTGGAGAGACCAAACGCAGACTGGCTGACCGCTTTTCAGAACACCTTCAGTCTGTCCGCAAGCATGATCCAGACCTCCCTGTCGCTTGCAATTTCAACACTCCACCCTGCTCTCATGCCCACATGTCTGTCCTTGGCCTGCTGCATTGTTCCAGTGAAGCTCAACACAAACTGGAGGAACAGCACCTCATCTTCCGACTAGGCACTTTACAGCCTTCCGGACTGAATATTGAGTTCAACAATTTTAGATCATGAACTCTCTCCTCCATCCCCACCCCCTTTCCGATTCCCCCCCTTTTTTTCTCAATAATTTATATAGATTTTTCTTTTCCTACCCATTTCCATTATTCTTAAATGTATTCCCATCCATTGTTTTATCTCTACCTTTTAGCCTATTTCGATTCCTTCACACCACCCCACCCCCACTAGAGCTATCTGTACCTTGCTTGGCTTGCTTTCTACCCTTAATTAGCACATTCCTTAGATAATATCACCACCTTCAACACCTCTTTGTCCTTTTGTCTATGACATCTTTTGGTTATCTCCACCTATCACTGGCTCTCTATCCAGCTCTACCCTCCCCCCCACCTTAAACCAGCTTATATTTCACCTCTTTTCTATTTTTACTTAGTTCTGTTGGAGAGTCATACAGACTCGAAACGTTAACTGTGTTCCTCTCTGCAGATGCTGCCAGACCTGCTGAGTTTTTCCAGGTATTTTTATTTTTGTTCAGGAAACTCATCTGCTGCTGTGACCTGTTGTTGATCCCATGCTAAATCTCTGGAACTGGCATTTGGCAGAGTGGTACTCTGTCACTCGTCGGGGGGAGGGGCGGTGAGAACTTAAGCTAGGAGAGTTAAACATCTTTAGCATTGATTTCACTGGGGGTGGGGATGGCTGGTAGCTATCCCCCAAACTATGCTGCCCCTCCCTGTGACTCTCACACCGTGACCCCTCTTTCACCACCACT
Source organism: Cetorhinus maximus (assembly GCF_964194155.1). NCBI lineage: Eukaryota > Metazoa > Chordata > Chondrichthyes > Lamniformes > Cetorhinidae > Cetorhinus > Cetorhinus maximus. Next base: position 69,783,708 of record NC_135885.1, read on the forward strand.
CGTCTGTGCTTGGGTCCCAGCAGCCACCGTCTCCACGGTGGCGCTGCTGAATAAAGAAGAGCTGCTTGTTTCTGATTGGCTGGCAGCTCTTGGTGGGGGGACTTCTGCTCCTGGGGCAATTGATCCCAGGGGCAAGGCCTGCTATTGGCCTGTTGAGCGTCTCTTAATTCCCTAAAAGATGTGAGACCCCTGGTGCTTTCATTAAGTTCACCCCATTACAACTGAAATTACAATGTTTCCAGCGGACTTCTACTTGAGGCAAGAGACTGATAAAACCCTATGAAATTTCAGTTTTACTGTTTTTGCAAATATATGTGAAGGTTGTCTCAAAACTTTTTAATGCTTTTGTAACTTAGTTGTCATATTATAGCCCTGTAAGACATTCCTATTTCATTCTGCATGTAATTTCCTATTGTAAAGTTACATAGTACTGCCATCCTACTATGGTGACAGTGATCCTAATAATACCAACTTGTTATCACAAAAGAACAGTCAGCATGCAGCACCACAGCAAATGAACATCACTTATCACAAAAAATGGAAATGTGATAGGGAGAGAGTACAGCTACAGGCCTAAACTTGCTATCATCTTGGATCTGCAGTGTGCTCCCAGGATCTCCGGTCTGCGGTGTGGCCCAGTGCGTGTCAGACCCCCAGCTTACTGAACAGCCCCTCTCTTTAGGCACTCGACAGTTTACTAACTGGAAAACAAAAGGTGAAATAGCCAGGAATGCCCTCTCCTACCTCAATAACCTGCGAATGTTGGGCCTGTACCTACGGTGGGTGCAAGTGCAAACCCTGTGCCATGCACCGAAAGAATCCTAGGAAATTCCTGGGCAGTGTTGTGGAAGTGGAGGTCTAACGTAATGGGTCTTCAACCCACTTCCTCCTCAATTTGAATATCTGTCTCATTAGCATGAGTTGACTCCTCACATAAAAATGTGAGAATAACATAATAAAGCAGGAAATGACCAAAGGCTACTTGATTTATCAGGCTTACTCTTTACACCACGCATAATTTATATTGCCATAGACTCTCCTTAACTTATTTGACCTTCTCAAGGAGATAAATCGTCACAGGTAAAAACCTCCAAGAAAGATAAATCACTTGTTTCTATAACTATTGGCCACTGTAAACCAGCAATTAAATGAAAACCTCAGAACATCAACTTAGCATTATAACATACAGTATTCAACCCATGCTCTTGGCACTCCAGAGATTATATTCCCAAACTTAAGCCAAGGTGACCCTTGAAGATAAGGCATTCTTCTGTGTATGCACAACACTTATGCTGATAATCTTCAATTATTTCCACAGCCATTTTAAGCTAATTGGTAGTGATTTATCTAACTTTCATATGAGTCTATTGCACAAAGCAAATAAACAAAAATGCAACACTAATTTTGCTATCATCTTTTGTCTAGCTGCTTGTCTGTTAATTTTGTACTCATCACCTCTGGCCTGGCAACTACAGCTGAAGCTATTTAACCTAATTGCATCTACATTATTCAGCTAGTTTTTTTGTTCGCAGATGTATCGATGAGGTTACAGATGCATTATTCAGGAAGGCCAATGTCTTCACAATTTTTGCCACTGACCAACAGCAGCAGTGCAAGAAGGCAACACAATTGTATGCAGCTACCCAAAGTCATCATTCAGTTCCATGTGCACAATGTTGTGAACTATGTATTTTGAAAGGAACTATTTTTATTCTCAGTGTTAACATGTCATGGCATAGAATCATACAGATAATACCTGCTTGACTGGAAACTCTCACAGTGCCTTCATTTTAAGGCAACCAGCTATACTATATTTATTTGAAGGGGAATGAAGAATAAAAGGGAGTTTTGCAGAGGATAAGGGTATCCTATCCAGCCCTGACTTATGTGCCAACCACAAATAGAAACACAATGCAGATAGTTGATTGGATAGTACAGAACTTGAGTATTACTAAAAAAAAGAGGTAGATTCACAATTCTAAAGCGAACAACAATTTATAATTTATAATCTGTCCTGATGAGTGCAAGATGAAATGCTTCAACAATGCAGATGTAACAAAGTTCATTCTGGAACCAGAAGTATCAAACATAACATTATTACCTTGAGGCAGCAATTGATGTATCTAGACCAACGGGGGGACCAGCACCAGCCCACTTCATGCAGACATTCCAGAATATTTTTTTATCTTCTGCATGCTTCATTACTTTGCCCTATAAAGAGGCCTCATCATGTATAATGATCACTTGGAGGGCAAAGCCATGACAGAAAATGCTAGAGGAGAATTAGCGATGATATCAGAATTGAAGCTAGGAGGGCTGAGGTGCCAATAAGCACTTTCAGGTGATTTCTAAGTGATGCCACAGCTTTACCATTCCTTAAAGAGGCAAATCAAATTTGCCAGGTGCCCAATCCAGCTTGTGCTACACATCCAAATACATTACATTATACTATCTATTATCATTTTATATCAAACTTTTCAGCATAACCTTTAAACTAATTGTGCGAAGCACATTTATTTTCTTAATTGCAGTGTGTGTAAATGCTGGCAGTTTGAGTGACATGGGATTCTTTTTGGTGCTTGTATTTTGTTTCAGATGTGTGATACCTAACCTAACTCACCAGATAAGTGGTCCCTTATGGAAGGAGTATGGGTGCTGGCTGGTGACAAGGCTTCATCAACAGCCTGCTAGGAATCTGGTGACTCCAAATCTTCATTGACATTCCATTTCACAAGCCTGTTGTTTAAGTCAACAACATTTGGAACAGTGATGATTGATTTATGTTCCTGACTTCCACCACCTTCGCCTATTTGTGTTGCCTATTTGTGGTGCATTGAACACTTTGAGGTGCGAGTGAATTCATCCCATAAATTGTGTGCATCCTCGCCTTGAGGCCTTGCAAAGCAGCTCTTGGCCTCAAAAACTGCCAATATTTATAAAGAGTGTTTTATTATAGAAAAAATCACCGCAAAAAAGAAAAGGACATGAACCCTGTTCAGGAGATTTAGGATGGAAGACCAAAAGCAAGATCGTAAAGAAGGTTTTTGAGAAAGCTTTTTAGAGATAAGAGATCTTGTGGATTAAAGGATTATAGATAGGATTTTAGATTTGAGCATCCGCTTTGAGTTATACAGGACACTGAGGTTGCACACAACATAGTTCAGGCTGAGGATGAAATTAAGAAAGACAATACCAAAAGAGTAGAGTTTCTGGCCAGGGCTCAGAATGATAGCATTTGTCTTGACTTCCCAATGCCTACCTACAACACCCTTTCAGTCTGACTCACAGTTAACTCCACATAACATGACTAGTAATTTCTACACTGATATCAACAGCCTAATTGAGTGAGGGATGTGGGAAATAAAAATAATCCGTACTAGCATGATGCTTGTAATATGCCTTAAAATTATTGCAATTAAAAGAAAAGAAAGACTTGAATTTATGGGCAGAATTTTACATTCGGTGTGCAGGCACACGCCCGACATGCTGGAACGTAAAATGATGTGCCGGAGTCAGCTGCGTGCCCGCTGATAATTGAAAGGCCTATTAAGGCCATTAACAAGGTAATTGAGTTGAATTTTACGCTGCCCGTCCAACCTTGGGGTTGGTGCGCAGGCGAAAAGGCCAAGCGGCCTTTAGGCTTTTTAGGAAGCCTCATCCACGAGCGGGATGGGATGAGGTTCCCTAAAGCCAACACTAATTAAATAAAAACTTCCTTTTGAAAATAAAAACATGTGCCTTCACATGTGACACAGTCACATGAAGGGACATGTTTCATTAAATTTTTATTGTCTTTAGTTACTTTTTTAAGAAGTGCTTCAATCTCCCAGAGGCAGCTCCGTGCCTCAGGGAGATTGAAGCACTGTTCCGCGTGCATGCGCAAACTGTGCGCTGGACCTGACTCTCCCTCCTTCCCCTGCCCGCACCGGTGGCTCAGTGCTACCGCTCAATATCCACCCACGGCGGGCCTTAATTGGCCCGCCCATGTGAAATCGATGCACGGAGTCGATCGCGGGTGGCAGTCGGCTCTGCGGCCGCCCCTGCCCACTCCTGCCAAGCCCGCCCAATGACTGGAAAGTCCTGGCCTATGTATCACTTTTCATGTTTTCAGGTTCCCCAGGTGTTTTACAGCCAATAAAATATTTTTGAAGTGTAGTCACTATCGCAATGTCGTGGAATGGAGATTGCAATATATTGCATCCAGTCTGTACAATAATTAACCAAAGAATGTTTGATAGTGACAATTTTCCATCAACAACCACTGAAAATCTATCACTTTGCTAAGCACATTTTAAACATTTTTTAAAAAATTCAATAGCATTTTTTATCTTTTCAATTTTTAACCAATCGTCTGGCAGATATGAGTTCTGTTGCATCCTGGAGAGGAGGCACACAATTTATGGGATTAATCCTCTCCTGCCTCAAAGTTCTCAATGCATCAGGAAATTGGTCATAAACCAGGACACAGAAGCATTCTTGACACTAAAAGATCAACAGTCCATACAGTTCAATTTTAACAAATCAATATTTTTTATTCACTTTATTCTGTCTGTAAAGCTTCAGTTGAACAGAGATTTCCACAGTGTCATTCACTTGAGCTGCATGTAAAGAAACAGATGATTCACTCTGTGCTCAAATGACTGTGGCACGATGAGCCAGAATTTGCTGTCAAAATAAAGGTAAGACTATTATGCCCCCTGTTATTTATGCATCAATAGTGTAGTAATTTCAGGCGAGGGGCAGATATACTGTTCAATGTGGGTATGCAAAATTTATTGTCCATGTTGCGCCATTTCATCCTAGCATCGCAAAAATAACATTTTGCGACTGCTCAACATTGGCATCCATTCAACATCACGAAGTTGCTGTACTTGGATGGTAGCTACAAGCTAAAACTGTGGCAGATATTTAGAGCTAGCAATTAGGAGCATAAGTACTCTCTGGACATAGTGCTAATTGTTAATTACTGTCAATCAGCTTCAATGGTACTGAAAATTAATTATCATGAATGGAAATGTCATTCCTTCAGGCTTGCAATTTTCCAGAGAGATTTTAAAAATGTCAAATTTTAAATATGTTTTTTCTGTTCTTCTCTTGCCCTCTTAATCCAATCTTTTTCACTCTTTGGGTTGGATTTTACGACAGCCCATGTTGTTCCATCGCCTGAGCCGAAAGCAGGTCCTGAGACCTCACGGACAGACAGTGGTACCCTGGGTTGAATTTGGCCATTGCTGGGACCCGCCACCCAATAGAAGATGGTGGCCCAACTCTCAGAGCTGCTGGCCCTATCAGAGGGCAGGCAGTTCAGCAGCCTTGGCAGCACCACTGATAGTGGTAGCCACAACTGAGGCTGCAGGATGAAGAAGAGGGTACCTCCATGTTGAAGTGCCCTCAAAGGCAAGGTAAGCATTCTTTTTACTCTGCTGGGGCTAGGCAGGCAGGCCCTAGCAATCGGAGGCATATAAGACCTCCAGCATCCATTGCCACCAGGAGATACTGTCATGGTCATGAAGCAGTTATAAAAGAAGACCCCTCCCCCACTACAGGAATTTGCTAAGGGGCTGCCATTATTTACCTGGTAGTCACCCCACATGGTGGCAGCCTCTCTCGAAGCTGGTAAAATGCCAACAGGGGCAGGAATTGGCCATTAATTGGCCAACTAATTGGTTTAATTAGCCGTCCATCTCCAGTCTGCGTGCGCTGTGTGACTGTCATTCCCGCTCTTGAGAATAGCTCTTATAGCCGGGAAGATGTCAGACTCCCCTTCCTTTTTTTCTGCCACCATTTTACAAACCCTGCCACCTCCCAGCCCATCTCCAGAGGGCTCGTAAACTTCAGCCATTTATTTCTCTTTCTGTACTTGATTTGACATTGAACTTGTCCTCTTTAATTCACCCTCCTTCTCAATCCTCCCACTGTTTATTTTGCAATCCTTAAATGTCATTTTTTTAAGGAGATTCCCTGTTGGTTGCCCTGTTCACTCAATTCCTGGAAGCCCTGTTTCTCCCAGTGCACTGTTGTCAGCTCACATTTGCAACAACTTTGTGAGCAACAATGTTTTGAGCTGAGGGATGCAAGGGCAGGGGCAAGTTTCAAAAATGTCAGATGCCCCGCGACAGAAAATTAAAACAAAACGCTTGCACATAATCTTAAGCAACAAAGACCATATGATGATATAGAAAAATAGAAACATAGAAACCAGGTGCAGGAGTAGGCCATTCGGCCCTTCGAGCCTGCTCCGCCATTCATTATGATCATGGCTGATCATCCAACTCAATAGCCTGCTCCCGCTTTCTCCCCATAATCCTTTGATCCCTTTCACCCCAAGAGCTATATCTAACTCCTTCTTGAAAACATACAATGTTTTGGCCTCAATTACTGTATGTGGTAACGAATTCCACAGGCTCACCACTCTCTGGGTGAAGAAATTTCTCCTCATCTCAGTCCTAAATGGTCTACCCCGTATCCTCAGACTGTGACCCCTGGTTCTGGACTCCCCCACCATTGGGAACATCCTTCCTGCATCTACCCTGTCTAGTCCTGTTAGAATTTTATAGGTTTCTATGAGATCCCCCCTCATTCTTCTGAACACCAGAGAGTATAATCCTAATCGACTCAATCTCTCCTCATATGTCAGTCCCGCCATCCCAGGAATCAGTCGGGTAAACCTTCACTGCACTCCCTCTATAGCAAGAACATCCTTTCCCAGATAAGGAGACGAAAACTGCACACAATATTCCAGGGGCAGGATTTTACTATCGGTGAGCGGGGGCGGGGCCCACTTGCCGACGCATAAAATGACATCAGGTGGAACTCCCGACGTCATTTAAATTTAAATTTTCAGGAAGGCGGGACGCAGCAAAATCAACTGTGCACCCGCCGACCTGTCAATGGCCAATTGAGGCCATTGACAGGATCAATTAAGTAATTAAAGGACTTGCCCGTCCAACCTTAAGGTTGGTGGGCAGGCCAGGAGCCCCAGCGGCAACTAGAAAAAACATGAAACCTCATCCACCGGCGGGATGAGGTTTCATGTAGGGTTTTAAAAATTTTAATAAAGTTGTTATGGAAATTATGAACATTTCCCAACTCATGTGACATTGTCACATGGGGGGACATGTAAGGGAATTTGTTTTTCTCTCTATTTTTAATATTGTTGAAAGTAGAGCCGGTCTCCCTGAGGCAGCACTTAGCCTCAGGGAGATGAATGCGCTCTTTTGTGCACATGCGCGAAAGAGTGCACTCACGATTTTAGGGAATCCCCCCCCCCGCCCACACAGGGACCGCATAGCGCTTCCCTGCGGAAGTCACGCTGGGCGGGCCTTAACTGGCCCACCCATGTAAAATGGCGCCACGCTTCCAATCGGGCGTGCCAATTGGAAGCACGCTGGCACGCGCACGCGCACGCCCATCAACTTCCCCCCTAATAGGGGGGGAAATTCAGCACCAGCTGTGGTCTTACCAAGGCTCTGTATAATTGCAGCAAGACATCCCTGCTCCTGTACGCAAATCCTCTGGCTATGAAGGCCAATATACCATTTTCCTTCTTTACCGCCTGCTGCACCTGCATGCTCACCTTCAGTGACTGGTGTACAAGGACACCCAGGTCTTGTTGCACATTCCCCTCTCTCAATTTATGGCCATTCAGATAATAATCTGCCTTCCTGTTTTTGCTACCAAAGTGGATAACCTCACATTCATCCACATTATACTGCATCTGCCATGCATTTGCCCACTCACTCAGCTTGTCCAAATCACACTGAAGCATCTCTGCATTCACCTCACAGCTCACCCTCCCACCCAGCTTTGTGTCATCTGCAAATCTGGCGATATTACATTTAGTTGCCTCATCTAAATTATTAGTATATATTGTGAATAGCTGGGGTCCCAGCACTAACCCCTGTGGTACCCCACTAGTCACTACCTGCCATTTGGAAAAAGACCCGTTTATTCCTACTCTTTGTTTCCTGTATGCCAACCAGTTTTCTATCCATCTCAATACACTGCCCCCAATCCCATGCACTTTAATTTTACACGCTAATCTCTTATGTGGGACTTTGTCGAAAGCCTTCTGAAAGTCCAAATAAACCACAGCCACTGGCTCCCCCTCATCAACTCCACTAGTTACATCCTCGAAAAATTCCAGTAAAATTGTTAAGCATGATTTCCCTTCTGTAAATCCATGCTGACTCTGTCTATCTCTGCCACTGTTTACCAAGTGATCTGCTATTAAATCTTTTATAATGGACTCTAGAATTTTCCCCACTACCGACGTCAGGCTGACTGGTCTATAATTCCCTATTTTCTCTCTACCTCCCTTTTTAAATAGTGGGGTTATATTACCCTCCAATCTGTAGGAACTGTTCCAGAGTCTTTAGAATCTTGGAAGATGACCAGCAATGCATCCACTATTTCTAGGGCACTTCCTTAAGTACTCTGGGATGTAGATTATCAGGCCCTGGGGATTTATTGGCCTTCAATCCCATCAATTTCCCCAACATCATTTCCCTATTAATACTGATTTCTTTCAGTTCCTCCCTCTCACTAAACCCTGTGTTCCCCAACATTTCTGGTATGTTATTTGTGTCCTCCTTTGTGAACTCAGAACCAGAGTATGTATTTAGTTGGTCAGCCATTTCTTTGTTCCCCATTATAAATTCCCCTGTTTCTGACTGTCAGGGACCTACATTTGTCTTCACCGATCTTTTTCTCTTCACATACCTAATAGAAAGTTTTACAGTTAGTTTTTATGTTCCCTGCAAGCTTACTCTTGTATTCTATTTTCTCCTTCTTAATCAATCCCTTGGTCCTCCTTTGCTGAATTCTAAAGTGCTCCCAATCCTGAGGTCTGTTGTTTTTTCTAGCCAATTTATATGCCTCTTCCTTGGATCTAATACTATCTCTAATTTCCCTTGTAAGCCATGGTTTGGCCACCTTTCCTGTTTTACCTTTGCACCAGACAGAGATAAACAATTGTTGCAGTTCACCCATGTGCTCTTTGAATGTTTGCCATTGCCTATCCACCGTCATCCCTTTAAGTAACATTTCCCAATCCATCATAGCCAACTCGTGCCTCATACTTTCGTAGTTTCCTTTATTAAGATTCAGGATCCTAGTCTCAGAATCAACTATGTCACTCTCCATCTTGATGAAGAATTCTATCATATTGTGGCCGCTCATCCCCAAGGGGCCTCACACAGCCCCCACTAACATTTTTTGCCTCTTAGCGTTTCTCAGCTCTACCCATACGGATTCCACATCGTCGGAGCTAATGCCTTTCCTCACTATTGCGTTAATTTCCTCTTTAACCAGCAATGCAACTCCACCGCATTTTCCTTTTTGTCTGTCCTTCCTAAATACCCCTAGATGTTCAGTTCCCGTCCCTGGTCACCCTGCAGCCATGTCTCCGTAATCCCGACTATATCATACCTGTTTACATCTATTTGCGCGGTTAATTCATCCACTTTATTGCGAATGTTCCTCATGTTAAGGCACAAAGCCTCAAGTTAACATTACTGGTCCCATTCCCACTATTCTTCACTGAGGTCCTGTTTGATTCTTGCCTTTGATTTCTTTGCCTATCACTTTTCTTATTCCCCTTTCTGTCTTTTGTTCTTGTCCTTGAATCCCCCTCCTCTGACTCCTTGCATAGGTTCCCACCCCCCTGCCATTTTAGTTTACACCCTCCCCAACCACTCTAGCAAATATTCCTCCAAGGACATCAGTCCCGGTCCTGCCCAGGTGTAACGCGTCCAGTTTGTACTGGTCCCACCTCCCCTAGAACTGGTCCCAATGTCCCAGGAATCTGAAACCCTCCCCCTCACACCATCTCTTCAGCCATGTATTCATCCGATATATCCTGCTATTTCTACTCTGACTAGAACGTGGCATTGGTGGTAATTCTGAGATCACTACCTTTGAGGTCCTATTTTTCAACGTATTTCCTAACTCCCTATATTCTGCTTTTAGGACCTCATCCCCTTTTTAATCTATGTCGTTTGTACCAATGTGTACTACGACCACTGGCTGTTCACCCTCCCCCTTCAGAATGTCCTGTAGCCACATCCTTGACCCTAGCACCAGGGAGGCAACATACCATCCTGGAGTCTTGTTTGTGGCCACAGAAACGCCTATCTATTCCCGTTACAATTGAACCCCCTATAACTATTGCTTTCCCACACTTTTTACTCCTCCCCTGTGCAACAGAGCCAACCATGGTGCAATGAATTTAGCTGTTGTTGCTTTCACCTGAGAGGCCATTCCCCCCAACAGTATCCAAAGCGGTTTATCTGTTTTGCAGGGGAATAGCCACAGGAGATTCCTGCATTGCCTGCCTGGTGGTCACCCATTCCCCTCCTGCCTGTGGACTCTTAGCCTGCGGTGTGACCACCTCTCTATACGTGCTATCCACTATACTCTCTGCCTCGCAGATGCTCCACACTGTCCCCAGCCGCTGCTCCAGCTCCAAAACCTGGGCTTCCAGAAGCTGCAGGTGGAGACACTTCCCGCACACATGCTGGCCCCGGGAACTGGTAATGTTCCCGGATTCCCACATAGAGTAGAAGGAGCAAACGCAGCTTTGAGCTCTCCTGCCATGACCTACCCCTTTAAATTAAATCACACCTTTTGGAAGATACTTAATATCAAATAATATCAATTGCTCTTGGACCCTTCTTCCCTGTTCCTCGTTGTTACAGAATATAGCCCTTACAAACGATGAACCACAAAATAAGACCTTAAAAACTATAAGTGATAGAAGTAGTAAACATTTACCCGACCGTACTCACGGTACTCAAAGGAGCACCTCGTTCCCTCCTCACTTCCTCACCTCCTCCCTCAGTCACCAAACTCCAACTTAAGCACTCTACTGCAACCCAAAGCCGCACTCTAGTGCAGACAAAGTCAGCACTGTAAGATGGCCTGTTTTTATACTCTCTGAATCTAGCCTCTGAAAACCTGTTTAAGCCAGTTACCTAATTAATTAGATGTAGCTACAAGCATAGCCCGTATAAACCCTGTTTTAAAGCTGGCCTAAAACTCACCTTCTTCCACCCCAGCAACTTTTAGTTTACTAAATTAAAGAAAGACTAGACTTTAGATAGAAATTAACCCTTAAATTCCCTCAGTCACCAAACTTCAACTTAAGCACTCTACTGCAGCCCAAAGCAGCACTCCAGTGCAGACCTTCAATATTCAAAAATACTGCAAAACACTTAAATTATAATAGCTACTGATTAAGAAAAGAAAAATCAATTTGATTATATATCTTTAATGGTTGTACCTTACAGCTGCAAATCAGACTCCCTTGCATGTATGTAAAATATGGCGTGATGACATCAGGTCTGCAATTCAATGTCATCCTGTCAGCTTCCAATCATTCAGAAGGTGAGCAGATCTGGAAAACGGAAGTCTGCCGTTTTTTAAATAACCAATTAATAAGCTATTGAGTTTGTTAATGACCCAATTACAACTTTTCATTGCCCGCTCCTTTGTTTAGGTGTCAGACAGAAAAACTTTTGGAAGTTCTTTACACCAGGTATGAGGAGATGGCACAAGGATGGAACAAAAAGCCTGTCTTTTCTTGGCACAAAGGGCTATGGCTGCATGTAGCAGGTGAAGGCGGTGGCGCTTGTAAGTTTTTTGACTTTATTTATTCACTGTTTTGGGCCTGTCATAAGAAATAAGGAGAGATTGAGAGGGCAGGGAGCCTTTAGGTTGATGGCTGTGACCAACTTCCTGTTCACAGCATAACCCCTCTTCTGCCTGACGTCCCAGCATTGGGGCCCGATTGGGCTTAGAGTTCCTCTTTGCACCAGCTAATTGGCTGTCTTCCCACTATGACGCCGCTGATTGGACGTCCTTTGCTTGATTTTCTATGATGAGATGGTGGGGGTGCAAGCGAGCAACCACTCACTTTCTGTTCTGCCACCTTCACCCCTCCGAAAACCATAAAATCCAGCCCTATACTGCTTTATAAATGAAAGTCAAATGAATTAGAAATTGTTAACTCTCAACTTCTACTTATTTATTCACACAAAATAGACAACATTTGTTGATTCTTTGTTAACTATCCACTATCAGTTAGATTTGTGCTTTCTAAATACTTATCCCTAAAGTTTTTTAATTGCCTGTCCTTTCAACTTTTCATTAAAAAGCTCTGTGGCAACAATATTTTGAGTTTTTTACATATTTGTCAGGTGCATAATTTTTTTATCCCAGCCCTATCACATTTGTAAAAGGATTTTTATTTCCTATTTACATGACAGCGTGCGATGCAGTTTCATGCTATGCCCACAGGATGGCATTATGGATCAGATTAGTCAATCTTCATCAAATGTTTTTTATTCATCATTTTTGTCTCACTAACTACAATAATTTCCAATATTAAGGCTTAAAATAAAAATCAAGAAAATGACCAATTTATTATTTGCAATGCCTTTTATGTTGCCAAATGGCTGAACTAAACTGGTTACTTGATGATGTATATTGACCGGGTTTTTTTACCCTGCTTCGAATGAGAGACCTTTCTATCACTTCCAGGTATTCTGAATATGTAGAGAATTCTCCAGTATGCAATGTATAGTTAAAAGGTAAAAGGTTGTCTCTATTCATCCCTGTGAGTATTTAAAGTTTGTTTTGTTTATTTCTTTTCTAAAAGATTAAAACAAATTGGAGACTGAATATTAAAGGTTTTCATATCAGACAAGTGATGAGTTTATAAAATGAAAACAGAAATAGTCAATAAGTCTGGCAGCATCTGTGGAGAGAGGAACAGTTAAGGTTTCAGGTCAATGACCTTTCATTAGGCCTGGGAAAAGTTAAAACTTAATAGGTTTTGAGCAAGTGAAAGGGAGTTGGGTGGGAAGTAGACCAAAAGGGAGGTCTGAGATTGGGTGGAGGGCAGGAGAGTTTGAATGGCAAAATGTTTCATGGCCAAAGAGAATGGTAATAGGGCAAGTAAAGGATCACAAGATGTGTCAAGAGGAGATGTGAATGACAGGATCGCTGCTGGTGGAATGCAATGTGAAGGAAACAGGAGAGAAATGAGAGAGGAAAAAGCAAAGAAATACAAAACCAATGGAGGCAGAGGGTACAATTTAAAATTTAAGTTTCTAAACAAACTGGCTTGGTGTTTCTGCGCAGGGTACAATTGGAAGAATGCACCCGGAATGTGCCGGACACAATACTGATGTTGCCAAGGTGAAATCATGCTTAAGTTTTCACTCAACTTTAATCCCCCACCATCAGCATCCTGGGGAATGCCATTGACCAGAAACTGAACTGGACCAGCCATATTAAATGCTGTTGCTACAGAGCAGGTCAGAGGCTTTGAATTCCGCAGCCAGTAACTCACCTTCTGACTTCCCAAAGTCTGTTCATCATCTACAATGTGCAAGTTAGGAGTGTGATAGAATGATCTCCTTTTGCCTGGATAAGTGCAGCTCCAATAATACTCAAGTCACTTAACACCATCCAGGATAAAGTAGCCCACTTGATCGAACTCTGGCCAACACCTTAAACATTCATTCCCTCCATGAACGGTGCACAGTGGCAACATCAATAAGGTGCACTGTAATAACTCACCAAGGCTCATTCAATGGTACTTTCCAAACCCACGACCTCAACCACCACAGGACAAGGGAGCAGATGCATGGGAATACCCCCACCTGCAAGTTCCTCGCCAAGAAACATACCACCCCGATTTGGACATACATTGCCATTTCTTTATTGTCGCTGGATCGACATCCTGGAACTCCCTCCCTACGCCACATGGACTGCAGCAGTTCAAGAAGGCTGGCTCATCAATACCTTCTCAGGGGCAATTAGGAATGGGCAATAAAACTGGCCCATCCAGTGATACACATATTCTATGAATGAATTAACAATGGATTACTGTGACTCTTGGTGCTTGAGTGTCCCGGACACAATGAGATGAACATCCCTGGACAGAATCAATTGGTGGAATCTGGTGATGCCAGCCTGGGGGTGTGGCCAGGTTTGTGAGTGGGAACTGCTTTGGGTCAATTGATCTTTAAATCTGCATAAGATATCATGAAACATGAGTATGAGTGGTTATGGGCATAACTCTCTTACGTTTTAACTTCCATAATCTTTTGTGCAATTTCAGATTATTTCACCAAGATTGCACTGATATCTGGGCAGAAACCATAAGAACTCCAGACTCTAGATCCCATGGCTTCTAGAGGGTGTGTTGGTGTCAATGGGGAGAATTTTCTCCCGGTCAGGGAGGCTGGACAGGAACAGATGTGGACAGCAATCGGCTGTGCACCGCCATTTTATGTGGGTTGGCCAAATAAGGCCCGCCCAGTGTGATGCGCGCCCGAAGTGCTGAGCGCTCCCTGTGTGGGCGGGGGAGTAGGCTGAGTTGGGGCCTGAGCTCTTTTGTGCATGGGTGCGAAAGAGCGCTGAAATCTCCCTCAGGCATAGAGCTGTAAAGAAACAAAAATTAAGACATGTCCCTTTATGTGACAGTGCCACATGAGTTGGGACATGTCAATGAACTTTAATTAAAACTTTTAATTTATAATCGCTTCATGAAACCTCATCCCGCCTCCAGATAAGGTTTCATGATAAATGCAAAGGCTGCCTGGGCTCTTTGCCTGCCCTCCAACCTTAAGGTTGAATGGGCAGCTCCGTTAAGTATTTCAATTACTATTTAAATGGCCTTAATAGGCCTTTGGCAGTTCGGTGTGCGCCCGCTGAACTGAAGATCTGAATGACGTGTGGTGACGTCAGGACACATGCCTGACGTCACCGCGCATCATTTTATGCGTCAGCAAGCGGGCCCCGCCCCCGTTCACCAGCCCAAAGATTCTGACCAATGTGTTTTGCCAACTGTATAGGTGGAATTCTGGGACTAAGTCCTGTGGTGAGGGTGGGGCGGGGAGTGTTTTACAAAAATTTGCACCATATCGTGTGACCCCAGCCTCATTAATTATGTAATGGGGGGAGGCGTTTACAGACATTTTGTGCAGCAGGGCGGGCTGGATGGCTTGCACCCCGCCATCATGGTGCCATTTAAAAAAAATGTCTGGACATTACTGATCCGCTGTTGAAGAAAGAAGAGGAAGCCCCTTGTTATGACCTGGTAGATGATGTGTGCCAGGCAGATCAAATCCATGAGGGAAAATTGATCCCACTATGACAACAGTTTTGCAATTTGTATTTATTTCAAGATGCATGCCCTGAATTCAAAAGTAATAAGTCCACCAAGACTTTAGAGATTTTTTTTCAACTAAAAGTAAAATATTTACTAACAAAAGAAAATATTTCAAGCACATAAATAGGTCTACAAATTACTACTATAATAATTCCTAAAATCCCTAATTAACCTGACTCCCAGTTACACCCCCTTTAAGGCAAAGGTCTAAAAATAGATTTTAGATTTTAAATAGATCCAGCAAATTAACACAATACCATGGACAGTGAAATTCAAAGTGGATCTCTGCAGCTTTAGTTTCTGTAGACAGCAGGCTTAATGTATAAATACCTAGGGGCTTCTTGGAGGCGACTTCACACACTTCTGTTAGATCTTACAATGCCTTCCCCTGACACATAGCCTCATTCTCCTTTATATATGTTTCACCCTTTTTAATATGTAAATTCCATTGTTTCCATATGCCTTTGGAGCTTTTACCTTTCTTATAATATAAATCTTTTCATGTTGCTACTATTCTCATTAACCTCATAGAAATTCAAATCCCCCTTCACCTATCTAAAAATGCAAATTCCCTTTACACCTTACACGCTAAGACCCCAACCATGTTTACTCATTAGCATATTAAAGACACTTCTACACCTTACTTCTTTTGATAACTTCAACTTGCAGTCTGCTTGGCTATAACATGTAATTAAATCACACACACAGACAGAAAAACATAACCACCCATAAACCTACTTTATAATAAACCAGAAAAATATTATGAAGATTATTATACTTTCATTCCACTCTTGAAGATATGCACCTCCTGGAGAAAGAAGATGGACCTTTAGGAACACTCTGAAGCTGGAAGATGGATCTCCTCAAAGACACTGAAGCTGGAAGATCCATCTGACAGGTGCCCCCTCCCCCCCCCCACCCAACACCCTAACCCCCCACCCACTGCTGCATGCTCCAAGATCCACAGTCACTGGAGGCTTCCATCCCAAACTCTGGAGGCAGTCCCAAGCCTTCTTCAGGTAAGTCCCGACATGTGCAGACCATGTGTTCTGGATTGGCGTGAATTCCTGCTGGTGGCTCGGATGATTGGACTTGGGCGGTGGGGACTGTGGGGGGGCGGGGTGGAGTTGGCTGGGGGGTGGTGGTGGGGAGTGGCGGGGTGATATCAGTTGGACCTTCTCCTGCATCCCATTAGTGTGATGGAAATCGGTTTCACGCCAGCCTCTGGTGGGAGTCGCAACCCACCATGGTGGGCAGAAGCAGAAGATCCCACTGTCATTTTAGGCCAGCGTGAAACCGATTTTAGGACCCTCCACCACATTTTCACCTCTGCCCTTCATTAAAACTGCCGGAGGCATGGGAGAATTCCACTCTATGCAATGCATGTTGTCGTGTTTTTATGTCAAACTGATGTTTTTGACTGAACTTATGTTCAAGTTTAAGAGTCAAGTTGATGGGACTAGACTCAAACGTGAACTTAACTGTCTCTTCATCAAAAGCTCAGCAGCGTATACTCTGCAGTGGTGTATGGAGTTGTTCTATATTACAGAGGAAATTATAACAGCTGATGTTTCATACTGGATTTTGAACACCCACATAGTTGTTTTGAGTGCTCCTTTAACTATCCTCATGGATCTTTCAGCTGCTCCATTTGATGTCGGATGGTAAGGAGGAGTGAGAGTATGTTTGATACAATTGTCTTCATAACATTTTAGAATGGAGCAGAATGACATTGAGGGCCGTTATCTGAGACAAGCTCTTGTAATAATCCATGACAAGTAAAAATATACATGAACACATTTATTGTTCTTTCAGTATTGTTCTTCTGAGCCATGTGATTTACTTTGATCCACTTCAAATAATTATCAATGCCTACCAAGAAAAAAAGTCATGAACTCTTTGAAACAGTCGAGTTAGCAATGACCATGACTGCCAAGGGGTTTTTGATGGCTTGTTTCTACTGTTATGATCACAGCCAGTGTTAATTGCTGCACAAGCTAAATTTCAGAGGGAAATTTAGCTTTCAGGCCACAACCTTTTTTTTTGTATTCTAATAATGAGAAGAAAACGTACCAATCTCAGCAGTAAGAGTCTAGTAACACTTCTGGGTTTTTAAAAATTAAAACTAAAAGTTTTATTAACAACAAAAAAAAACCGTAAGCACACAAGATTATAGTTACTCAATTAAGGTTATCCTTACAAAACATTCCCCCAAAACTCTCTACTTGGTCAAACCCACAAATAAACACTTTCCAGGCAATACTCCCTTATAGATATTTAAATATGAAATCCAATAATATCACGCAAGGAAGACTGCTGTAGCTTCAATAATGGTGTACCACATGACCTGTACCCTCTTCCACTCTGCTATGGAATTCACTTTGGAATCAAACTGCTTGCTGTAGCCAAGACTTCTCAACAGCTTAAGCAGCTCCAGCCATCTTAACGGATTGACAGCTATCCAGCTCAATAGCTACCTCTAGCTCTCTGTACCTCAACAGTTATCCACAGTAACTTTAATATACCTTTTTCCCCTTTCATCTCAGTCCCATTGTTCTCACATCCCATTGAAACTCAAACCCTTCCAAATATAAGATCTTTCATGTTTCCATCTTTTCTTTGCTTCTGGGTCAATAAAAATATAATATCCCCACTACTATTTACCCATGGACTCCTGCAAGATGCAAACACTTTCCTTGCACCTCTGATTCCTCTTTGAAATTCAAACAACATCTCAATTTATCTAAAAATGCAAATGTTAGATGTAACCTATTTACTTGTACCTAAAACATAACATCTTTAACCTTTTCATGTTTCCAGATAGCCAGACAGCCTAACTGCTATCAAACTCTTGCCCAGCTTAATAAAATCACACACACACACCCTCCTTTATAGAATACCACAATATTACCCAAAATATAAAAAAAATCCATTCTCACACTACAATTTTAGCAGATGGTATATTTGCTTACCTACAATTTCTAAGTCACTATGTAAATCAGACTAACAAACAAAATCTCTTGCTATGGATTTCATACTGACTATTCTTGTGAGTTCAGCATGGCATTCTGCTAGAATCCTATCCCTTAAAAAACTAAGTACGAACCCCATGAACAGAAAATGCTGGAAAAACTCAGCAGGTCCAACAGCATCTGTGGAGAGAAAAACAGAGTTAACGTTTCAAGTCCATATGACTCTTTTTCAGAGCTAAAAAACATCTCTTTTTAGCTCTGAAGACGAGTCATATGGACTCATAAAGTTAACTCTGTTTTTCTCTCCACAGATGCTGTTGGACCTGCTGAGTTTTTTAAGCATTTTCTGTTTTTGTTTCAGATTCCAGCATCTGCAGCATTTTGCTTTTACACTAACTCCATGACCCCACTTGATGCAGCTCTGTTCACTTGACAACACTTTGAAACAATTGTGGAACGGTTTCAGTTCCTTGTCTCTACATTGGTCAAATTCTGTCCATCCATCAAATGTTTGTTCATAGACTCTTTGCAAAAGTGGGTCTTTCAGCTGTAATTTCAGTTGCATGATTGGAAAGTCAACACCTACTGCCCCTATTAGTGAAGAATGCATCTTCCCAGTTTACTTCTGAGTCCTCATGCGGCAAACACGAGAGTGTGTCAGCGATAGCATTCTCTTTCAAACTGCAATGTTCCATGTTATAGTCATATTATGAAAGAAGTACAACCCACTGCTACATCCTAGATTCTGCCATCATCAGTGTTGTAGACTTTGGCCCTAGAATACTTACATGGGTTATGATCTGTTACTAGCCCCAAGTTTCTACCCAACATAAATTGGTGGAACTGTGATTCCAAAGATAATTCCAAGCATTCCCTTTTCTATCTGTGTGTAGTTTTGTTCACTCTTGATCAGTGTACACAATGCAAATGCTATGAACTTCTATTGTCCATCATCCGTGACATGACTGATCATTGCTCCAGCTCCATAGTTAAAAGCATCTCATGCTAGCTTCTGGTTGTGATCTGCGTCATAATGCACAAGAAGTGCATCACTGGTCAAGTTTCTCTTATATGCATCATAAACATTTTGTTGTGCTTTGGACCATTCTCCTTTCACATTTTTTCTTCAAAAACTCAGGTGGTGGAATTAACACCATTGTAGGGTCAGCCAGAAATTGTTAGTAGCATTAGACCATGCAAAGAAAAAAATCTTATCTCAGGCAATCTTTTAGCTTTGGTGCATTAAGTATACCCTCTATCTTTTCTTCCATTGGCTATAGCCCCTTTTCATTGATTTTCAGACCAAAGAACACTACTTCAAATTGCATGAAGGCTTACTTGCAACTTTTCAAATTCACATTGTGATCATTGAGCCTTTTCAACACTCCTTCCAAATTTGAAGATTCTTGAGTATTGAAAAAAGAGACATGTTGAAGCTTTTTGTCTTGCACTCATTAGAACACGGGAAGATGAAAAGCTTCGACATGTCTCTCTTTTCAGAAATACTCAAGTTCTGTGCTACCACATGTCTATTTGAAGATTCTCTTCCTCTGTTGCCATCATGATCAACACATCATCCTGATTGCACAAGCAATCAGGAATTCCTTGCAAAATCTTATCTATTGTAGATTAGGAGATTTTCAGGGAAGACTTCATACCATAGGGCAGCTTCATGTGCAAGCATAACCCCCATTTGCATGTTTATCAGGAGATGCTCTTACCTCTCTCGATCCAAATTGAGCTGTGCATTAGCACGAGACAAACCTAACTTTGTGAATATCTCGGATTCCACTAACTCTGGTTACAAATCTTGGAAGTAGATAATGGATACTGCTCATCATACTCTGCCTAGTTAATTATGAATTTGTAGTCACCTCATAGCCTTATAGTTTTGTCTGACTTGGGCACCACTGCCATTGAAGTTGCTGAATCATTTTGATCAGTTTTCGCGAGCGCATCATTTCTCTCTATCTTCTTTAGCTGCTCTTTTGAGAGAACAAGGAACCAGCCTATCCCTGTAATATACTAGTTTTGCATCAGGTCTGATTCAGATGTGCTTCCATACCAAGTATGCCTTCATAGGTGTCCTCAAAAATGTTGCTGGACCAATGCAATAGCTGATCAAGCTCCTTGATTGTCTAACTTGGAAACATGCTTTTAAGTTGAACTTCAGCTTGAGAATCCAGCCTTTGTCCATACGGTTGGTTTATTGGTATATATTGCTAGGACAATGGGTAACTCGAGGGGCTGGCACTTACATTGGAAATTGCATTCCATTTGTCCACATGTTTCTAACACCTAACCAGAGCAGGTTTTCAAGTGAACTATGCTCTCAGTTAGAGGTACATCACATAATTTGCTCTTGTATGTGTCTCTACTCATAATGGAGAAATCTGCAACCATATTGATGCACATGTTAATGTACAGATGATTTATCAACACCTTTGACAAACGTCTCTGTTATTTGAGTGTTTGCTGGTGGCATAACTGCCATACAGCCCTAGCTCCTCTTCGCTTAGGCACTCTAAATGCATTTCAAGATTGTGAACTCTGATTCACCAATTTTCATTGCCACTGGAGCGAGTTCTCTTCCTTGCTTTGGTCTTCACTCGACAAGCAGTTACAATATCATCTTTCTTTTGGAAGTAAAGCATTTGGCATTTCTGTATGGATATGGCTATGCTGTGTCGTTACAGTGATAATTAGTTACAAACAGCTATCACCAGCAATCTTCTGACTAAGCCTCCCCTCTTTAGGCTTGGCAGAAGCCTTTTGATTGTGGACAGAATCTGTGTAGTGTTTAATTGTTCTTTGTTTGATTATGTGAGTCTGCTAGCTGATCTATGCTCACTTTGCTTGATTGGTTAAACTGGATGTTGACTCAGAGAAAAAAACAGGCATCACAGAAAAACCTAGGGCTGAATTTTTCCATCAGTGAGAAGGGGATGAGGCCTGCTCTCCAATGCGAAAATGACACGGGATGACGTTGGGGGGAACTCCCGACATCATCCCACCCCATTTAAATCTTCAGGAAGTTGGGGGCACAGCGAAATCAGCTGTCCGCCCGCCGACCTGTCAATGGCCAATTGAGGCCATTGACAGGGTAATTAAAACAATTAAAGGACCTGCCCTTCTAAACTTAAGGTTAGTGAGCAGGCCAGGAGCCCCGGCGGGCTTCTGAAAAAACACGAAACCTCATCCATCGGCTGGATGAGGTTTCATGTCAGTTTTAAAAAAGTTTAATAAAGCTTTTGTGATATTTATTAACATGTTCTATCTCGTGTGACATTATCACATGAGGGGGACATGTTAATGATTTTTTTATTTTTCTATTTATAAACTTTGAAAACCTTTCAGCGATCTCCCAGAGGCACCACTTAGCCACAGGGAGATGTGCGCTCTTTCACGCCCATGCGCAAAAGAGCGCATTCTCGCATTTGGGGAATCCCCCCCACCTCGCACAGGAAGCACATAGCGCTTCCCGTCGGGCGTCATGCTGGGTGGCCCTTAATTGGCCCGCCCACTTAAAATGGCGGTGGGGCCCGTTTCGGCGGCGGCGATCGGCTGCCCACCCGCCGCTGAGTCGGTCGGGCCCGCCCGCCCGTCAAGGGCAAAATTCAGCCCCTAAAGTTCTCACACACATAGAAACTGCATAGGTCTGAGATATAGAATGTACATTTTCCTATGCACTTGCATAGGAAAAAAAATCCTGGGTATTCTTTGAAGCCTTCTTCATGAAAACAGCCAACAGATCTTACAGATTAGCTCAAATGTAAGATTTTGTGTAAGTTTGGATTCTTTCGTGCACCAATTCACAAACAAATCTGGCTCATAATGCACAGTCTAAGAATGTACCAAAGTTGAAATATAGTGATAAATTCTTCAGCACTATAACATATTGCTAGTGTTTAACTACCTTCCTGGTCTCTAGTTCCAAACATGTAACTTTCCATTATCTCTGGTGGCTGAGGTTTGAAATGATCCTCCAAACCTGGTCTGATTATTTTGAATGGCACATTTTTTGCCTTGCTGTGAGTAAAGAGGCTTGTTCATGTGCCATACACTTCCAGGCCGATTTCCATTAGCAAAATTGCTCTCTGAATCTTGACCTCTTCACTTTCACCATCAAGTTCCAAAATGCTGTTAGCCCTGAAAGATTTGTCAATTCTTTCAATTTACAAACTGAACGGTTCTCTAGACCTCTCATATGTTCCAAGCCCTCTGATATACCCTGTGGGCACAGCCACATTGTCGAATTAAAATTTAACAGTAACACAGTAAACATTGAACTGTGTCTGTCCTAACAGTGATACAGGGGCTCATGCACGCATACTGTAGGTGCAAGCGAGGCAGAAAAGATTCAACACGAGTGTTTGCAATGAAACATCTTAACAAGTCAGTCCAAACAGAACAAACTCATTGCAAACCAGTTCAGCCAGGGGTTGAAAATGTCCTTTTAGCTGGATGAGAGATTTTAATCAGATGCACATTAGGACCCTGTGATAGCCCATTTGAATGAGGAGAGAGTTCCAGACTTTGATACAGTAACAATGCATAAAGTTAATAGAAAATACTATTTTTCCCATTTCTTTCCTGAGTTGTCGTCTTTGGGTGGAATTTTCCCACTGGCGGCAGGGGCGGGTTGCGCATGCCGACACATAAAATGGCGCGCGGTGACGTTAGGCGAGCGTCCCGACGTCGCCGTGCGTCATCATGATATTTCGGTGGGCGGATGCGCGATGATCTCCGATGCTCACCTGCCATTACTTAATGGGCCACTTAAGGCCCTTGAGGCGCCAATTGACAGCGATTTTTCGGGGCCCGTGCGATCTTCGGGTCGTCGCACGGGCTCAACGGGCAGACGGGTAGGAGACATTTCTTTAAACCCCATCCACGGGTGGGATAAGAGGGCTCAGTGGGGTCGCGAGTGTTATTTGTCAGACATTTAATTTGGAAAGTAATTGATACTTGCCTGTGTGAACTGAAATACTTCAAAACGCATACCAGCTGCTTGGACAGGACTGACAACCTTCAGGTCAGCACTTTGCAGTGAGGAATCATTTTGGGACCTGCAGGTTTCAGGAAGCCTTCCCTTAGCCTGGGAATGGGAGTTGAACGGTTCACTGGAGGCACCTCCTCTGAGGAGGAAGGGAGGGATAGAAGGGGGAGGAGGCCAGGAATGCACATTCAGCCTCCAGGGGAGCCACCTTTGGGAGGAGAGGCGCAGGCACAAGGGGTGCAGGGCCAAAAAGTAGTCCAAGGCGGAAGGGGCTGCAGAAGATGCCACTATCCTGCTGCCAGGGTATACAGGCGGCAAAGCAGCTACCTCAATATATCTGAAGTGCAGTGCTAAAGGAGGCTCCGTCTCTTAAGGGAGACAGTCAGCTATATCTGTCAGATGATTGGGCCTGAGATCTCCGCTAACTGTGTGGGTGGACACCCCATGCCAGTGGCTCTGAAGGTCACAGCTGCCCTCAACTTCTATGCCTCTGGCCCCTTCCAGGGATCGGTAGGTGATCTTTGCGGTGTCTCCCAATCAGCTGTCCACACTGTGTCAAGCAGGTTACAGACGCTCTGTTCAGGCATAAATTGACCTTCATCCTCTAACGTTGGGACCAGGCAAGCCAGACACAGTGAGCCAGAGGCTTCGCGGCGATTGCTGGCTTCCCCCGCGTCCAGGGTGCAATAGACTGTACACATGTGGCCATCAAGGCGCCAGCAGGTGAGCCCGGTGCCTTCGTCAACAGGAAGGGCTTCCACTCCATGAACGTGCAGATAGTGTGTGATCACAGGATGCTGATTCTACAAGTCTGTACAAGGTACCCAGGCAGCTCCCATGATGCCTACATCCTCAGACACTCCCAGGTGCCGGGACTCTTCAGTGCTCCGGCTCGGCTGGATGGATGGCTGCTGGGTGACAAGGGCTATCCCCTCAGAAGGTGGCTCATGACGCCTCTCTGCCATCCAAGAACAGAAGCTGAGCAGCGGTACAATAGGAACCACGTCTCCACAAGGGCTGTGGTGGAGAGAGCCATCGGTCTTCTTAAAATACGCTTCCGATGCCTGGACCATTCGGGGGCGCACTCCAGTACCCCCCAGATTGTGTGATGCTGATAGTGGTTGCATGCTGCACTCTCCACAATCTTGCGCTGCAAAGGGGGAGACGCTGTGGAGGAAGAAGATGTAGACGCAGTGGCTGTGGCTGCACACGATGAGTCCAGCAGTGAGTCCGAGAGTGGGCACACACAGGGAAATGCTGAGGGGGTAGGCGCTGACCTGGGCATACTCTAGGGAGGCAGGGACACCCAGGAGGCTCTAATCCAATGAACCTTCAGCTAGAACACCACATATGGACCTCCAGCATAAGCCTGGGCTGCAGGCTCCATCCTCGATACCTGAGTGTTAAATCTGCCCGGATAGGAACATTAACTAAGGGCCTTGTCAATAAAGCTGAATATTACACAATTCACTGATAACATTATTAGTAACCTTCCACCTGCAGAAGAGGCACACTCAGCTATGGTGACATGTCTGAATTTAATGGTATAACAAAAGGAACTTAAGAAAACAAAATGACAAAGGTGTTAAACATCACACCAACTCATAAAGACCTCATCTCGGGCCAACATAAAAGCACCAGTGATAAACCCATGGTGTGCCTAAGGTGCCTTATGTTTATGTTTTTGGGTGCTATGTCTTGGTGCTGCCCCCTCACTGGGAGTGGCATCTGAGACAGCCTGCTCACTCTGCTGTCCTGATGGCCTCGATGACATTGGCGGGCGTCCTATGGCCTGTGGAGCCTGTGCTGGTCCCACCTGGGAGGGAGCTGCCTGTTCCACAGCTGGCATCTCCCCTGTCGTCGCAGCCTCTTTGGATGGGACGGTTTGGTCATTGGCAGAGGAGCAGAGGAGCTGCCCCCTCATCCGGAGCGCCCTGAGAGGAGCCTGCAGAGACGACAGGTAGCTGCTGTGCTGACGTGAGGTCGGCTTGGACTTTCCTGCTCACCGCGGATGGATGGGCACCGAGCTAGGAAACTTGGTACCCAGACCATCTCCCACACTGCCACTGACCAGCTGAGGTCAATGCTGGTGTGAGGGCTTGCTGGTCCAAGCGCATCCCCAGAAAGACCTGATGGGTCTCTTGGAGGAGCCTCTCCATGAGAGTCACCACTCTCTCCATGGAAGACGCATCATGCTCGGACACAGGGCCCAATGCATCGGCGATGGTCCGCGTAGACTCCTCCATCACGGAGACCAAGCCAAGCATAGCCTCATGTGTCTCCCCCAGATGCTCCCGCACACCCAGCCACATTTCCTGCGTTTACTGCATCGCAGATGACTCCAGAGGCACATCATCAGCCACCGACTTAGCATGTGCCTGATCTGCTGCAGTCCTCCGACTGCTGGCACCATGGGCACCCTCTGTCTCTGCCAGCTCATCCAGCGACTGTAAAGTGCCCTCACCGCTGTGCCCCGGGACTCTTGCCAATGATCCAATTCCCACCGAGGTGTTAGTATCTGCGCTGGTGCCTGCCTGGCAGAGATGGTGTGACGCTGGTGAGTCTGAGACTTCAGGGCCCACAGACGTGAGAGGGGGTCCCTGCTGCTCCTCCTCCTGGCCCTGCACTGCTGATGCTGAAAGGAAGAACAAGGACATTGGATCAGTTAATGTGGGGCCAATGTCAATGTGCTATGGCTGTTTGGAGAACAATGGTGATCTCAGTGCTGGGCAAACATACCTGCCTGTGGCACCCCAGCCTCACCGACACCTGTGGACCTAGGTGCATGGTGCCTCTCCAGATTTAGGGCCTCCTGCTCGAACCGGGTAAGCATCACCACCTGGGCCGGCCCTCCCCCAGTCCTCATCCGCTCAGCAGCATTATGTGCATCCTTCTCCTGAAAAGGAGATAGAGCATTGATTAGTGCTAATTGTTCCTGGACTCTCTTCGCGGCCGGCCCACCCCATCCAGAGTGGGACATTGCAGGGCTCCAGTGCCTCCTCACCCCGCTGCTGCCAAACACTCACACAAAGATGCCAGGCACTTGGCTAAATGCTGCCTACATTACATGTGGCACCACACGGTCTAACCTTCCATAGCAAGGAGTCACAAGCACGTCGAGTGCAGAGGGCAGCAGGTCGATCGGTGCCACGCCACCTTGCAGATATCCCGGATGACTAGAGGGAGTGGGACTACTGTAGTGTGTGAAAGCTGTTCCAATTACAGTCAGAGGCCAATTGCAAGTTAAACCCAATTGCAAAACAAAACCTGAATTTGTGATGGGAAATAGGGAAGAACTGGAAGTGTAAAGAAAGACTTTGCAACTAGCTGCTTAAACTACCTGAAATTCTGGTTTAGTACTTAGTACATTTTAAACAGCACATTTATAAACCCAGCATGATATCACCCTGACTTTGACATGTCCTGGAGTTCCAGCACTGCGCCTCGGTGCAGATCCTCCAGGTTGCCCCCAAAACAGTCATGTGGGTCTCAGTGTACCACATGCTGCACTGGCAGAACCCATCTCTTCACCACCCTCTCAGGGTGATCTCGGCCTAGGCAATATCTGCTGGCCCACCCAGCGAAGGACACATGCCGTCAATGATTCAATGCAGTCACTACACTCAGACTTGGGGTGGGGGGGGTGGAAAGCCTACCTGCTGGGCTAAGTGACCAATGTCAATATGGTACTCACCCTTCCCGAGCGCAAGAGGCCGTTGAAGCGCTTGTGGCACTGGATCCACGTACATCGCACCACATCGTGGGAGCTCACCTCCTCCTCCCAGGCACTGTCCTGGGGTACGAGGACCTCCCACTGTGCTGCCACCTCCCTGAGGAGGGCAGCAAAGCAATTGTCCGAAAAACGAGGGGCACAGTGCCCCCCTGCCCTACCCTCCTGCCTGGCCTGCTCACCAGCAGCGCTCTGGCTCTTCCAGTAGCCATGTTTGACATCCTCTGAAAGGCTGCAGCAGCTTTTTTAACAGGCCACTGGGTCGTCATTGGACCCAGCAGTCATTGTAGTCCCGCCACTGCCCGCCCACTCCTGCTGCCCTTGGGAGCCGCGATTCATGCTGGGCAGGCCTTAAATGGCCTGCCCGCGTAAAATGGCGGCATGGACCCGATCGTGGGCGGCGATCAGGTCCGCGTCCGCCCACGCCCGTCCCCATTCCCATTCCGCCCGCCCAACAGGCAGAAAACTCTGCCCTTTGTATTGGATCCCAGTTCCCCAGGGATTAGTGACAGGGTCTAATCTGCTTGGAGCTGCCTTGCGGGAATGGATGTGTGATGGCAGGAATGGTGAGGGTCTGCACAATCCACCTGCAATCTCTGCCATCTGAGAGGGCAGGTCACTGGGAGCTGACTGATCCTGTTTACCACAGTCCTGCCTCCCATTTTTTGCTGGTATTTGTGGACTTTGATTCTATCTTTGTCACCAGATTTTGTTACATATTGAGTGGCATTAACTAAGAAGACAGACACTGAAGGTGGTCAGTTCAGTGAGTGCTTATTCTGTCATTGTTCACTTCCTTAAGCTCATAATGTATGAGACATTACAGCCAAGATCTTGGAGTCAGTGAATATGGGGACGCAGAACAACAATAAATCATTTCTTAACAACAAGGAGTCAACAAGCTGACAAGAAGGGTTTGCAGATATCCCGGAGGTCCCTGGGATGACTAGAGGGAATTGGACTGCTGTAGTGTGTGAAAGCTGTTCCAATTACAGTCAGAGGCCAAGCTAAACCCAATTGCAAAACAAAACCTGAATTTGTGATGGAAAATAGGGAAGAACTGGAACTGTAAAGAAAGACTGTGCAACTAGCTGCTTAAACTACCTGAAATTCTGGTTTAGTACTTAGTACATTTTAAACAGCACATTTATAAATCACAGAACAAAAACAATATTACCAAGCTTATGGAGAATGTAGTTTTGAAGTTGAGCATTCGTTTCAAGTGTTAAGTAAAAAAAAAGTCTTCTGAATGAATTCTGTGGCTTAACAAATTTGTTGATGAAAACTTGGCAACTGCATAAGCAATGAACTTACAGCATTTAACAGAGTTATATTTACTTTTCTCTGGATGTTTTTTAAATTTAAAAATTCATCAATTAACAAACAAACAGTGCACTTCTGATACATACCAGCAATATATATGAGGAATCCATTGTGGGTTTGAGGAATAGGTAAGCAATAATCTAATAGAAAGGCCAATTGTGTTCATGGGGCTGAATGGCCTACTCCTGGTTGCAAGGCTGTTGTGGTGTCATTTCCTAGGTCCTTTCTCACATAAGATGTTAATGATTGCTCCCTCAATTCTGTCAGATCCTAACAATGTCCAATGCTCCTTCTGAATCTTACCGAACAGCAAGAACTTCCCCTCCCCCAACTCCAAGTTCATGCAAACACTTTCCAATGCCCACAGAGTGCTACAGTGTTTAACTAATAGTCCTTAATCCCAGAAATAACCCATATACTCCCAGACCTTGAGAACTTACTCCTAAATATCCTAACATTGCAGTGATTCCAGATCCCAGGCCTGTTCCAGTGTTTCTATATTCTCCCTCACTAATGTTTATGGGAGCCCCTGGCAGTGCTATCAGGTTTTGGAAGCTCACCTCAAAGTACTGCAAGAATTCTCATCCCAGATACCAGAGGCACCTTAAGTGGTGATATGTCAATGGCTATTAACAAAATTCTTATAAAACGTCCTACTAGTTTCTTCAAAAATCGTATGATGCACCATATGCTTTAATGGCAAATCTACCTCTCTAACCTTTTCTGAGCCAATTATGCTTTATTATCTGGGAAGCTTACAGATGCCAAGGTTACTGGGCTGCATCCCTGGATAGACAGTGTACCAATTATTACTTACCTCAATGGATTCTTGTTAAGAATACACAGCGCTAATAAAACCTGCCATTCTGCCAGAATAGTCTGCTGATAATTATGTGTTGTGTTCTTCAGGGCCAGATATATTTTTCATCCATTCTATGTATATTTTTTAAAAATGTTCCACGTTATGTGCTGCACCAAACAAGGTTAATTATATAAAGCATTAAATTCCCTAGTGTCTGCTTTATGGTTCCTGAAAATGATTTATACCCGATGAAATAAAAGGTTTGGACAGACACTGGCCAATAATATTTTTATTAACTGTTGAATTTGCCATCACAGCATCAGACTAACATTGGCCCGAATTTTACATTCGGCGTGTGTGCGCGCGCCCGACACGCCGGAACGTAAAATGATGCGCGATGACGTTGGGCCTGCGTCCCGACGTCATTGCGAATTTGCGTGATATTTCATTCAGCGGGCACGCGCCAGAGTCGGCAATGTGCCCGCCGATAATTGAAAGGCCATTAACAAGGTAATTAAGTTGAATTTTACGCTGCCCATCCAACCTTACAGTTGGCGGGCAGGCGAAAAGGCCAAGCGGCCTTTATGTTTTTTAGGAAACCTCATCCACAAGCGGGATGAGGTTTCCTAAAGCTAATACTAATGAAATAAAAGCTTTATTTTGAAAATAAAAATATGTCCCACCTCATGTGACACAGTCACATGAGGGGGCGTTTTATTAAATTTTTAATTCTTCATTTATTTTTTTAAAAAGCGCTTCAATCTCCCTGAGAACTGCACACTAGACCCGACTCTCCCTCCTACCCTCTCCTGCACAGGTAGCGTTACTGCTTGCGATCCATGCAGGGCGGGCCTTAATTGGCCCACCCGTGTGAAATTGCGGTGCGGAGCCAATCACGGGCAGCAGGCGGCTCCCTGACTGCCCAGCCCCTCCTCCCGCCGAGCCTGCCTGATGAATGCAAAACTCTGGCCATTGTTCCTAAGCTGATGCCTTTGTAATTCAGCGGTAGGATACTGAAAATTAGATTAGATGAATTCTACTGAAAAGGATTCAGAAAATGTGAATCCACAGTGAAATGTTGGTGGTTATTTTCAAATGAAAAGCTGAAACCTTCCCTAAGTACTAACCCAAGAAAATAAACTAAGGCTTATACCAGTTTGCTCCACTTTGGACTCATATTTAAACACCTTTGTGCAGCATTATTTTTGTCCTTCCAACAAGTTTTTTTGTTCAATCACAATAACTGTTGAAAGCTGAAAACGATTCTACAAATGGGTGTATTTATTTATGAAGACTTTCAAGCAACACTTTCACAATACTGTGCATCCATTTTGCATGATGGCTCTATAAGTATGTGACATTTTGCACAGAAGTTTGCTAGGTAAGTCTCTCTTATGAATCGTAAGCTTCTTATGATTCAGACTGGATGTAATGCATCCAATCTTTAGCCAGGAAGTGGAAATATAGTTATCCAAGCCATTCATTTGTCAAAGAGAATATGTACCCAAAGCTTAGTCGAAGGTGAGGGAAGAAGTATGCATATCAGTATTTGGTCATAGGAAGTGTATGGGTAAGATTTTAACTCATTCAAAATTCACCCACTTACACACAGTTAATATCAGGCCCTTTCTGTCCTTGACTGTCAATTTACCCAAGTCCCCAATAGCCAGAGAGGTTTACATAATCAACTGAAATTCTTGAATTTGAAATGAGACAGAACAAGCTGCTTTAAAATGTGAAGCCACTTTCCAGGGTGAAGATGAGAAAAGCAAACAAAGCCTCCGCAAGGAAGTGTAAAGAGAGAGAGAGAGATTTTGGGTAATCTACAAACATCGAAACCCAACATAAAGGAAGATATTAAAAATACAAAGTGCTGGACTTTAATCAACTGTAATCCCATTAAAACATGGGAAACTGCTAGCTAGCCAGAATATACAACCAACAGACACTCAGACCCCTGGGGAGGATCAAAGAACCACATTTCCTATTGGTTCTGACTCTCTTGAACTGCATCAAAAGTTTCTGAAATGACACAGTGGTATTGTCTTAGACTGGTTTTATGTCTTGAGTCTATGAGTTCACTAGTCAAGTAAACTCAAATTGTATGCCTTCATATACACTTGTTAGTTCATGTTCGCTATCAGTAATGGAGAGAGACCGACATAAGAATGAACTGGGTGATTGTTTATTGCAACAGGAAGCAAAGCACTAAATCCTTGCATGCTCCCACAACCACCTCCAGCTCTAGACTTACAGTTAACCAATAGCCCACGCTGTACAGTGATTGGTCAGTACTGTCACATGGTTAGTCCCCTTTCATTCTCTTAAAGGTACATGGTACTCCACTTTACCACATCCCTCCCCCATTACTTAAAAAATACAGTTGACAAACTTAACATATGTACTATTTACACTAATAACTATTTACAAATCAAGTCTCTTGGGAGGCTTTCTCAGACGTATTGAGCATCACAGTTCAACAACCTCAGCTGGTTTTTCCGAGACCTCCTTTTCAGGGGACAGTTGCCCACTAGGTTCCTCAGTGGATGATTTCACCATCTTCTGGGTGCAGTCACATTCACTCCTGCTGCCCCTCCCCTCCAAGCTGCAACAGATAAAGAACAACAAGCACAAAGCAACACAGCGGTGAGTTGCATGAGGTGTGAAGGGAGGAGAAAGAGGAAAGGGAAAAGAAAAAAAACTTCTCTTTTTTGGGATTGTCAATAATTCCTCTTTTTCTTCCTGTGTGCCTTTTTCTTGGTAGGACTGATTCATATCCCGGTCTTCTCTTTAATTTCACTATTGGCTGGACTAGATTCAGGTGAGAGCTGAACATGTGAGCTCTATAGTTGAGTTTTCCGACACCTCTTCTGAGAAATCAGGGCCTTTAGTTCTAAACTTCAGGGCTTTTATGCAACTGCTGCTCTTTCAATTCTTTCCTATTCTCATCAATAGTTTCCTGGAGGATCTCATATTGTTGCCCCTTCTCAGCTAATGTGTTTGTTAACTTGGCTTGAGACAGGTTTAACTCTTCCTTTTCTTCTTCATATCTTTTCAGTGGCATGAATTGGGAGCTGATTGAATTTTGTAGTGAACAAAAGTCCTTTAATAGGTTTTCCTTTTCTTTTCGAAGGATGCTGACTTCAGCTTGAACTCTGCCTCGGCTTCTCGTGTCCGTGACTGAGCCGGCCCATCTCCCGCGCATCCGCCCTCACATCTTCCTCTCCCTCCCAGAACCATGATAGGGTCCCCCTTGTCCTCACTTATCACCTCACCAGCCTCCGCATTCAAAGGATCATCCTCCGCCATTTCCGCCAACTCCAGCATGATGCCACCACCAAACACATCTTCCTTTCACCCCCCGGCGGCATTCCGCAGGGATCGTTCCCTCCAGGACACCCTGGTCCACTTCTCCATCACCCCCTACTCCTCAACTCCCTCCCACGGCACCATCCCATGCAACCACAGAAGGTGCAACATCTGCCCCTTTACTTCCCCTCTCCTCACCGTCCAAGGGCCCAAACACTCCTTTCAAGTGAAGCAGCATTTCACTTGCACTTCCCTCAATTTAGTCTACTGCATTCATTGCTCCTTCGGTCTGTCCGCAAGCATGACCCAGACCTCCCTGTCGCTTGCCATTTCAACACTCCACCCTGCTCTCATGCCCACATGTCCGTCCTTGGCCTGCTGCATTGTCCCAGTGAAGCTCAACGCAAAAGGAATAGCACCTAATTTTCCGACTAGGCACGTTACAGTCTTCCAGACTGAATATTGAGTTCAACAATTTTAGATCATGAACTCTCTCCTTCATCCCCACCCCCTTTCCGATTCTCCTTTTTTTCCAAATATTTATATAGATTTTTCATTTCCCACCTATTTCCATTATTTTTAAATGCATTTCCATCCATTGTTTTATCTCTACCTTTTAGCCTATTTCGATCCCTTCCCTTCACCCCACCCCACCCCTACTAGGGCTATCTGTACCTTGCTTGTCCTGCTTTCTACCCTTAATTAGCACATTCCTTAGATAATATCACCACCTTCAACACCTCTTTGACCTTTTGTCTGTGACATCTTTTGGCTATCTCCACCTATCACTGGCCCTCTATCCAGCTCTACCTGTCCCACCCCCCCTTAAACCAGTTTATATTTCACCTCTTTTCTATTTTTACTTAGTTCTGTTGAAGAATCATACGGACTCGAAACGTTAACTGTGTTCCTCTCCGCAGATGCTGTCAGACCTGCTGAGTTTTTCCAGGTATTTTTATTTTTGTTACGGGTTTCTCCTATTGGGTCTTCACACACTCATTTTTTTCTGCAGTAACGCTTCTGGTTTCCAATTGGGAACTTAATGGGCCCTCAAGGTTTATATCTCCCAGCCAGTTCCTTCTGAGGAGACTCAGTCCCCTGCCTGACATTACAAATAGGGGTAATTTGCGGACTGTTCCTTATACTGCATCTTGGCTTGACATATCCGTTTCGGTCTTATTTCTTCACGTGCATATGTTTTCAGTTTAGTTACCAAAACTTCCAATCTTAAAGGATGGATTCCTTTATTCAAATATCTGAATGCATGTTCTCCAGTGACAGATATCAACGCTCCAGTATCAACTTCCATCTCAATAAGTTGTCCATTGACTATAATGACTATTTGGATTGGCTGGGTCCTACCCACTTTCAATGAATGGATGTCTGATTCTATTTCTTCTGGTTTTTCCATAAGATATATTTCATGATTTCTCCCTTTGTCTCTAAAATGTTGTTTCAGCCTATATCTGCAGTGCCGCCTTAAATGACCATAGCAGTGGCAGAAAAGCCTGGATGCATTTCTCTCTTTCATTTTGTGGGTTTTCACTGTAGTACTGTTGTTTTTTACTGATCTGTACATAGGTGACATTTCCCTCCTTTCTGTGGGGTCCGATGTTTTCGCATCTTTTGTTGCCGGTCGGTCATAACCTACCAGATGGACAGCGCCATTTTGTGTATCTCTTATAGCTTCCAAATTTCTAACAGCACTCTCCAGGGCTGTGGCTAATTCTAATGCCTTCTTGATTATTCTAGATTAGTGTCGGCTAGCAAATGCCTTTGAATAGTATCACCTCCAACCCCGTATATCAGTCGGTCTCTCAACATATCCCTAATGGATGTTCTGAATTTGCAATGTCCAGTTAATGCCTTTAAAATGGCCACATAGTCAGCTATTGTCTCCTCTGGAAGCCTGTTCCTTGAATTGAACTTGAAATGCTGCATAGTAACTGAGAGCTTTGGTCTCAGGTGGCTCTGTATAATTATTATTAACTTGTTGAAAATCTTCCAGTCAGGAGTGTTAGGTGATGTGAGGCTGTGGATCAGCCTGTACATTTTGCTCCCACATGTGGACAAAAGAATCGCCCTCTTCTTTTTCTCCCCTGCGATGTCATTAGCGGTAAAAAAAAGAATGCTAAGCATTCGACATACTGAGACCAGTCATCTGAAATGGTGTTGAATGGATTGACACGCCCGAACTGCGGCATCATGAATGACAGCAAGAGGACTGCGTTTCCGATGGCTTCCCGGTTAATGATGAATTCAGGCGTTTGGCTTATTGTGGCTTTCTTGACTGCCATCGATCAATTCGTGTTTTTCCTTCCGCAAAGTTTCCCTCTCTCCCCAGTCTCGTATAGTTTTTTGTCCATAGCCATTTTTCTTGCATGTACCTCTTTAAATGTATTGCCGCTTTAAGAGTAGTCACCTTTTTTTTCAACTCTGTCTCTGCAGCTGTCAGCTTTTCTGTAATGAGTTTCACACCATTTTTGAGTTTTGGTGGGATTCCCACGATCACGATTGTGCAGGGATTTTTTTTCTTTTCTCTTTTGTTTTAAAATTTAAAGCTGCAGCACTGCTTTCTGCTCTGATTGCGGTCTATTTTATAATTTAAGTACAGATTCTCTTTCTAATGTTTTGCTCACCCATCTTGTGGATTCTCACTCAGGGGTCTTACAATTTTGTTATGTTCATCCTCGTCACTAGTTTTATGTCTTTGGTCCATGATTTCACTAGACAAGTAAACTTGACTTGCATGCCTTCATATACACTTGTTAGTTGATGCTCGCTATCAATAATGGAGAGAGACCGACATAAGAACAAACTGTGATTGTTTATTGCAACAGAAGGCAGAGCACTAAATCCTCGTGCCCCCACACTTAACCACATCTGGTAATCCAGAGACCCAGGGTAATGCTCTGGGGACCCGGGTTTGAATCCCACCATGGCAGATGGTGGAATTTGATTTCAATAAAAATCTGGAATGAAGGCCAGAATTTTACGTTGATCGGGTGGGCACATGCCTGACCTGAATGCACATAAAATTGTGCAAAATAACGTTGGGTGTCATTTACATTCACATTGACTTGACTCAAGATTGACAGTGTCAATCTGCTGTCCTTACCTGGTCTGGCCCGATCCACAGCAATGTGGTTGACTCTTAAATGCACTCTGAACAACGGCATATTGGGATGGGCAATAAATGCTGGCCTAGCCAGTGAAGCCCATATCCCATGAATGAATAAAAAAAAACAATGACTACAGTAGACACGGCAATCAAATTCCTTTGGAATATACATCTACAGCATGGCTTTAAGAACTGGGTTTGTCAAGTAGAAGCAGAGAGGTCTGGAGAAGCTGCTATTGGAGCAGTAAAGAGCCCTTCTCTCTCTTTCTGTCTCTCTGTCTCTCTCTCTCTCTCTCTCTCTCTGTTTCTCTCTTCTGGAATAAGAGCATCACCCAGTTCAAGAAATCAGCATACCAAAATCTACCAATAAACTGAGATCTCATAAGAATTGCAACAACTTCTACACCTGACCACATCCAAAGAACCGTCTAACTTAAAACGGCTGCAACATTCAACAATCTAAGTCTCAAGGACAAGCAGAGAACATAATTGTATATTATTTGAACTTTTTAATATGGACTCTAACTTTCCTTCTCTCTGACACCTGCATGTGTGTAATGTCACATCTTTAATTATTTTTTTCCCTGGGTTTGGTAGTTAATAAACTTGCTCTTTCTTTGACTCAAGGAAACCTCATGACTGGCTCCTTATTGTTCACTGCATAAATAGTAAAAATACATTTGGATTTGGAAACTACATCCACGGGGAAAAGAGCTTTAAAAACTTTTGTTGTGACCAGCTGAGTAGGCTGAAGCCATTCACTCCTCCTCACCTGGTCATAACTATATATATATATAAGAAAAGACAATGCACCTGAGGCCCTGATAAACAAATTTATACCATCATCCAACTGCTAAGGGCTTGGCTATAAGTTATCAATGTTAAACTTTACCAGCAGTGTCAATAGTTATACAAAATAAGCTTCAAGAGACAAAGGAAAAGTCAAATTAAAGCTCCTATTGTTCACACTTGAAGAAGGGAAAAGAGTTTTGAAATTCCACTGAGATATTATTATTGAGTTAAAGCCTTTTAGCTTTAACTGTATATTAATTCACTTCACTCATATCACTTGACAACAAAAAATCATCCAGGGCACTTCTCAGTGATGTCATCAGAAAACTCTGATACTATGATTTATTTAATTGATGTACAGAACACAACGCTTATATATTATACAAAAACAAAAATGGCTGGAAAACTCAGCAGGTCTGACACCATCTGCGGAGCTGTATTCCTCTCTGCAGATGCTATCAGACCTGCCGAGTTTTTCCAGATATTTTTGTTTTGTTTCAGATTTCCAGCATCTGCAGTATTTTGCTTTTAGCTTATATATTATATCTCTCTATCAAGAGAGTTGTGTAAAAGCAGCATGGGTTACCGCACCATCCATCAACAGTCTTGCTGAGATTGATGACTTTGTATGGTTAATCACCATTGGGATCCAAGGCAGCTCTGAATACCGATATAGCGCTCCTTTAAATATAGATTTGTCTGATCTTGATGAAGAGATATCGCCAGGAAATTTATTTAGCAATTACAAAGTTTATGGACTGAGCAGTGATTACAATAGATAACCAATAAGAACGTAATAGAAGTGGTTTTCTAAATAGAAAAGCATGTGGTTATAATTAGACCACACAAATAAAGACATTTAAATGGCTTTCTCTGCCATACAACCTGCTCTGCATCTGAGATTAATGCAGTTAAAGTAATAACTCACATTATCACTGAATGCCTGATAATGAGGACACCCGGGAGGCCACTGGCAAACCCAACAGCAATTTTCAGTCTTGAAAACTCTCCATTTCCACTAGTCTCACCTGATCCAGGCACCCAATTAAAAATTGTTGGCAGTCGCTTCTGCTTCAGCCAAGTGGCTTGTCCCAATTTAAAGTACCTAAACCTGAAAATAAAAACTTACCCTGCCATGAGATAAACATAGTCCACAGTCACTGGCAGCTGAAATGACATATTAATGACCTATAGGCAGCATTTTCCTCCCGTCAGGAGGGTTGAGCGGGAGTGGGCGGGTTCCCGATCAGTGCCCCTGATTGGGGGCGCGCCGCCATTTTACATGGGCAGGCCAATTAAGGCCCGCCCAGTGTGACATCCACCCGGAAGTGCTGTGCGCTCCCTGTGCGGGGGCGGGGGGGAAGGGGGGGAGATTCCTGAGCAGGTCTGTGCGCTCTTTCACGCACGTGCACAGAAGAGCACTCAGATCTCCCTGAGGCAAAATGCTGCCTCAAGGAGATCGGATGAACTTTTAAAAATTTATTTAAGGTATGAAAAAGTTTTCCTGACATGTCCCCTCATGTGACAGCATCACATGAGCTGGGACATGTCCATTATTTTTATTTAAAAATTGGTTGGACGGGCAGCCCTGACAACGACCTTAATTAAATAATTAACAGGCCTTAATAGGCCTTTGATAGTTTGGCGGACTGAACTGAAAATCTAAGGCCAGAATTTTCCCGTCGGCAATTTGGGGGCGGGGTCCGCTCGCCGACAGGAAGATGACGCGGAATGACATCAGGAGGAACCCCCAACGTCATTCAGGTCCCTTTAAATTTTTAGGAAGGCGGGCGGACAGCAAAATCAGCCAATTAAGGCCGTTGACAGGCTAATTAAGATCATTAAAGACCTGCCCGTCCAACCTTAAGGCTGGCAGGCAGGCCAGGAGCCCCAGCGGGAACTAGAAAAAACATGAAAAATCATCCAAAAGAGCGCACTTTGACAGCTGGGGATTCCCTCCGCCCCCCCCTGCACATAGCGCTTCCTGTCGGGAAAGCTGCTGGGCGGGCCTTAATTGGCCCACCCACTCAAAATGGCAGTGGGCCCCGTTTCAGCGGCGGGGGTCAGCTGTCCGCATGCCCACCAAGGGCAAAATTCTGCCCTAAGTGACGTGGGGTAGACGTCGGGAAGCATGCACGCGTCATTTTACGCGTTGGCGTGCGGGTCCTGCCCCCGCATGCCGACCGGGAAATTCTGCCCTATGTTTTAGACCTTTAATGACTTTTATTCAAGAAGATTTTGTGGCATTATGAGCAGTTTTTTTTCCCCACAAATAGACCTTACTTGTAAAATTTGTGAACATGCACAAATTAAAATATGGCAGTTCACATAGTGCAGTAGATATCAGTTTGGTTAATTAGGGTGCCTCATTCTATTTACAATGCAGATTGCATTTAACATTTCTGATAAATACAGCCACCGTGGTTTTACACTAGTTCCATTACAATGGTATAGAATGGTACGAGGGCCCTAAAAATTACGGCAGGTTTATTTCTGACAAACAAAATGGCCAAACAAATAGTAACTTAGATCAGTAACAGAAATTTCCAAGGCAGTAATTACTCAACACAATAGTATCACTGTGACCACCATCTACATTTTACAGATACTTAACCCTTAATGCATGCGGAAAATGTGAAAAAAAGTCATACAGCTTTAATTTCAGGCATGAGCAGACTGGAAAAGTACCTTTATTTGCTTCCTGGCTGCAATTCTTCAAAAGAACAGACTGCACCCATCAAACTGTGTTAAGGTGAAATTGTCTCTCAGCAAATGATGGTCATCAATATGGTGAAATAAAAGGGTTCCTCGGTCAGCTGCAATATCTTATATTCTCAGGCCATTGCTTTACAAGATTTGGTAGGACATGATGAGGACAAATGATTGTATCTATGAGCTAAAACTGCTGGTGGACATATTTCCAGTCCACATGGAATAATACTGGAATAATACTATGACTCCCCCGCAACCCCCTTCCCTCTAGAAATGCAAATTAGAGTCAACCATCCTTTGCAAACACTTACATAAAAGCATAAAGACATAAGAAATAGGAGCAAAAGTGAACCATTTGGTCCCTTGAGCCTACTCCACCATTCAATATAATTAGCTAATACGGCTTCATACTGACTTGAAACATTAACCCTGTTTCTCTCCACAGATGCTATTAGACCTGCTGAGCTTTTCCCGCATTTTCTGTTTTTGTTGTAGCATTTGACCGAGTGTGGCATCAAGGAACCCTAGCAAAACTGGAATCAATGGGAATCAGGGGGAAAATCTCGACTAGATGAGTCATACCTAGCACAAAGGAAGATGGTTGTTGGAGATCAATCATCTGAGTTCCAGACATCACTAGGAGTTCCTCAGGGTCGTGTCCTAGGCCCAACCAACTTCAATTGCTTCACCAATGACTTTCCATCCATCATAAGGTCAGGTGTGGGGATGTTCGCTGATGATTGCACAACGTTCAGTGCTATTCACGACTCCTCAGATACTGAAGCAGTCCATGTCCAAATGCAGCAAGACCTGGTCAATATCCAGTCTTGGGCTGACAAGTGGCAAGTAGCATTCATGACACACAAAAGCCAGGCAATGACCATTTCTAACAAGAGAGAAAATTGCACCTTGACATTCAATGGCATTACCACTGCTGAATCCCCCCACTATCAACATCCTAGGGGTTACTATTGACCAGGAACTGAACTGGAACAGCCATATAAATACTGTGACTACAAGAGCAGGCCAGAGGCTGGGAATCCTGCAGCAAGTAACTCACCTCCTGACTCCCCAAAGCCTGTCTACCATCTACAAGGAACAAATGAGGAGTGTAATGGAATACTCTCCACTTGCCTGGATTAGTGCAACTCCAGCAATACTCAAGAAGCTTGATACCATCTAGGACAAAGCAACCTGCTTGATTGGCACCCCATCCACAAAATATTCACTTCCCCCTCCACTGACACACAGTGGTAGCAATGTCTATCACCTGCAAGATGTGCTGCAGAAACTCACCAGGGCTCCTTATGCAGCACCTTCCAAACCCAAGACCATTGCCATCGAGAAGGACAAGGGCAGCAGACACATGGAAATATCACCACCTGTTCCCCTCCAAGCCACTCACTATCCTGACTTGGAACTATATTACATAGAAACATAGAAACTAGGAGCAGGAGTAGGCCACTCGGCCCTTCGAGCCTGCTCCGCTATTCATTATGATCATGGCTGATCATCCAACTCAATAGCCTGCTCCCGCTTTCTCCCCATACCCTTTGATCCCTTTCGCCCCAAGAGCTATATCTAACTCCTTCCTGAAAACACACAATGTTTTGGCCTCAACTACTTTCTGTGGTAGCGAATTCCACAGGCTCACCACTTTCTGGGTGAATAAATTTCTCTTTATCTCAGTCCTAAATGGTCTGCCCCGTATCCTCAGACTGTGACCCCTGGTTCTGGACTCCCCCACCATTGGGAATATCCTTCCTGCATCTACCCTGTCTAGTCCTTCTGCTGTTGCTGTTTCTTCACTGTCGCCGGGTCAAAATCCTGGAACATACTCCCAAACAGCACTGCGGGTTTACCTACACCACATGGACTGCTGTGGTTCAAGAAGGCAGCTCACCACCACCTTCTCAAGGACAATTAGGGATAGGCAATAAATTCTGGCCTAACCAGTGATGCCCACATTCCGTGAATGAATAAAAAAAGGTACACACTGATCCCATTGCACAGGTGAGGTTTGCTTTGTCCTGAATAGTGTCAGGCTTCTTGAGTGTTGTGGGAGCTGCACTCATCCAGGCAAGTGGAGAGTATTCCATCACACTCCTGACTTGTGCCTTGTAATGGTGGACAGGCTTTGGGGAGTCAGGAGCAGAATTTGCAACCTCTAACCTGCTCTTGTAGCCAAAGTGGCTGGTCCAGTTAAGTTTCTGGTCAATGATAACTCCCAGGATGTTGATGGTGGGGTTTCAGTGATGGCAATGCCATTGAACATCAATGGTGAAATGATTAGACTCTATTACCGGAGGTGGGCAATGCCTGGCACTTGTATGGTGCGAATGTTACTTGCCACTTACCAGCCTAAACCTGAATGTTATCCAAATCTTGTTGCATAGCACTACATGTGAATGACATATTTAAATTACAATGACATCAGCAAATAGTTCCAGTTTCAAGGTTGTCGTTTTTTGAAAAAGGAAATGAAATACTTAAGAAGGCAGCATATAAATTTGACAAATATATAATTGTGACATCAATAAGACAATTGGGGATAGAGGGATTGACAGTGGTTTCTGTGAATGGAAGAATTCTCCAAAAACACTGATAACCTTTCCATTTCTTGGACTGAGGCTGACAACCTTCGCAACATAATTAAAATAATCATTGATGTAACTCTCAAAAATAATTAATGTTGGGAACAATTTTAGTCTCAACTTTGTCCCATTTTTCAGTGAAAAAGCTATGGTAGCAACACAAAAATTGGATTTTAAAAAAACCCATCAAATTTCCACCCAAGTAGACCACAATTTAGGCAACTTTAACTCCCACTACTGGCACTCATGCATACTATTATACTCTTGATAGCCAATTGATGAAGGAAAGCAACAAAGGCAGTCTTTATTTTGAATAGCTTTATTCACAGAGTGAAACATTACAGGTATATATCTCCTGACTCCACTCTGCTCCTGCATTTGCAAGTGTCTCTTTATACTCTTTTGCGTATAACCAATTAATAAAAAGGGGACAA
Source organism: Cetorhinus maximus (assembly GCF_964194155.1). NCBI lineage: Eukaryota > Metazoa > Chordata > Chondrichthyes > Lamniformes > Cetorhinidae > Cetorhinus > Cetorhinus maximus. The sequence goes on from NC_135885.1 coordinate 69,825,677, forward strand.
ATTAACAAATCAAATATAACAATTCATGGGAGCAGTCCTTTAAAGGGACATGATGACAAAAAGCAAAAGCCGTAAAGGAAACTTAATAAACCAAACCAAAAGGTTGTTTTGGGGGTGCTCAACGGGGCAGTGTCTCTTTAAATTTGGTCAAGTAGCTATTCAAACAATGTCCTCCACCTGTATGTACTTAACCTCAAATTGATACAATTAACAGGAACTATGTGCATACTTTTCAAATTAGAATTCAGTGCTGTATTTAGGACCCAGATGCAATTTGGGGCTTCCCCTCCCAACTAATGGAACTAAATGGAGAGCATCCAAACCAAAAAATGTGTAAATATTGGCTGGAGGTCACTTGAAAAACATGGGGCAGGATTTTCAGCATGGCATACGGGCGCACGCCCAACACGCACAAGGTGAAATAGCGTGCGATGACACCAGGCGAGCATCCCGACATCATTGCATACTCGCGCGATATTTCAGCTGGCGGGCGGGCACGAGAGTCGGCAGCACGCCCACCAACAATTAAAAGGTCTATTAAGCCCATTAATCAATTAATTAAATTGAACTTTTCGCTGCCCCTCCAACCTTAAGGTTGGCAGGCGAGCGAGTAGGCCAGGCGGCCTTTGCGTTTTTTGTGAAACCTCATCTGTGAGCGGGATGAGGTTTCCAACAATGACTGAAAAAAGAATAGAAAAATTTTCAACTCCTTTTTCACATGTACCTGTTCATGTGACAGGGTCACATGTGGGGACGTGTTTTCCTTATTTTTTGAGTCTTTATTTTTCATTTTAAAAATATTCAGCTTCCTGAGGTAGCTCTGTGCCTTCAGGGAGCTTTTAGTGAGCGCACCCCCACGCATGCACAAACTTCAGCGCTCCTCCCACCCCCACCCGGGCAGTGCTGAGTGTTGTAGCACGTGATTCACGCTGGCCATCCAGTGTGAAATCACAGTCGGGGCCAAATCGTGGGCGACGGACGGTTTTGCGGCCGCTCCCAGGCCCGCTCGCCGCGCCCACCTGACGAGGGGAAAATCCTCACCATGAGGTTTTTTTTAAACTGATTTTGTTGTTTTTATAAGTGCAAAAGTGCTCCTACTGGTCCTACAAAAACGTCCCATCTGTTTCAGTTCCTCTATGCAGCCCACTCCCCAGTATCACCTGCTTCTCCCTTTATAGCTGGATTTCTTGCATAACTGTTTACAGCCTTTTCATCGGTTTTGATGCAGGTATCTGTCTCCAGTTCCAAAGGTTGGACATTCCTGCTTCCCAAGTTAATTCATCAGGCACTGCTGCATGCCTCACTTCCCTGACCAGACCCTTAACCGCTGCAATTGTCAGGGTGTGATTAGTGGTGTCTCCAAGGGTTTGTGTTGTGGCCTCAACTATTCAATGTATTTACTAACAACTTCGATAGTGGGATAGAAAGTCACATATCCAAATTTGCTGATGACACAAAGATAAACAGAATTGTAAGTAGTGTAGATGGAAACATAAAATCAGAGAGAGATATTGGGTTGAGTTTGATGTGCCCCAGCGGGCGTGTTTCCCATAGGGTTGGGCATGTATAATGGGGTGGGCGCATATTCCACCGCCTCCCCACCCCCCCAACTCACCCCACTAATGCAGGGGGCAGACTGGCGCCGAAATCGGCAGCCCCCTCACCATATTTAAATCAACAATTAATGGTCCGTTAGACTTGCTATCAAGCCTATTGACCCTGCTAATATGCTGCCCGTGCCGTAGAATGTTTGGCATGGGTAGCAGGGCAGGAGCGGGAAGCCCGATTTTTAACCTGAAATGGTAGAAAGGTGGAAAGGGAGGGGTGAGGTCGCTCTTTGGGGGCTGCTCTTTGCCAATCGCGGTGCGGCCATCCCTTAGACTGAAAACCCCCTTCCTTCCTACCCAAACCCTCCCTTACTTAAACCCACCCCCGGCCCCCCAGTGCCCCTGTCCCTAACCTCGTCTAAGCCTCCTGGGCCAAGATCCCAGACTTACCTGCTCTGGGGATTCTAGGCCTTGGGTCCCACTCTTCACTTGCAGGCCTGGCAGCTGCCACTGACGTCTTCCTGGCGCTGCTGGGATTGAGGGAGCTGCCAGCTAATCGGATTGGCTGGGGACGGAAGTCCCACTAACGAGCCTAGCAGCACTTTATTGCTGCAGGGCGAGTCGACTCCATGCCAATGTGGTTTTGGAGGGGGTGGCGGTGTACCATCTAGCCCCCATGTTATTTTGCCCATTGACAGATTCAGTGAATAGTAAAAAGTGTAGTTAATAGACTTCAATGTAGGCAAATGTGAAGTCATTCATTTTGGACCTAAATGGAATAGAACAGGTCATTCCTTAAATGGTGAAAATCTAGAAGCAGTGCAGGTTCAAGGACGCTTGGCGGTCCAGGCAATAAATCATTAAAATGCCAAAATCAGGTACAGAAAATAATCAAAAAGGTTAATGGAATGCTGAGGCTGACTTTTCCCAGCCCACTGGCGATGGGTTGGGAGACAGGAGAGCAAGCAAAATAATGGGAAATCCATGTCTTCCTGCCCCCGTGTCATATTGCCAGTGGCAGGAAACCTAACAGCTCAGCCACTCCTTGTGCATTGAATTAAGCCACTTAAGTGGCCAATTAAGGGCCTCTTCCCACTTTTGCAGGCAATTTCTCCACTTCATGAGAGCTCGCCTTCATGTGGGGAGACTTCCATGTAAATGCAGAAGTTCACCCTGGCTGCAATGGCTGCCCTCATGGAAAAAGTGCCACCAGTGTTCCACAACAAACCCCCACAAATCACTGGGTAAGCCCCAGCCTCCCCCAACCTAACTCACCTGTCTTCAGGGGCACCCTGCTATTGATGTGCCCTCTCCCTTGCAGTCTTAGTGATGGCTACCACAAGCAGAGTAAGGTTGCAGTTCAGCCATGAGCTCACTGAATGGAAGATCAGGTTTGAGGGGCTAAATGGCCTACTCCTTTTCCTATGCTTCCCATATACTCCCCTTCCTCCACCCAAAGCCTGAAAAGAAAGGAAGCTTCAGCCCTTTAAACCTCCTAGGCCTAGAAGATCAATGAAAGTTGCACCGATGAGTCTTTTGCATCAAAGTGAACTATAGGATCTATTGATCACATCACACGATGCAGCAGTGGCAATCAAGCTCCCCTAAAGATGAATTAACTTTTATTTTATGGATTTTAACTTCAAACTTCTTAGCTATTGAGCAGCTCTTTGGATAAGATTATTTTGGAGATAGGTGGAATCAGCCAGGATGAAGTGGCATTATGGAGCTTAAAAATCCCAGTGCTCAGACAATGCAGATGCCCAGATGGCACAATAAGTGCTCACCACTTTTTTGCAAATGACTTATCCCCTTTTAGTGGTGCAGCTGCTCAGCTCGAATTTCGAGATTGTCCTCTTTTACCTCCCCTACTAACAGTTCAAATGGAGTAACCTTTCATCAGAACTGAATTGAACTGAGTTCTAATAAAAGGTTACTCGGCCTGAAAAATTAACTTGGTTTCCCTCCACAGATGGTGCCTGACCTACTGAGTCTTTCCAGCATTTTTTGTTTTTGTGATGAAATGTTTGGGCAGGGTTTTCCCCCCGTTGGGGGCGAAGTTGAAGTGCGAGTGCGCACAGGCGCGCCTCCAATCGGCGCCCCCGATCGGGGACGTCACGCCATTTTACGTGGGCGGGCAATTAAGGCCCACCCAGCGTGGCATCCGCATGGAGGCGCTATGTACTCCTTGTGCGGGCGGGGGGGAATCCCTAAACCTGAGAGTGCACTTTTTTGCCCATGCGCACGAAAGAGCGCACTCATCTCCCTGAGGCTAAGTGCTGCCTCCAGCAGATCACCTCTACTGTCAAAAATATTAAAAATGGAAAAAGAAAAATTCCCTGACATGTCCCCTCATGTGACACTGCCACATGAGTTGGGACATGTCCATAATTTTTAAAAAAACTTTAGTAAAATGTTTTAAAACCTACATGAAACCTCATTCCGCCCGTGGATGAGGTTTCAAGCTTTTTCTAATTCCCGCCAGGGCTCCTGGCCTGCCCACCAACCTTAAGGGCAGGTCTATTAATTAATTTAATGACTCTGTCAATGGCCCCAATTGGCCATTGAGAGGTCAGCGGGCACACAGCTGATTTTGCTGCACCCCCGCCTTCCTGAAAATTTAAATGGGGCACGGTGACATCAGGAGTTCCACCCGACATCACCGTGTGTCATTTTGCGAGTCGGCGAGCGGGCCTCGCCCCCCTCCCTGCTCGTCAACGGGAAAATCCTGCCCTATATGCTCTTCAATGCTTGTAGTGTGGAATTGGTTTATTGGTTTGTAATTTTAATTCAATAATTCTTCTTTTAATATCTCGTACACTACTTCCCTGTTACCTGCTGAACTTGTTTGTTTACTTTTTTGGTGCCACGATTGTCCTGTTTCTATTTTTTAAACTTGACAATAAGTCTATATATGAATTTTTTGATGTAAACCTCACAGTAATTCAGCGTTTGGGCTGCATATTGTTTCTTGAGTAAAATACCATCATTGGTATAATTTAGTCAGATAATATATTTTAAGTAGGCTGCTAAGTACCAGTGCATTTGTTACGATACCTGTAGAGACTGTTAACGTTTAAAGAGAAATTCAAACACCCAGTGATTAACTGAAAGAAGTTACATCTTAAGGTTTCACATTTTAAAACAAAAACAAACTTACTGTATATATTTAAAAAAATCAAATCAAGCACTATTAACTTAACACTATAGCTTGCTAAGACTTCGAGTGCACCCACTTCTCCTTCTGGAATTCCCCAAGTATGCTACAGCTCTCGGAATTCACTATAATTTCTCCTTGGTGTTCCAGCTATTCTCCAAGGTATAAAATTTAATGGGGACCCTTCCATTAGCTTTTGGCTAAGTAACCTTCCAACTTTTCTTCAGAACCTCATGACAATGGGCTTCTCAGTTCAAGCTTAGGCTTCACTGCTTTCTTCAAGCTAACTGCTTGTTTTCATTACAAGGGTCACATAGATTTCTTCCGCTAGCTCCATACTAGGAAACACTGAAAGCTCCCTGAAGGTACAGAGCTGGCTCAGGCAGCTGTTGATTTTTAAAACCATAAATAAAGAATTTTAAAGAGCCGAATTTTGCCGTTGGCGAGCAGGGGCGGGGCCCGCTCGCCGACGCGTAAAATGACGTGGGATGGCGTCGGCCGGGAACCCACAACGTCACCCCGCCCCATTTAAATCTTCAGGAAGGTGGGCCCGCGGCAAAATCAGCTGCGGGCTCGCCAACCTGTCAATGGCCAATTGAGGCAATTGACAGGATCATTAAAACAATTAAAGGACCTGCCCGTCCAACCTTAAGGTTAGTGGGCAGGCCAGGAGCCCCGGCGGCAAATAGAAAAAACATGAAACCTCATCCACCGGCGGGATGAGGTTTCATGTAGGGATCTTAAAAATTTAATAAAGTCTTAGTGAAATTTATGAACATGTCCCATCTCATGTAACATTGTCACATTTTTAAACATTTTTAATGTTTTCACAGCTGTCAGCGATCTCCCTGAGGTAGCACTTTGCCTCAGGGAGGTGTGCGCTCTTTCGTGCGCATGCGTGAAAGAGCATGCTCTCGCAATTGAAGAATCACCCCCGCCCGCACAGGAAGCGCATAGCGCTTCCCGCCGGGTGTCACGCTGGGCGGACCTTAATTGGCCCGCCCACTTAAAATGGCAGCGGGGTCCACGTCTCCGGCGGGGATCGGCTCCCCACCCGCCAGAGATTGGGTCAGGCCCGCCCGCCTGACAGGCAGAAAATTCTGCCCAAAATGTTAAAAACTTGACCCCCCATATGACTCTGTCACATGAGCAGGGACACATTATAAATGAGATTTCAACATTTTGTTTTTATTTTTATTTCCTGTTGGAAACATCTTCCTGCCTGCAGATGAGGTTTCATTAAAAAATCCAACGGCTGCCTGGATGATTCACCTGCCTGCCAACCGTAAAGTTGGAAGGGCAGCAAAAAATTGCATTTAATTATGACTTTAATGGCCTTAATAGGCCTGTTAATTGTCGGCAGGCACACTGCTGACTCCCGTTCGCACCTGTCGACTGTTGGGACACTTGTGCAATGTCACTGCGCATCATTTTACGCCCGGCTCACACCCGCACGCTGAGCGAAAAATTCTGGCCTTTGAAAACTTAACCACTTTGCCCGTGTTTGTTGCTCATCAGCAAAATTGACTACTAAGATGAATACCACCAGAAAGGTACCACATATGGAGATCACAGCAAAACGGCGAGAGAATGTAGCCAACGTAGAGGTGGATAGGCCTGAATATACTTTTGTGCTCTCTCTCAGAGACAGCAACCAGCCACATGTGACAGTGACCATTGCTGCTCAGGTGTAGATGCTCTCAGAGAATCAAAAGCATCCACAAGAAATCATTCTCTGTAACTCAGGGAATATGAAAATTTTACCTTACAACAGTAACAAACCACTGAAAGTTCTTGGGACTTTTGAATTGCCAATCTCATTCAAAGACCTTAGAATTAATACTCTATTCTATGTCATTTCTGGAGAATTGACATAATTATCTGTTGCCATATAGCAACTGATCTGCACATTATTTGCAGTCACATATGCAGTTCTAGTGCATGGGATCAACATTCTTGAATTGCATGTTGACAACTTCACTGGTATCGGCAAACTGAAAGTTAGCACATGCAAGCTGGATGTAGACTCTAATGCAGCCCCAGTCACACGTCATCGGTGATGAAAACCATTTCATGTCAGAAAGCAAAGGGAGAAGGAACTTCAGCATCTACTTGACCTTGACACTATTAAAAAAGTTGGGGATGAGCCTACCCCTTGGATCTCACCCATACAATTCATCAAGAGGCCCAAGAGTGAGAACCAGATTAGATTCCACATTGATATGCGGCAGTCGCCAAACCAAGCAATCCAACAAGGAGGACAGTTGACACTGATAATAGATGATACAGAGGAAGTGAATGGCACTGAACACTTCGTTAAACTTGACTGCAATGCAGGCTACCAACAAATCAAGCTTGCAGAAGAATCAAGATATCTCACAGTATTCTCCACTCACATCAAACTTTTTTGATACAAGAGGCTCCACTTCCAAGTCAGCTCAGTAGCTGAGGTATTTCTGCATGATTAAGTCTGTGCTTCAAGGACTTGAAGGCACCCTGAACACCTGTGATGACATTCTTATCTATTGTCACATTGAAAGTGAACTTGAGACACCTATAATGTCTTAGAGAATGTAACCTCACCTTGAACAAAGATAAGTGCTTGTTCAATGAATGTTGAATCAAATTTTTTGGACATGTGTTCAATGGTGAAGGAATATCACCTGGTCCAGGAAAGTTGAAGCCTTTGCAAACACTGCGGATCCTACAAACACCCAAGTCCAGGATCTGCTAGGGCCAATTACTGGAGTTGCTTCATTCCTGACCTTGCTACTTTGTCTGCACCGCCCCCCCCCACCCGCCTACACAATCTGACAAAAGAAATGACCAATTGGGGTTGAATAAATCACGCAAATAAGCTGTACACCAGATCAAACAATCTTTGTCAGCAAGTTGCATAAATGCCTATGTTGACCCTGGGAAAACTACCTAGCTAGTCATGGATCCAAGCCCATTTGGCTTAGGTGCAGTTCTCATGCAGCAGGACAAAGCAGGCAACTCATTAATCATTGCCATGGCAAGCAAATCGCCAATGCCCATCAAGCAATATTATTCACAGATAAAAAGAGAAGCAATGTCAATCACATGAGGTATCTTCCACTTTTATCACTACTTGTATGGAACAGAGTGTGAAGTAATAACCGATCCTAGACCACTTGTAAGCTTGTTCAACAATCTACATAGCAAACCACCCACTCGAAAAGAGCATTGGAAACTCAAACTACAAGAGTATGAACTCCGTGTTGAGCATCAACCAGGCAAGTTTAACCCAGCAGGCATCTTAGATGAACACCATGAGTTACATGAGAACACTCCTGATGTCAGGCAATATCCTCCTCATGAGAGAAGTCATCCACCATTCTTAAATGATTATGTTACGAAGTGAATTATTTTCAGCCAGCAAACACATTTTTCATCTCATTGCTTTTGACTGAGTGAATTGCTAAATTAATAGAAACATTAGAAAAGGTAATAGTGTTACTGGTGAAGTTGAATGTTCAAGTCATGTTTTAAGTTCGCTGTTTATGATTTTGGAAACAAACAACTGAGACCCGCCATGGCTGATATTTACTAAGAAGGGGAGGGACGTAGTGTATTGAACATTGCACTGCGCATTTTGTCCACTTAAGGCTAACATACCCATGTACAAGCAAAAGGAGTCAGGAAGGAGAATAAGGGAACCCATTTTCTAACAGTACACATAGCAGTTCTGCTTCTTACTGAATCTTGTTGAATCTTACTCTTTATTCTCAAGAACTTCACAGGGAAAGTGTCAGAGATACTGGCCATTGGAAGAAAACAAAGAAAGGAACCCCCTTGTTCAGGGGCAGTCAGGCTTTGAATAAAAGAAGTGAGATTTAGTTAAAGGATGGAATTTGCTTTGATAGCTACTTTGTATGTATATTTGCCATCTATGAAATAAATCAGCTTTAATGATTTGTATCCAGTCCCTTTTCACCAGGTCATCAAAAACACTGCCGCTCACATCCTACCTCACACCAAGTTCCATTCACCCCCACTCCCCCAGCCCTGTGATCATTGGACCTCAATTTTAAATTTCTCATCCAAGTTTTCAAATCTATCCATGGCCTCACCTCTCCCTATTTCAGTAATTTCCTCCAGCCTCACAACCGTCTGAGATATCTGCACTCCTCTAATTCTGACCTCTTGAGCACTGCCAATTCTAATTGCTCCACCATTGGTGGCCATGCCTTAAGTTGCCAAGGCCTGAAGCTCTGGAGTTTTTTCACTAAATGTCTTTCCCCCTCCAAGATAGTTGTTAAAACTTATCTCCTTGACAAAGCTTTTGGTCATCTACCTTAATATTTCCTTGTGCTATTCACTGTCAAATTTTGTTTGATAACACCTCCTGTGCTTTCTATGTTAAAAGTGCAATATAAATACAAATTGTTGTTGTTCGTAAGATTGGAGAAGTACACATGAGGGCATGTAGAAAAGACATTGAGGAGAAATTTATTTACTTGGCGTCACTTCAAGCAGTGCTGCTTGGACTATGACAAATTCCCAAGGGGCAGCATCATGGGCCACAACCTACATGTCATTCTTCAATGACATCCATGGAGAGAACTGTGCAAGTAATGGCATGTGTGCTGCCTGTCCCTGAGAAACTGAAGTAAGTCTGATTAGCTAGAATTAGCACTACATGAATGAATTATCCCCCCCATGATATCCAGTTCAGATCACAAGTGGTCTCTGTAAAAATAATACTTGCTTCTGCTTGGAATCACATGTCTTTTTTTCCAAGGTGTAAAAGCAAACGTGTTCTTTTTCCTGGAAGAATAATGACCAATTTGTATAATTTATCAAGCGTATATAAAAATATTAATTATGCTAACTTCACATATACACTAAGTAAGAGTTTATTAATTTTAAAATTCCTTGCTATAATTTTCCAAGGTATAATTGTTTTATACATTAAAAAGTGCTTATGTACTCCTTCATCAAATTAATGTACCTTTCAGTTTTTAAATAAGTGAATTATGAAAAACATGCACTTTTAAATTAAATTCTCTGTCAGATTGTAATTGGAAAAACTGTAAACGATATATAACTATAATAAAAAACAGTATATTAATATATAAAAGGGACACCACAAGGCACATTTTGGATGAAATACATATGCTGTTCTGTAATGCTGAGCTGTTTGCTATGTCTAAACCCAACAGTTAGCTCCATACAACAGCTAGGTTCACCAATTTCAGGTCACTGTGTATTTTCAGCTACAACAGTTGACTATGGAAAATGCGTAAATCTGTGGTTTTGAGACTGTAGTTTGGAGATCATAGAGAGAGGTCAAACATTGAAGGGAATAAATAAATATTTTCTACATAGTCTTTAACAATTCACTGTCAAACTATAGGGTAGGAAGCAGAAATCTGAGGTATGAGGCCATCTTTGATTTAAAAAAACATATTTCTTTGAAACCAATCACCTTATTTTTGAGGAAAAATTGTTAAACATAAATTGGCACGTTTTCGTCCTTCTTGTTTACACTGCCAGTTATTTCATATGTTAATTAAAATCACCACTGAAGAGGAATGAGCAAACTGCTGCTGGTTCTAAAGTTGATCTGGTTGGGTGAACAGATTGGATTTTGTCCTTGTTGTCAAATCATTCAGAAACAAAATATTGAACAATCAACACACAAGCCCATAATCTCACACATATTGTCATAACATTCATTGAGATAGATACGCATCATCCTGGCAGTGAAAAAATATTGAGAAATTAGTCTTCAGGTTATGTGGTAGCATCATATATATTTAAGAAACTCTTACTTGCATCAACAACAATTTGCATTTATATAGCATTGAACACAGAAAAACATGGTTCACAAAGGAGTAATTGATCAAAATTGGACACCAAGCCAAGGAAGAAGATATTTGGAGGATGATCAAAAGCTGGGTTAAGGAAGTGTGTTTTAAGGAGGCTCTTAAAGGGTCAGCATTTATTGCTCTTGTTCAGAGGGCATTTAAGAGTCAACCACATTTCTGTGGGTCTGGGTCACATGTAGGCCACACCAGGCAAGGAACCAGATGGGTTTTTACAACAGTTGGCAATGGTTTCAAGGTCATCATTAAACTTTTAATTCCAGATTTTTTATTGAATTCAAATTTCACCATCTGCCATGGTGGGATTCGAACCCAAGTCCCCAGATCATTTCCCTGTATCTCTGGAATACTAGTCCAGTTACAATGCCACTACCTCTGGCATAGGTTGACACTAACTTGGCATAGGAGCTATAAGGGTGGGTCGACGGTGTGGTCTGGCATGTATAGGCAATGGGAGTGAGTGGGGGTGTGTGTGAGGGTTGAGGGTTAGAGGGCCAGAGGACCTAATGCTTAGCAAAACATTTGGGTCCCTGAGAACCAAGGCAGGCCTTTTAAACATGCAACCTTGGCACTCAGCAGCCTTTGAAGGACCACCTTCGATCAGCATCTGAGGGCAGTGGGCCTGACTGCTTCCCACATGCATCGCCCCAGAACAAATATCCCACACTCGGGGCACTTTTTCCTGAGGCTGACGCAGCGAGCCAGGAAATTTCCCAGATCTGCGCACCCGCCTTGGGGGCGAAAATCCAGGCCCTATAATTAAAATCGAATATACTTTTTGTCTTCACAAGGGTTTTGAGTAATTCATGAGCAGCTCATTCCCAATATTAAGGAGATAAGGTAATATTTATGTTATCTTCAATTCAGCCAACTTAAGTGTTATTTTCGATCAACGGAATTTTCTGTGCCCGCTGGCGTCGGGCGTGTTTGATGACGTGAGCGGACAATATGCCAAGAAGGCCAAAAGCTTGCAATCGTCCGCTCAGCCCATTGATGGTGGGCCCCGTTTCTCACCATCGGACATCGGGAACCTCATTGTAATACATCTGCATTTCATTATAAGACCAGCCCGCTGGAGTCATTCTGCACCCCACCCCCGCCCTCAGTGTATTGCGCGCTGACATGTTTCACAACAACATATAAAAGGCATGCACTTGGAGGGCTGCACTTAGAGGGTAACTTGGAAGTGGGTGCACAGTAACTTGCAGAACACTCGCGATGGACGCCTGTTGGATCTCAAGGTTGAGGTGCATTGGGTGGGGGGGTAAAGGTTGCCCTGCAGTTGAGGTGACTTGTGGGGGTGGGAGAGGGACACAATGGCTGCCCTACAGTTGAAGGTAGCGTACAAGCACATGGGGGAGGGGGGTTTGGGCGAAGGAAATGGCCATGCATTAGGGAAACCTTGTACAAAGTGACCACTCCTCTGCAGCTGAGACAGTTCAGGCACAGCCACATTGATACGATTGGAGCCGGTTATCTAGCTTATATCCCCATTCAAACAATGCAGAAGCATCAAAATGCCACCCATCGCTTCAGAGCTTTTCCCCTTGAGCACAGACTGCAAACTAATGAGCATATTAGTGGACTGCAGAACAGTTGGATGACTGGGCATGTTGCACAATCCCCTTGTTAAAGCTGGCCCTGGAGCAGTCACTGGTGGAGGTGCTCACAGCCCCTTGCAATGTCATCATCCCGGTTTGGACTAGTGTCTCACGTGGTTAAAGGTAACAGTGCAGCCTTGCAATGCGGGTTAGGAGAATGCCTGTGCCTGAGCTGAGAGCACAGCATGCAGTCCAATAGGCAAAGCTGCCGCTAATCGGTCAGGTGGATTGGGCGAAGGTGGGTGGGGTTTCGGGCAGCCATGCAGCGCACTAATCTCTGGCTGTTCAAGGGGCAGCCAGCACTCTCCGGGATGTGTTAAAAGGCCTTCAAACTTAATCAAGACAGGTTCTTAGTACACCCATGCTAACCCATGTGTCTCCCTCTTTCATCCTGCAAGAGGAGTAAATCAGCATCATGGAGCCAGGTGAAGTAGCGGTATGCCTCGTGGCGTACAGAGAGCGGAGACATGGAGAAGAGACCGACTGATGTGTCTGGCTGCACAGAGGGAGGAGCAGCACTCTCTGGAAGAAGAGGCAGCTGCAGCTCCTGCACACGCCGCCGAAGAGCCAGAGTGAGCTGTCGCTGTTTGGCGCCTCGCTAGACCCCGGGTCTTTATATGCTTTCATTCCTGCAGATGTCCGAGAACCAGTGTTGCCGAAGACTGCACATGTCTAGGGAACTGGTCGGTCACACCTGCTAACTACTGCAGGATTTGGCGCCAAGGGGACATGGAGTGCATGAGTGATTCTGAAGGGAGAGGTGTGTGTGTGGCAACGCCTTTTGGAGTCTCGAGCAAACTCTCCCATGCATGCAGATCCTTCCCATATCACACACATCTCAATGTCCTGAGCATTTTCAATGCTGCCTGCTGGGGTTCTCTTTCAGTTGTCCATCTGAGCTGACCTGCATCTCCACCCACCCACTGATCACACTCCCATGCAGCCCACCACCACTATCGTTTCACTTTTGATTTAGCAAGCATGGTAGTGCTACATTTTTTCTTGCACTCCCCCATCCTTTCCCCTCCCCAAGTCACCCATTTCCTTTCCCCCATCATTGTTGACCCCTGGCATCACCTTCCACCTCCCCTTCATTACCTACCAGCCACGGCCCTTTTCCTTCAGAGATGTCCAGGTGAATGTGCACATTCCCTTCCTTCCCAAAAATCTCACCACATCCACATTAACCTCCCTGACATCCTCTTATCTACCACCAGGGTCCGTGGCTGCCTCTGAGTCCCCACCAACCACCCTTAACATCCCTTCCACTGATACTACTGCACCCTCACCCTCCCACCCTACCGCCTCACTCTGCCCTTGCTGATTCTCATCATTCCCTCATACCACACCCACCCTCAGTTTGCTCCGCTGGAGGCAGTCATGGGCTCATCAAAGCCCTCCTTTGCATGTTCACCTGGACATCCGCCCCTCTTCCGGACTCCTTCCCCGCTTGGAACTCCTTCCCCTCTCTGGACTCCTTCCCCCCTCCGAACCCCTTCCCTTACATGTTCCTCCACCCTTACACCTACTTCCCCAGTAGCCATTTTTTAGCCCGTTACCACCCTCTCCCATACTCCCATCCCCTCTCCCAACCTCATCCCTCAACACCTTTGGTCCCCCCTCTCAACCTCAACCCCCCGACACCTTCGATCTCCTTCCCAACCTCACCCACCCCCAACACCTTTGTTCCTTCCCTTCCAACCACAACTCCCCAGCACCTTTGATCCCTCCCTCCAAACCTCACCCTGTCCAACACCTTCGTTCCCCCCTTCCCAACCTCACTCCTCCTGATGCCTTTGTTCCCCCCCTACCAACCTCACCGCCCGACACCTTCATTCCCCTCTCCCAACCTCACCACACCCCAAAACACCTTTGTCTCCCAGTCCATCCAAGACCTTCCTCTCCAACCCCCCTAGTGCATATTGCTCTCTTAAACGCAACTGGACCTTCCTCTCCACCCCCCTCGACCATCATCCGTTGTGAGCAGATCCTCAATGGTGACTTTCCACCTTCCGTGAGCTGCTTCACAGCAGAACTATGTCCATGAGAATCCACCCAGCATGCCATGGACATTCCTCCAGGGTCCCGTTGCTGTCGTACTCCAGCATCTTCTGCTCCCCGGATGTCCATGACATGAGCAAGGCCCTGACAGTAAGTCCTGACTGCTGCATGTCATACTTGTCAAGATATGTTTTGCACCGGCGTGTTATCCCGTGGACGTGTGCAGATGATCTGGGGTGGGGGGGTGATTCCGGCAGGCTGGGCTTATAATGATATGCAGCTGTATTACAATGAGTTTCTCGATGTCTGACAGTGGAAAACACAGCCCGCCATTGTCGTGCAGAGCGGGTGATTGCAAACTGGTTTCACGATGTTGTGAAACTGAATTTTGGCCTTTGCACTGTATTGATGTTCATGGTGCCGAACACGCCTGACATCAGCGGGCATGAAATATTCAGCCCAATGTCTCTAAACCAATCTAACTGTTCCAATAATTAGCTTTTTTTCTTAACTGAAGAAAGTTAACAGTCACTTTTAAAAGTAATCTGAACACCTTAAGGGTCTTTTATAGTTTGTTTTCTTTTCTAATAATATTATTCACGGTATCACTTATGTGGTAGGATGTTGTGCCTCCATCTTGTAGATTTGGCATTCATCAGTACCAGTGGTGAGTTGGCACTCTCCACAGGTGATGTTGTGTGTGTTGTTCCCGGTGTTTTAGAAGTCTTGATGGACGTTGCCAATGTTGTGTCATTTGCTGGTGACGTTGATGTTTCACCGCTTGTTGGTGATGTTGTTGATGTAGTCTCACTGGTTAATGATGTTGCTGGCATTGCTGATGATCTTTTCTTCTTTTCCAGCTCAGGCATGGGTTGAATATGGACTCTGATCCTTCTCATTTGCTTACCACTTTCAGTTTCAATGATATATGACCGTGGTGTCTCAGCTCCACCAATAACATTTGTTGGGTTCCTGGTGGTTCCTGTACATGTACAGTTTGTCCTTGAGGTGTCAGCTGTGGCTCAGTTCATAGCACCCTCACCTTTGAGTCAGGAGATTGTGGGTTCATGTCCCACTCCAGGACTTTGAACAAAAAAAAAGTCAAGAACTGTGAATGTACTCGAAAGAGTTACAGTTTGTCCTTTCAACAGCCCAGGCAGGGATTTACTATGCTTGATAAATTGTTGACCTGTGCATCAGTGAGTTGTTGTCTTATTTCCTCCTGGGCACTTGGAGGGACAATCTTGCTTGCAGAGTCTTCCTTTGTCTCCCAGCATTTCATGAGTGTTCTCTTGACTGTTTGGATGCATCTTTATTTTGTTGCTGTTTCACTGCGTCAACCCTGCTGCCTTTCTTTTAACTGAAAGTTAGCTGTTTGAGTAATCAGTGCCTTCATCTGTCTACTCATTGCTTCATGTGCTCTGGCAATGTCTACAGCCTGAAATATTGTAAGCTTATACATTCTAATCTTTTTTTTTGTACTTCAGGGTATGCAGAGCCCCAAACGAGCTGATCTAGCAGCCATTCATCTGTGTCATTACATTTACATTTTCTGGCTGCATTTTTGAGTTTTGGTGGGAAATTGTCAGCAGGCTCACCTGATTTCTGCCTTAGCTCTTGAAGTTCATATTTGTAGATCTGATGATTTGACTTTGGCAGGAGATTTGTGCTGAATTTTTCAAATATTTTGTCTGGGTTTCCGATATCGTCTTCACTCAGCTTCCAGCTATATAGAAAAAAATCCTTTCTCTCCTGCCCCCAAAGCTGACTCTTTCCACTTCACTAGTGCCTTTTAGAAAGCTATGGAATGTCAGTTTGCATTTTTGTTTAAACTTCTCAAATGTCTCCATGAGATTATCGGCCTCCCAATTCATCATGGGCTGGAGCTGTGTTTTTATTGCAGTGGTGACCATTTGGTTTACACACAATTCACTTTTTTTTCTCCCTCACTTTCTCTCACTCTCTCTGCCACTAATTTGGATTGATTTTTCAATCTAATTCAGCATTAAATTTATATAAAATATTATGGTTTTTACTCGAAGACAATCCATTGCCATGATAAGTTAGAAATAATCACACTTTAGACTCAAAATGCTGGAATTCATCAAATGTATTTCTTACTGCTCTCCACATGGCTGGTGGACTAACAGACTGCTACACTGTTGCTCAGCACATGACTCTGATGAAGCAGTAAAATATGGCACTCAGTATGCACATTCTTTTTTTACGAATGACGTAACAATATAACATATCCCATATGTCTTCTTAGCCACTTTATCTACCTGTCCTACTACCAGCAGGGATCTGTGGACATGTTCTCCAAGGTCCCTCTGCTCCTCAATACCTCTCAGTACCCTAATATTTATCATATATTCCCTTGTCTTGCTGTCTAAATGTAGTCACACTTCTCCGGATTGAATTTAATTGACCATTTTTCTGCCCACCTGTCCAATCCATTGATATCTTCCTGCGCTATGCAGCCATCTTTCTCACTAACAACCACACCACCAATTTTCGTTTCACATGCAAACTTTTAATCATGCCCCCTACATCTAAGTTTAAATGGTTGATATATACCACAAAAAGCCAGGGTGCGAGCACTGCACCCTATTGAACGCCATTGAAAATGGTCTTCTTGCCAGAAAAATACCTGTCAACCATTACCTTTTCTGCCTTTTACTGTGCCAATTTTGGCTCCAACTTGTCAGTTTCCTTACGATCGCATGGGCTTTTCTGACCATTCTGCCGTGTGGGATCTTGTCAAAAACATCACTGACCTTTTTACCAACTCAAAAAGTTCAACAAGTCAGTCAGACCTGACCTTCCCTTAATAGTTTCATGCTGACTGCCTTTGCTTAACCTGTTCCTTTCTTAATGAAAATTATCACTGCCCCTCAGAATTTGTTCCGATAATTCACCCACCACAGAAGTGGTGTTTCTCTTCAAATTTGAGGATTCCCTTAAAATTGCTGGTGCAAATATCTGATGCGTAATAACAGCTGCACATATTTGATCAATGCAGTTACAGTGCTGAAACACACCATCACTGGTTTGTTCAGGTTTGGGTGTTAAAACCCAGCGTTGGAACACTAAAATGCCATGTTTCAGTAACAGAAATGATTTGAAATGACAAGTCCAATCAGGAGACTAGCTTTCCAGAAAATAATTTGATTTTTAAAAAAGTTGTGGACCTATGTAAAAGACTAGGGGATTTTAATCTTGGGCAATTCCTTTAAAAGCATATAAAATGGCTGTGCATCTTTTTTTTTTGCCTTTTTGGAGCTAAGGCCAACATTCAAATGCTAACTTTTTAGGATAAATATTACAGCTGTCTGACACATTAAAAACATGCAAAAAAACAACCTATCTCTGCTACTGAGCAATTTAGCCCAATGAGCATGGAGTTTGGGGCGTAAAGATTCAGCAGATGTTGTTCAACCAACATCTGGTGTGAGTGTACTACCAGTTGGATGAAATACTCATTTGGATAAATGAAATCTCCACACAGTGCATTCAGTGTCAACAATGCTCAAGTGCTTTACCTTCCTGTACACAAAGGAGCTCACCTCATCTGATAACATGAGGGTAGCATATTTGAATATTTTTCAGTCGTTCTTCGCACATCACTCATCACAGGGAGCACTGAGGAGTGTGGGGACCAGTGAAAGATTGTTGGCTGGCTTTATGGGGGAGAAAAGTGACATAGAGAAGGGAAGGGGGGAGGAAAAGGCGTGGGTGAAGAGACAAAATGTGGGAGGAGTAGGATCAGGCAAGAATTGTTTTTCATCTTTTGTTACTGGGGCCTCTCCCTCATTCTTGACTCTGCAGCAAGAATGTTGCTCAGACACTCCTGTCACATTATGGCAAAGTCCCCATTTGCACAACTATAATGAGCTTTGTGCATAATGTATGTGCAGCTACCAGTACCTTTCATACTGGCTGTCTGTACTGAGCTGCAATTAACCCACTGGGTGTATTAAAGGCCTCAGACATCTGAGCCCAATTATATGGGGTGCAAGTGTTTGATACACTTGAAACATTTGGTGTTATTGTTGTGCCACTGACCCCAATCTGTAGTCAGGGCTGTGTACTGTGTGCTAGCTGCTATAATCCATTCTTATTACAAGGCTTCCTTGAAATGCAGTCGGACCTTCATGGCAGTGTTGTCATGTAAATAAGGCAACAAATTTGCCTGAAGGGTTAGGCACAACCATCTCTTAAGGAACTTACATGCTTTTGATCTGGAGGTAAATGACTGCTGCCAGTGGTTGTATTTTATTCTGACAGTGAGCAAGAGGTGCTTTCAGCATACCATGACCAACCAGCAATGCAATTGACTTTTAAAAATCATCACTTAAAAACCAACAGGCAATTGGAGAGATTTGCATTAATTAAGGAAGCCAATACAGCATAGCCAGCACCTCAGGACCAAGAGGAGGATCAGGAGGGGGAAGAAGAGAGGAGGCAACTGGCACATCCCCTTTCCAGCTGGGCTGACTGTGTGAAGGAACACATGTAAAGTCAAAATGGAGGTTTAAAAGGGTAAAAGAGTTTTTAAAGCTTAAAGAATTTAAAAAAGTTAATTTTTTAATAAAGTCAAAAACAGTTCACAAAGGCCCAGCTAAATATCCTGACAAGTTAAAGTGTAGGTCTTCCTAGCAGCAATGAGGACCCACTGATAAGAAAAGACACACATCCAAAAAACACAAACACATCTGCTTTTCTAATATCAGGAAAACAGCACAACATAGGAACTGATAAGAAGACTATACTCAGCTGGGAATATTTTTCAACTGAGAACCACGTTATAATCTTAAAACACAGACTCCTGACAAGGGTAAACATTTTGACCAGCATAACTTCTTGCAAGATTGGTTTCCTAGAATCAATGAGGTCCATTAATTCCTAGAAATTGACAGTTATATAAATTTACTTAGAATAAGAAAGGGTTGCCTTACATAGAAATTAAAAGTATTAGAAACCAAATTTGAAACATAAAGGGTTGGAACCAAATTACAATTTAAAGACCACCCCTATACTTAAGTAATTAATAATACAGCCCTAGGTACACCATAAGTATTAAGAACAGACATGAGAGAGTCAGATTTGCTTAAATTGCTTAAGCATCTCGCACTCACTCAGAGATTAAGCCAAATGTAACTTTAGTATTTGATGGCTATTTTACTTATTTTACTGTAATGATAATTGAAATTTAAAACAGGATTCTCCATTAGAAATATGATTGCACCATCTCTCCCTTTCCTAGGACCTATTTAACGATGTGACTGACTGTTTCCACCAGATTTTGAATTGCATGTTTGGTTCTTTAATAAACTTTTATATATTTTACAATTTATATTGTCTCACATTGTCTTCTGTGTCACTAACTCGAGAACACAGCTCCATATTCCCTTTGGGTAGGGAATACATTACTGAGGAGTTTTTACATGGACCCTAATAATAGCCGGGAAAATTATAATCTGGATTAATTTACTGGCCAGGAGTTCACTGTCCCTCCCGCCTAGCAGGATATTACAATCCCACCAAACTGAATGGAGATTTAAATGGCTCGCAGCATCTGCTGGGGGAGAGGGGAGACACACTGTCGTAGGGCCGTAAAATCCTGGCCACTAAAAACATAGAAAATAACAGCAGGAGTAGGTCATTTGGTCCTTCGAGTCTGCTCTGCCATTCAATGTGATCATGGCTGATCCTCTATCCCAACACCATACTCCTGTGATCTCCCCATATCCCTTGATGCCTTTAGAGTCTAGAAATCTATCAATTTCCTTCTTAACTATATTCAGTGACTTAGTCTCCACAGGCTTCTGTGGTCGAGAATTTCACAGGTTCACCACTCTCTGAGTGAAGGAGTTTCTCCTTATCTCAGTCCTAAACAGCCTACCCCGTATCCTGAGACTGTGACCCCTTGTTCTGGACGCCCCAGCCAGAGGAAATATCATCCCTGCATCCAGTATGTCCATCCGTGTCAGAATTTTATACGTTTCAATGAGATCTCCTCTCATTCTTCTAAACTCCAGTGAATTCAGACTTAGTCGGCCCTATCTCTCTTCATACGACAATCCTACCATCCCAGAAATCTCTCTGGTGAACCTTCGTTGCACTCCCTCTAAGTCAAATATATCCTTTCTTAGGTAAAGAGACCAAAGCTGCACATAATACTCCAGGTGTGGTCTCACCAAGGCCCTATATAGCTGCAGTAAGATATCCCTACCCCTGTATTCGAGCCTCTCAAAATGAAGACCAATATACCTTTTGCCTTCTTAACTGCTTGCCGCACCTGTATGCTTGCTTTTGGTGATTGGTGTACAAGGACACCCAGGTCCCTTTGTACATCAACATTTCCCAATCTATCACTATTTAAATAACACTCTGCCGTTCCGTTTTTCCTACCAAAGTGGATAACATCACCCTTACCAACGTTATACTGCATCTGCCATGTATTTGACCACTCACTCAACTTGTTTAAATCGCCTCGAAGCCTCTTAACATCCTTCTCACCACTTACATTCCCACCAAGTCTCGTGTTGTCAGCAAACTTGGAAATATTACATTTGGTTCCCTCATCTAAATCATTGATATACATTGTGAATAGCTGGGGCCCAAGCACTGATCGCTGAGGTAACCCACTAGTCACCACCTGCCAATCTGAAAAACACCCATTTATTCCTACTCTCTGTTTCCTGCCTGCTAACCAATTCTCAGCCCTTAAAATATATTACCTCAAATCCCATGTGCTGTAACTTTGCACATTAGCCTCTAATGAGGGACTTTATCAAAAGCTTTCTGAAAATCTAAATACACCACATCCACTGGTTCTCCTTTATCTTTTCTGCTAGATACCCCCTCAAAATCTCCAGTAGGTTTGTTAAACATGATTTCCCTTTCATAAATCCATGTTGACTTTGCCTAATCCCGTTGACATTTTCTAAATGTCCTGTTATCACATCCTTCATAATAGGCCTAGCATTTTCCCCACTACTAATTTTAGGCTAACTAGTTTGTAATTCCCTATTTTCTCCCTCCCTCCTTTTTTAAATAGTGGGGTTACATTTGCCACCCTCCAATCTGCCAGGATTGTTCCAGAATCTACAGAATTTTGGGGGGTGACAGCCAACTCATCCACTATTTCCATGGCCAACCCCTTTAGTACTCTGGGATATAGATTATCGGATCCTGGGGATTTATCAGCTTTTAGTCCCATTAATTTCTCCAGCACTATTTTTTTAGTAATACTAATTTCCTTCCATTCCTCTTTCTCACTAGACCTTTGGTTCACTGGCATTTCTAGGAAGTTATTTGCACCTTCCTCCGTGAAGCCAGAACTAAAGTAATTGTTTAATTGCTCTGCCATTTCCTTGTTGTCTATTATCAATTCTCTCATTTCAGACTGTAAGGGACCTCCATTTGTATTCACTAATCTTTTTCGTTTTACATACTTATAGAAGCTTTTACAGTCTGCTTTTATGTTCCATGCAAGTTTACTCTCATACTCTATTTTTCCCATCTTAATCAATCTCTTGGTGCTCCTTTGCTGAATTCTAAATTTCTCCCAATCCTTTGGCTTGCTACTTTTTCGAGCAACTTTATATGACTACTCCTTGGAACTAATACAATCCTTAATTTTTTTTGTTAGCCATGGTTGGGCCACTTTTCCTGTTGTGTTTTTATGCCAGAAAGGAATGTATAACTGTTGCAATGCATATATTCATTCCTTAAATATTAGTCATTGCCTAACCACATTTTAATGAAGTTCCCCAATCTATCTTAGCCAACTCATGCTTCATAACTTTGTAGTTTACGTTCTTTAAATTTAGGACCCCAGTTTCAGATCGGACTACTTCACTTTCCAACCTAAGGAAGAATTCTATCATGTTATGGTCACTGTTCCCTAAAGGGCCCCACACAGCAAGATTATTAATTAATCCCTTCTCATTGCACAATAACCAAATATATGATAGCCTGTTCCCTAGTTGGTTCCTCGACATACTGCTCTAAAAAAAAATCTTGTGCACACTCCAGGAATTCATTCAACACAGTATTCCTGTAAATTTGGTTTGCCCAGCCTATTTGTAGATTAAAGTCACCCATGATTATTGTAGCACTCTTGTTACATGCATCTCTAATTTCCTGTTTAATGCCGTCCCCTACCTTACCACTACTGTTTGGAGGCATATAGCCAACTTCCACTAATGTTTCCACCCCACCCAGCTGCCCGTTGCTTCTTAGCTTCACCCAGGCTGATTCTACACCTAGATTTTTGAGCCAATATCCTCTCACAGTGTTGCATTGATTTCACCCTTAACTAACAATGCCACCCTACCTCCTTTTCCTTTTTTCCTGTCCTTCCTAAATATCAAGTGCCCTTGGATATTCAGTTCCCAGCCTTGGTCACCCTACAGTCATGTCTCTGTAATTGCAAACATATAACCGTTTACATCTATTTGTGCTGTTAATTCGACTACCTTATTGCAAATGTTCCGTGCATTCTGATACAGTGCCTTTAGACTTGTCTTTTTAACATTTTTACACATCTTTTTTTTGTACTATGGCCCTATTTGCTGCTAGCCCTCGTTTCCTCTGCCTTCCATTTATGCTTTCTACTTTTGTCTTTCATTCCTATCTTTGTTTCCCTCTCTTGTGTCTCCTCACTCGGGTTCCCATTCCTCTGCCAGTCTAGTCTGAATCATTCTCCACAGTACTGGCAAATACCCCATGAGGATATTGGCCCTGGTCCTGCTGGGGTGCAACCCGTCCAGCTTGTACGGGTCCCATCTTCCCCAGAATTGGTCCCAATGCCTCAGGAATCTAAATCCTTCCCTCCTACATGATCTCTCCAGCCATGCATTCATCTGGTCTATTCTCCTATTCCTTATCTTGCTAGCATGTGGCACTGGGAGTAATCTTGATATTACGACCATTGAGGTCCTGCTTTTTAATTTATTTCCGAGCTCCCTATATTCTGCTTTCAGGACCTCATCCCACTTTTTACCTATGTCATTGGTGCCGATATGGACCACAACCTCTGGCACCCTTCCCCTTCAGAACGTCCTGCAGCCGCTCCACGAAACCCTTGGCCGTCACACCAGGGAGGCAACATATCATCCTGGTGTCACGTCTGCGGCCACAGAAACGTCTGTCTATTCCCCTTACAATAGTATCCCCTATCACTATTGCCCTCCCAATCTTTCTTCTCCCCCCACGCTCTCCCCAGACTTCCCCATGCAGCTGAGCCACTCGTGGTGCCATGGATTTGGCTCTTGCTGCATTCTCCTGAGGATGCATCTCTCCCAACAGTATTCAAAACGGAAAATCGGTTAGAGAGGAGATAGACCCAGGCGACTCATACACTACCTGCCTAATGTTTTTACTCTGTCTGGCAGTCACCCATTCCCTTTCTGCCTGTGCACTCTTTACCTGCAGTGTGACCACCTCACTACATGTGCTAGCCATGAAGATCTCATCCTTCCGCGTGCTTCACAGTGACTCCAGCTGCAGTTCCAGTTCCAAAACGTGGATTTCGAATAGCTGCAGCTGGAGACATTTCCTGCACACATGATACAGGGGCCGTTCTTATAAACACTGATATCCATTCAAATCCAATACGTGAAAACCCAAAATGGACAGTCTCTACATGATGGAAAATGAGTCAAGGAATCAAACTTCTCCTGCACTTCCTTAACTTAAAATAAAAGTCCTTATCTCATATAGGAGGCAAAATAGTGCTAATGCAGTTTGCTCACTATATGGCGAACCAAGCCATTGTTGCAGAGGTTAACCCAATCTCACATTAAATATATCAGCTGAATGAATCTTCCTGAAGTTTCTATCAGCTGATCTCACCAAACTAGATAAGGCAGTGGAGACTTCAGGGAACTTATCAGCTAATGCTTTCACTGTGAGATCAGGTCAATCTATGCTACAATGCTGTGGCTTTACTTATGTTTCTGTTGTCCTAATATCTGCTAGTTTAAGTTATAAGGTGAGATGTTGTTTGGATATATCCATTAAAATTTAACGTTTAAAACATTGGTAAGTGTTAAATTGCCCAAAATGGCCAGCACGCTTAATATTTTTGTGAGTTATGCTTATGTTGATGACATAATTTGTCCAATACAGGCAGCTGCCAAGATAAGTAAGGGAGCTTAAGGTGAAGGAACCCTTAGGAGGAAGTGACCATAATATGATAGAATTTACCCTGCAATTTGAGAGGAAAAAGCTGGAATCAGATGTAACGGTATTACAGTTGAATAAAGGCAACTACAGAGGCATGAGGGAGGAGCTTGCCAGAATTGACTGGGAGATGAGCCCAGCAGGAAAGACAGTGGAACAGCAATGGCAGGAGTTTCTGGGAGTAATTTGGAAGACACAGCAAAAATTCATCCCTAGGAAGAAGAAGCATACTAAAGGGAGGACGAGGCAACCATGGCTGACAAGGGAAGTCAAGGACAGCATAAAAGCTAAAGAGAAAGCATACAATGCGGCGAAGAGCAGTGGGAAACCGGGGGATTGGGAAGCCTACAAAGACCAACAGAGGACAATTAAAAAAGAAATAAGGAGGAAGAAGATTAAATATGAGGGTAAACTAGCCAGTAATATAAAAGAAGATTGCAAGAGTTTTTTTAGATATATAAAGGGTAAGAGAGAGGAAAAAGTGGACATTGGGCCGCTGGAAAATGACGCTGGAGAAGTAGTAGTGGGGAACAAAGAAATGGCGGAGGAACTGAATAGGTACTTTGCGTCAGTCTTCACAGTGGAAGACACGAGTGACATCCCCAAAGTTCAAGAGAGTCGGAGGGCAGAGGTGAGTATGGTGGCCATTACCAAGGAGAAGGTGCTAGGAAAACTGAAAGGTCTGAAGGTGGATAAATCACCTGGACCAGATGGATTACACCCCAGAGTTCTGAAGGAAATAGCTGAAGAGATAGTGGAGGCATTAGTGGTGATCTTTCAGGAATTACTGGAGTCAGGGGGGGTCCCAGAGGACTGGAAAATCGCTAATGTAACCCCCTGTTTAAGAAGGGAATGAGGCAAAAGACGGGAAATTGCCGGCCGATTAGCCTGACCTTGGTCGTTGGTAAGATTTTAGAGTCCATTATTAAGGATGAGATTTCAGAATACTTGGAAGTGCATGGTAAAATCGGGCAAAGTCAGCATGGTTTCATCAAGGGGAGGTCATGCCTGACAAATCTGTTGGAATTCTTTGAGGAGGTAACGAGTAAGTTAGACAAAGGAGAGCCAATGGATGTTATCTACTTGGACTTCCAGAAGGCTGCTCAGTAAGATAAGAGCCCATGGTGTTAGAGGCAAGGTACTAGCATGGATAGAAGATTGGCTGTCTGGCAGGAGGCAGAGAGTGGGGATAAGGGGGTCCTTCTCAGGATGGTGGCCGGTAACTAGTGGAGTTTCGCAGGGGTCAGCGTTGGGACCACAACTTTTCACTTTATACATTAATGATCTAGATGAAGGAACTGAGGGCATCCTGGCTAAGTTTGCATATGATACAAAGATAGGTGGAGGGACAGGTAGTATTGTGGAGGCAGGGAGGCTGCAGAAGGATTTGGACAGGTTAGGAGAATGGGCAAAGAAGTGGCAGATGGAATACAACGTGGGGAAGTGTGAGGTCATGCACTTTGATAGGAAGAATAGAGGCATAGACTATTTTCTAAATGGGGAGAGAATTCAGAAATCTGGAGTGCAAAGGGACTTGGGAGTCCTAGCCCTGGATTCTCTTAAGGTTAACTTGCAGGTTGAGTCAGTGGTTAAGAAGGCAAATGCAATGTTGACATTTATTTTGAGAGGACGGGAATATAAAAGCAGGGATGTGCTGCTGAGGCTTTATAAGGCTCTGGTCAGACCACATTTAGAATATTATGAGTAATTTTGGGCCCCATATCTCAGGAAGGATGTGCTGGCCCTGGAGAGGGTCCAGAGGAGGTTCATGAGAATGATCCCAGGAATGAAAGGCTGAACATATGAGGAACGTTTGAGGACTCTGGGTCTATACTCGTTGGAGTTTAGAAGGATGAGGGGGGATCTGACGGAAACTTACAGAATACTGAAAGGCCTGGATAGAGTGGACGTGGGGAAGATGTTTCCATTAGTAGGAGAGATTAGGACCCAAGGGCACAGCCTCAGAGTAAAGGGAAGAGCTTTTAGAACAGAGAGTGGTGAATCTATGGAATTCATTGCCACAGAAGGCTGTGGAGGCCAGGTCATTGAGTGTATTTAAGACCGAGATAGATAGGTTCTTGATTGGTAAGGGGATCAAAGGTTATGGGGAGAAGGCGGGAGAATGGGGTTGAGAAACTTATCAGCCATGATTGAATGGCGGAGCAGACTCGATGGGCCGAATGGCCTAATTTCTGCTCCTATGTCTTATGGCCTATGGCCAGTGTGAATGATGAATCCTGTAATGATAAATATGATTGAACATCATACTGAAATGCGGCCATGATATTCCCAGCCCTTGATGACAGGATGGAAGAGATGGGGAGGGGGTCGGTAGAATCGCAGGGAGACGCATCAGATTGGCACCCTAATGCGGTGCCAAAGTCAGGGCATTTCAGGCTTCATAAACTTTTTAAATGCTTTCTTCAGCTACCTGCCATAGGCCAGAGGTCTCCTGAACACCTCAGCAGCAACCACCTCTCAATGTGGCACTGGCAAGCCTTTAACACTGCCAGCTTTGTCATTGGTCTAACAGCTTGAAAAGCATGCCCGCCACCCTTAATTGGATGGTGTGCCCAAAGGCGGCCAATTCAGGGGCCGCCTGGGGTAAAATTGCCAACCGGGTCCCACTGTCAGCATTGTGAGCTTGGGGCCCGCTTTTCACTTCGACATTAGGGATCCAACACCCCTCATAAAATCCAGCCCGCTATTCCTCATCTTCTTTCAGACTCTAGATTTGTTGAACTGAAAAATGACTGGCAAGTGAATAATTGCTAATGTGGATATCTTTGGGGAAGTTATTCATTCTTTACATTCCACATAAACATTTCTCCACCAACAGATTCATTACCACCCTCTGTTATACCAATATTACTAAAATTGTAACAGGAAGATCAATAGTCAACAAAAAAACATGCATCACCTATCCAACATATGGTGGAGCAGCTCACAACATTGTCTCCTAAGGCTGGATAAGGCTACTAACATTTAATAAAATGAACACCTACACTATTGGAAATTCTCCAATCAGTCAAAAATAATAATAGAAAAGAGTCAATTCATGGCCCAGAATTTGTAATCCAATAATGATGTGGCTATCAATGCTCATTGTTATCAATGAGTAAATTAAACAACAACTTCCAGCAACTGCACATGCATAGTTAAACACAGAAGTTAGAAAGCTGCTGTCTTATCCGTCGTCCTCCTCCAGAAGCTTTGCTATATCGGTATCGCGTCGGGAGATGCAACATTGAAATGCATGGAACTGCATGAAGCTGTGGAGTTTACATTACATATACCCACTAAACTCACTAGAAAGATTAGGGCTGGCCCATTCCGATGTAAGTAAACTATATGATAAGTATTAATTACTGCCAAACATTTTCTCTGACACTGAAAATTTACTTTTATAAGTGTGGTGTCATTCTTTCAGATTTTAATTGTTGTTAAAAATTTTAAAATAATAAAAAATGTATTTTTTAATATTTGTCTTTCTGTCTCCCTTATCTCCCTCTTCATCCCATCTTTCTTTCTCTCCATTTAACTATCTGATTTGAAATTGAATTAATTATTCTAACTGACACTTCCTGGTTCAGGGTCTGTGTGTCTCATTAACAGTTCTTCAACCTGATTGGCTTGGGCGACACAATGTTGTTTGTCCTGTTCATACAAGTGCATGATCCCCTGTAGAGGACACTGCACTACTCTGACTCAAGAATAACTGCGAGCAAGTCCACAGAAAATCTGTGAGGAAGTGTGAGCTTAATAATTAGCTAACGCTGTCCATGTGGCAAGATCCATGCCAATATTCTTACATTAAAATTTCAACCTATTATTATGCTCTCCTATAATCATGAACATGTTTCTGATGCATGCATAGGTGGTCTTACTGCTTGGGTTGCAATGGTTTTAGAACTGGGTCAAAATCCCTTCCTAATAGCACTGTGGGTGTTCCCACACTAAATGGACTGCAGCAGTTCAAGAAAGCAGCTCACCACCACCTTCCCAAGGGCAATTAGGTATGGGCAATAAAAATTCTGGCCTTGCCAGTGACACCCACGCCCCGTAAAAGAATAAATAAAGAAGGGGTAAAATCATCCCAGATTTGCACTAAGCGCGGAAGTGGACAGGAAAAAGCACAGTTTACCCGCCAGCTGCAATTACGGCTTTTCATGCTGTATTATCCCAAACCCGCCTCTTTTATTATGCATTCCTGGGAAACAGGCCATTTTGATAGTGGGTGGGCTCTAATTCGCCGGCCACGCTGTCACCTCACCGCTTCCTCACACCGGGTACCATATTTAAAATGCAGCCGCGTGCACACCTCTCAGTGCTTCAGGCCCACAACTGCTGCACAGAAGACATGGCCCTGAAAGGCAAGAAGACTGCTGCCCCCTGCTTGAGTAATGTATCCCTCGAGTGCTTTTTGGATGCCATGAAGGCCTGCCATAATGTCTTCAACTCCTGCTCTGGCCACAGGAGGGCCGGCAACATCAGCAATCCAGCTTGGGAGGCGGTGGCAGCAGTGGTCAGTGTCAATGCCCTGCAAAAGAGGGCAGCGTCCCAGCGCTGCAAGAAGATGAATGACCTCCTCTGTTCCACCAGGGTGAGTCACTCTTCTCATCACTTTCAACTCATACACTCACAAGCCCATCACACATCCACAGGGACCTCAGCCATTGCCAGTTCAAGGGACATCACCATTCACTTTCTCACACACACCTTCATTATCCTCATCCCGTCCATGGGAGCACTCACCACCCACATATACCAGGCACACTTATCATCTGGCCTGACAGGCATCCCACTTACACTCTCCCCATCTGTCTTCATGTAGGACAAGCTGGCACACAACAAGAGGGAGAGGTCTCAGATTGGTGGAGAAATGCCTGAAATCAAGGTCCTCGTGGGCTTTGAAAACACAGCCATCAAGCTTGCCGGCAAGGATCTGGGCCTTTCCTGTGCTGATGGTGAGGTTGGTGGTGCTCTACCAAGTGAGGATCCAGCAGGGCAACGTCCATCAGACAACCATGCTGTGAGTCATCTCCCCTGTTCGGCAGTCCTCTGCCATGCACTAATTATCTCTTCTTGCTTTCGCAGGCATTTCTGGGAGACAGCCAACACTCCATATTTGCCCTCTCCAATCAAACCCTGAAGAAATCTCTGAAGAGGAATCTGAAGGCAGCTTCACCGAAGTCCCATCACAGCGCCCACCCATACTCTCCACCATACCTCGGAGACACATACCTCGGTGGGACATAGTTCTAAAGTAGCCTTGGGATCACAACCTGGTGAGCACATCACGCTGTCTGATCCACAGCAGGTGGCGGCAGCAGGGACTTCCCAGGTCTCCAGTACTTGAAGGACTGCTGGAGACCAGAAATCTGCTGAGTCCGAGTCAGATGAGGAGCCTCTGGACTCGGTCATACCTCAGTTGCTGGAGCTGCAAAGGCAAGTCCAGGAACGTCAGGAAGGGATGTCCGCTGCACTCCTCAGATTGCAAGGCACAATGGAGGAGTCTGTCTGCCTTCAGGCTGAGGTGATAGTGCTGGCATGTCAATGCACTGAGGTCAACACTGGTAGGTTGGCAGCCGCCTTGGAGACCTTGGTCCAGGATATCAGCCCTGCACTGCTGCGCGGGCTGAACTCCACAGCTGACGCCATAGCTGGCCTCCAACAGTGTGTATACGAGACAAGTGTTAGACAGCTCAATCTCACTCCAGCTTCCCCTTCTCCTCAAAAAGTCAGCCTGGGGTCCTCGGGAACCCATAGGAAGGAGGACCAGCAGCTCGACACCCCAGGGTCATCCACCCAGGTGACTCCAGGAGTGTTCTGCCCACCTGAATTACCTCTTCCTGTGACCTCAGCAGCTCCAGCTCCACAGGCCGAGGAGGGTGCCGCTGCGATACAGAAGGACCCTGAAAGCAGGCTGGACCCTCCAGGTCTCAGCCCTCCAGTGGACACCCATCAAGGTCATCACAGACAGTGCGTTACAGTCAGCAGGCTGCCTCCACTTCCGCTGTGGATTCTGGGGAGCACCAAGACATAGCGGCAGGGTTAGGAAGGTTAAGAAGATGTAATTGCACAGCCTGGGCCTGTGTGTTAATCACTTGTACATAATGTTCAATATTGTAAATAAACTCCCAAGAATATCTCCTTGCCTATGGCTACTTGTTATGATGAGCAGCATTTGTGTCACTCACATGCGAAACCTTGGTTCCTGCACAAGATAAAGGCAGGTGTCTCAGTCCAGGGCTCTTCGCTGAGCTTTGTGCAGCCTTCAGACCAAAGTGATGGTCCGGCCTCACACTCCCTGGACACATTACTGATGCCTGCACCTCAATAGTGCTGGTCATTGCAGTCGGAATGTCACGGGCAGGTGGCACAGAGTTCTCTCATTCTCTCTGTGCGCTCTCAGCACCTTTAAGGTGGTGCTGGCCCCCATCTCATCAGCATTGCTGCCCGCTGACAGTGTGCTCCTGAAGGGGTCAGGTGCTGACAAAAGATCATCTGCATTTAAAGTTTCACGGTTGCATCTCCATGATTTGACAAAGTGCAAGCGAGCTGCCCTCCGCCAGACAGGAGTGTCCTCACGACATGTCATCATCATCCTCCTGGAATCGAGCGACTATTAGGGCCCCTGCTGCGTCACCATGACAGGAACCTTATCACAGAAGGTATGTGCTCTGCCGTCTGCCAGATTAGACTCAAACATTCACAGATGCAATGTGAGGTTCTATGGTATCTCCTCACTGCTTGTCGTCATCCTCCACAAATTTAGCAGCTATGAGGGCCACCAGAACGAGCCTGCCTTGTCTGGCCAGTGCAATGGCCTCATCACCATCATCGTCGTCTTTGAGGGCCTCTTCACCCACATCCCCATCGTCGTCCTCTTCATTGGTGGAGACGTGCAGCTTCTCCATCTCCTCCTCAGCCAGCTCCTCTCCTCGTTAGAGCACCAGATTGTAAAGGGCACAGCAGACGATGACGATGTGTGACACCCTCCGTGGACTATATTGCAGGACTCCATCATTAGTTTGCAGTCTGTGCCCAAGGGGTGAAAAGCTTTGAAGCACTTGGTAGCACTTTGATGCGTCTGCATTGCTGAGTGGGCAGATAAGTCAGAGGCCCGACTTGAAGCATATTAATGTGGCTGCGTCTGAAGTGTCTCAGCTGCGGAGGAATGGTCACCTTTTACAAGGTTTCCCTGATGTGTGGCCGCTTCTCTCCCCCCCGTCCCACACGTGCTTGTGCACCACCATCAACTGCAGTGCAGCCATTGCCGCCACGCCACCGACTTGCCTCAACCTTGAAGCCCAACAGGCAACCCTCGCAAAGTTACTGTGCACTCACCTCCGACTTCCTCTTGAAGTTCAGCCCGCCAAGCACATGCCTTACTGTGAAACACATCGGCATGCAATCATGCCAACGTGCTCGGACGATCCAGCAGCGGGGGGGCGGGGGGGAATGATTCCGGCAGGTTGGGCTTATAATGATATGCAGATGTATTCCGATGAGGTTCCCAATGTCTGACGATGGGGAACACAGTCCACCATTGATGGGAAGATAGGATGATTGCAAACTGGTTTCAAGACATCATGAAACCAAGTTTTGGCCTCCTCGCCATATTGTCCGCTCACGCTGCTGAACATGCCTGACGCCAATGGGGATGGAAAATTCCGCCCGTGAACACGGCTCTTGAGCATGACGGTAAAAAATTTATTTTTGGACAAACTGTGTAACAAGGTTCGGTACCTGTTCTAAAAAGGGTTAATAGATGGTATATGCACATGTATGATGTAGATGATGATGTACCATTGACACTAGTCAGTCAGATGTTAGAGTCTCAAGAGAGGTTGGAACATGCTTAAGAGCTACTCCGTAACCTGTTTAGAAGTAGTACTAACAAACAAATGTTAAGCAGATACCAGAGTATGTCTACAGTTTGTCTGAGAACCAAGGCCCATGCCTAGAGTCCAAGACAGAAGGACCCAATCATAGAATATGGTGGCAGCTCAGAACACGGTGGCAGTGGTGGAGACATCGATGTAAAAGGCATGGGTGTTATCAAAGGAAGCACAGCATGATGAAACCTTTAAAAGCAGCTCTAGAAATTCTGGTGATCGAAGAAGGCACACTGCAGAGTGGGAACAATGACAGTACCTGGTGAGCAGTCCCTTTCCTAGCCTGTCCATTTGACTGCCTCAAGGGCCCATCAAGAGGTCAGCAGTGTGAATTATGGAAACACCATTTTTTCCAGTGCCAAGCAGCATCAGGTCTTCAAGAAAATGACCTAAAGCTCCAAGTTAGTTCCTTTCTTTATGCAACAGGTCCAATAGCAGGTGATGTTCACTTAAGGCAGCATATGTAGGAGTCCACTGCAGATTTTGATTCCATTATTAAAGCCTTTGACACCTAGCTTAGCCCAAAGCAAAATTTAGTAATTGAATGAGCATGTTTTAACCAGCAATCGCAACAACCTTGGTAATCAACTGAATTATTCCTAACCAACCTACATCACCTAGCTAGCTCTTGCAGATACGGGTGCTGAAGAATGAGCTAATCTGTGATCACATAGTTGTGTGTGTCAGGATGAGAAACCTTCTGACTTTCTGCAGACCAAAGATGATGTTACATTGGATCAAGCAGTGCAGTATGTGAGGCAGGTTGAGATTAATGCATTTAATTGGGCTATAATTCATGGCAACTCTGAGGATTCACATGACTTTGTTGACAGGGTAGGCCCATGGGCAGTGACCCCACCCACAAGAAAGCCCTTCAAACTGCGCAAATGTGCACAAAATCGTGGTGGTGTGAAAAACAAGCAGAGATGTAAGGCCTGCCCAACAGAGAGTGTGGAATGCTTTCAGTGTGGCAAAACTGGACATTTCCAGGGTGTTTGCAAATCCAGCAATTCTAACTGGAATTGCAGACCAGTGAATACTTATGAAACACGTTACTCCCAAGAAATGGAAAGTCCAGAAAATGATGCCCCCGCAGCGTCCCTAGGGGAAGTAGATAGTCTTAATCCAGATGCCTGGTCAGTTATGGTATGAGTTCAAGGCTTCGATATTTCTTTTAAAATTGGTACTGGAGCGGTTGATAACATATGACCTCGACTGGCTTCAGCAGATAACCCTTTATCTATCAGACATCAAGTTACAAGGTCTAGGCGAAATAAACCTTCCAATCAAAGGCAGGATTATTGCTTCTCTTAGCTTGAAGGAATGATAGATCATTGATTCTCCCTATGTTCTTCATAGTCAACGTACATCCTTACTGAATGGTGATGTTGGCACACTTCTAGGAACACTGGAAAAACTAGATGATGTTTATTTTTATGTCTTAAGTCTATGAGTTCACTAGTCAAGTAAACTCGACTTGCACGCCTTCACATACACTTGTTAGTTGATGTTCACTATCAATAATGGAGAAAGACTGACATAAAAACAACTGTGATTGTTTATTGGAACAGGAAGCAGAGCACTAGATCTTTGCATGCTCCCACAACTACCTCCAGCTCTAGACTTACAGTTAACCAGTAACCCGCGCTGTACAGTGATTGGTCAGTGCTGGCACATGGTTGGTCCCCTTGCATTCTCTTAAAGGTACATGGTACTCCACTTTACCACATCCCTCCCCCATTACTTAAAAAATACAGTTGACAGACTTAACATATGAACTATTTACACTAATAACTATTTACAAATCAAGCCACTCAGGAGGCTTTTTAGGACGTGTTGAGTGTCGCAGTTCGACAACCTCGGCTGGTTTTTCTGAGACCTCCCTTTCAGGGGGCAGTTGTCCACTAGGTTCCTCAGTGGAAATTGGCAGGCCCGCCTCCTTCAGGTCCCACTGATACTTCCAAATCGTGTGAACTGTCTTCTACATGCTGCACAGACTCAAGCATAGATGAAGACTGCACTTCTTGTGGAACTGGCGTTCTTTTTCAGAGATGATCTATTTGTCATCTAATTATTCAGCCATTTACTGACACATTATCGGAGAGGGGTCCAGTTACTGCATACACTTCGCCTAACAGCCAATTGGGCCCATCTCCAAAGTTCTTCGCAAGCACCGCATCTCCCACCGTGAAAGTTCTTTTGCGACCATGACGATCATGCCTGGTCTTTTGCGCCTTTTGACTTTTCTCCACCCTCCCTTCTAAATTAGGCCAGAGACGTCTCTTCATTAGTAGTTCAGCAGGGGCAATGCTGGTCATTGTGTGTGGCCTGGTCCAGGACGCGAATGAGATCCGGGGCAATCTCGTGCCGATGGAATCCCCTTCCATTTTTTAAATCCTGGATTTAAAGGTTTGAACTGCCCACTCAGCCATACCGTTCGATGTTGGGTGGGAGGATGAGGTTTTGGTATGGGTAATGCCGTTAAGGGCTGTGAACCTGTGGAACTCTCTGCTGGTAAAAGCGGTCCCGTTGTTGGACACAGGGACCTCCGGCAACCTAGGTACTGTAAAACTCTGCCACAAACAGTCTATAGTGGCAGCCAATGTGGGCATAGACATCCATCCATTTGGAATGGGAGTCAATCAGTAAAAGGAACATTGTGCGCAAGAAGGGTCCCACGTAATCACCAAGGAGGCGCACCCATGGCTGCCCCGGCTATTTCCATGGATGCAATGGAGCTCGGGGGGGAGCTTTTGCACCTGCTGGCATTGAGGACAGCTTTTGACCAGGGTTTCAATATCCAAGTCCATGCCTGACCACCACAAATAGCTGCGTGTGAGCATTTTCATTCTGCTAATGCCCGGGTGAGCGCTATGTAGCTCGGCTAATAACAGCCTTCGCCCCCCCCCGGGGGGACGATAACCCTTGCTCCTAATATGCTGTCCTGGCAGGAGAATTCATATTTGCAATCAGGATAGGGCTTCATCTCCTCGGATTTAGATTCACCCGACCAACCTTTCAAGGCCTCCCGGATATTAAATAATAGTGGGTCCTGACTTGTTCCCTCTCGGATTTGTCTGGTCTGAACAAGGGAGGAATCCAGAAAATTTAGCACTTAGACCAGTTCCTGGGGAATCGGAGCCTCTCCGTTATTAGCTGGCAGGGGAAGTTTGCTTAGTGCGTCGGCATGTGCAGTTTGGTGAACTAAATGGTGAACAAAAGTGTATTCATAGGCAGCTAATATTAGTGCCCATCTCTGGGTGCTAGCTGATGCAATAGGGGTATCGCTTTACCTTTTCCAAATAATCCCAGTAGGGGCTTGTGGTTGGTTATAATATGGAAATGGTGACTGTGGAGATATTAATTAAACCTCCAGATGCCAAACATAATAGGTAAGCACTCTTTTTCAATTTGGGAATATCGTCGCTCCGAGACACTGTGTGTGAGATGTATGACCAATGGGTCGTTCGGAGCCACCCACCATCCAATTTGAAAGGACAGCCCCTATTCCATTTTGGGGTCAAAGTGGGCCAACAAGGCCAATGATCTTAACAATCACTTTACTTTCAGGAAGGCGTCCTGGTGCGGGGCTTGCCAACGCCATTTCTGGTTCTTCTTAAGCAGGCTGTACAATGGGGCCAACACAGTCAAGAGTTTTGGAAGGATTCGGCCATAGTAGTTTACCATGCCTAAGAAGGCCTTAAGATCTGTGGTAATTCTCGGGGCAGGTGTCTTACAAATGGCCTGGACCTTTTCTTCTGCAGGATGCAGGCTCTGCGCATCAACCTTGTGGCCCAAGTAGACTACCTCCTTAGCTTGGAACAGGCACTTCTCTCATTTTAAACGTAACCCTGCTTGTGCGAAGCGTTTGATTTGTTAAGTGTTCATCGTTGGTCAGTACCGTGACCAATACGTCATCCAAGTAAACAATAACATGGGCAATACTTGGAGAAAGCTTTCCATTATTCTTTGGAAAATAGCACATGCCGAGGAGACCCAAAGGGTAGACATGTGTATTGATACAATCCTTGGTAACAAATTCCCTAGAGTCCTTTTCCAACTCTTCCTGCAGGTAGGCATGGTTCATGTCTAATTTCAAATATGTGGTGTCCCCTGCCAACTTCAAATACAATTCCTCAATCTTGGGTGTCAGGTGTCTTATCAAGTTTTGCCACTTTGTTGGCAGTCACCGCATAAACCCACACTTTGGACCGGTTTCAGCACAAATACAATGGGTGCCTCCCACTCGGAAAATTACACTGGTTGTAGGATGCCGGATTTTTCCAGTCTGTCCAGTTTGGTTTCAGCCTTGTCCCAAAAAGCATAAGGGACTGGTCTGGCTCTTATAAAGCTGGGGGTTGCATTTGGGTCCACACGGATTCTGGCCAGTAGTCCTCGAGTCCTTCCTAACTTGTTGTTGAAAATGGAAGCATACTTTTGCAACAATTCCTGTAAGCCTTTCATTGTAATTTGAAAAATTTTGGCCTATTTCAATATAATCTTTTCGAGCCAGTTGTAGCCTATTAAGCTGGGACCCTCTCCATCCACCACTATCAAGGGCAACCTTTCAGATTGATTTCCATACGTTACCGAGAGCTGGCATAGCCCTTTCAGTCTTATTTCTTCACCCGTGTGTGTTCTCAGCTTAGTGTCCGAAACTTCCAGTCTTAAAGGATGGGTTCCTTTATTCAAATATCTGAATGCATGTTCTCCAATGACGGACATCGACGCTCCAGTATCAACTTCCATCTTAATGGGTTGGCCATTGAGTATAATGACTACTTGGATTGGCTCGGTTCTACCCAATTTCAGGTTCCATGATGAATGGATGTCTGATTCTATTTCTTCTGGTTCTACCATGAGGCAATATTTCACAATTTTTGCCTTTGTCTTTAAAATGCTGTCTCAGTCTATCTCTGCAGTGCCGCTTTATGTGACCATAGCGGTGGCAGAAAAAGCATTCGACTTGTTTGAATTGTCGATTGCCCGCTAAGTGCCTGGATGCATTTCTCTCATTCATTTTGTGAGTTTTCACTGTGGTCCTGCTGCTTTTTCCTGATCTGTACATGGAGGGTGTTTCCCGCCTTTCTGTGGGGTCTGATGTTTTTGCGCCTTTTGTTGCCGGTCTGTCCTACCCTACCAGATGGACAGCGCCATTTTGTGCATCTCTTATAGCTTCCGAATTTCTAACAGCACTCTCCAGGGCTGTGACTAATTCTAATGCCTTATTGAAGTCTAGATTAGCCTTGGCTAGCAAAAGCCTTTAAAATAGTATCATCTCCAATCCCGTATATCAGTCGGTCTCTCAGCATACCCCTAATGGATGTTCCGAATTTGTAATGTTCAGCTAATGCCTTTAAAATGGCAACATAGACAGCTATTGTCTCCCCTGGAAACCTATTCTTTGAATTGAACTTGAAGCGCTGCATAGTAACTAAGGGCTTTGATCTCAGGTGGTTTAGTACAATTTTTATTAACTCGTCGAAAGTCTCCGAGTCAGGGATGTTAGGTGATGTGAGGCTGTGGATCAGCCCGTATGTTTTGCTCCCACATATGGACAAAAGAATCACCCTCTTCTTTTCCTCCCATGCGACGTTGTTAGCGGTAAAAAAAGAATGCTAGGTATTCGACATACTGAGACCAGTCATCTGAAGTGGGGTCGAATGGATCGACACGTCTGAACTGCGGCATCGTGAATGACTGCAAGGGGACTGCGTTTCCGATGGCTTCCCGGTTAATGATGAATTCAGGTGTTTGGCTAATTGTGACTTTCTTGACTGCCATCGACCAATTTGTGTTTTGACTTCTGCAGAGTTGCCCTCTCTCCGGGGTCTCTTATAATTTTCTGTCCATAGCTATATTTCTTGCATGTACCTCTTTAAATGTATTGTGACTTTAAGAGCAGTCACCTTTTTTTTAACTTCGTCTCTGCAGCTGTCAGCTTTTCCATGCTGAGTTTCGCACTCTTTTCAGTTTTTGGGATCGCAATGGCGATTCTGCAGAGTTTTTTTTTCAAATTTAAAACTGCAGCACTGCTTTCTGCTCTGATTATTGCCTATTCGACAACTTTAGTACAGATTCTCTTTCTAATGTTGCTCACCCGTCTTGTGGATTCTCTTGCAATTTTGCTATGTTCATCCTCTGCTCCAGTTTTATGTCTTGAGACTATGAGTTCACTAGTCAAGCAAACTCGAATTGCACGCCTTCATACACACTTGATAGTTGATGCTCACTTTCAATAATGGAGAGAGACCAACATAAAAATAAACTGTAACTGCTTATTACAACAGGAGGCAGGGCACTAATTCTTGCATGCTCCCACGACCACCTCCAACTCTAGGCTTCCAGTTAACCAGTAGCCCATGCTGTACAGTGATTGGTTAGTACTGTCACATGGTTAGTCCACTTGCATTCTCTTAAAGGTACATGGTACTCCACTTTACCACATATCGTTTGAACAACTCGCTGCCCTTTCAACAATCTTTAACCTTTTATCTAGAAGCAGTGGAAATTAAGCCTTCAGAAGCTGAGATGTTTGTACACTCAACAGTAAGTTCCTTCCTTTCACAGAGACACCATCCACTAGGCCCAGGGCAGACACAGAAGTTATGAATCTCTCAGTTCTTCATGAAGGCCAAAGGTGACAGATACAGAAGGCACTGCTGCAGATGGTAACCATCCCCATGAAGATCTGCTGGAGCTGAATTGGCTCTTCCTAGAGAGTGGTAAGGAAGAGTCCCTTGCAGTACTGAGTGACCTCTTGGAGATTGAGGTCCTAGAGAATGATTCATCTTCCCCATTGATGGATGCACCTTATGTAGTCTCTGATGTCTTTTTTGAAGAATCAGCTGTGCTTTCAGAGGCCAAGTAGCATTCAGATCTTAGTTCCACTGAATCTACTGATGTATTGCCTACTTTACCTCCTGTTGTTCATGATGAGTTTTCCACAGAGAATGCTTTTTCTGAATCCAGGTTAGAGTACATAGAGGATCATACTGCTAAAGAGCTGGTACCTTCCCAGGGTAAAAGTCAATTGGCACCCATACTTCAGTCCCAGCTGAAAGTCTTCTCTTCAGAGCCAGAGATCAGCACAGAAGCTGTTGCAGAATCTTTAGTATTTCTGAAGCTGTAGAATCCTGTAGCGTTATCATGTCCCAGAGTTGATTGTCTACAAGAAATTCATCTCATTACAGAAGTTGTGGCTGTCTTGCCTCCATATTCTCAGCAATTCTTCCCATTGCCCATAGTGGAGCAGCCTTGTACAGAGAGAAGTGTGCTCTCTTACCACTGTCTACAGAAAGTAAATGGTTCTCCTGAAATATCATTGGGAAATCACCTCTTCTTCTTTTCCTGACAAATTGGTCATTTTTTCCTTTGTTGTCTAAGTTCAGTGAAATCTCAGATCTCCTTTGCCTTTTCAGTCTTTAATACAGCAGGGGAGGATGCAGCTGTGATAGTCTTCCCAAGGTTTGAAGATCATTCCACTTCTGAAGATTCTTCCCAGAGCTCTTTGAGGGAACAACAAGTTCCTCAGAGTGTCCTGAGCTCTTCTTTTTTAGTCCTGGAGGGTCCAAAGTTCAACTTTCTTCACTCTTCTCTTTTGAACCAGTCTTTCGTTGAAAAGTCTTCATTGTCCTTGCAGTTCAGTCATTCAGAAACCTACACTCAGCTTCCCAGAGATGCTGATAGCAATGATACTGAAGTGTTGTCCCATTCTGCAGATGATGATGTCCTAGCAGATGTAGAAGAATGTTCTCATATCTCCAAGACATCTTCCCTAAGGGCCAGAATACTGAGAGCGATTGAATCCCCCAGGACTGTGACTTAGGGAGTGGGAGTTGGAGTTGACTAGAATCAGTAGTTGTAAAAAGGGAGTTACATAAATGCAATCTAAATAATTAAAGACATAGTTTCATGTTGTTGTTAAAAAGTAGGATAGCACACATTGGGGGATGTGTAGTATAAAGGTTTAACAGATGGGATATGCCAATGTATGATGCAGGTGGTGATGTGCCACTGACATTAGTCAGTCATGTGTTAGACTCTCAAGAGAGAGGTTGGAATCATGCCTAAGAGCCAGGTGCCTACCTTCCAACCTGTTCAGAAGCAGTACGA
This sequence comes from Cetorhinus maximus, assembly GCF_964194155.1. NCBI lineage: Eukaryota > Metazoa > Chordata > Chondrichthyes > Lamniformes > Cetorhinidae > Cetorhinus > Cetorhinus maximus. Next base: position 69,866,045 of record NC_135885.1, read on the forward strand.
ATAAACAAGTGTTAAGCAGATACCAGAGTATGTCTACAGTCTGTTTAAGAACCAAGTCCCATGTCTGGAGTCCAAGACAGAAGGACCCCATCACAGAATATGGTAGCAACTCAGAACAGTACTATGCATTTGTGAACAAACTAGTCTCATGTGACTTCCCAAAGTCATATTTATGGCTTTCTACATTCTCTTTTGCAGTTGATGGCTTGAACCTATTACTTTCCACTAATTTGGATCTCCCTGACACTTTGTTCCTCTCCAAATATTTTCTTTCCTCATATAAATTACCCCTTCCACTTATTATCCAAAACCATCCATTCTTTTCTTGTATTGATCGATTGTGCTAACACAAAGCACATTGAGTAATTTCTGGGAGATCTGATAAGAAACACGTTCTTAATTCAAGGCTTGTGTTTGCTTTTTTGATTCTGCTCTGCATTTGATTAATTTTCTTTAAACAGCTCACCATTTGTGTTCACAATCTCCAGTCTTTTCAGACTTCAATGGATGAATAATTTTGTCTTGATTCCTAACCTACATTGAAGCTGGCATTTATGAGTTTTTAAAATATTTTTTCAGAGACACAATTTGGTGGGTAAAAAGACTTTTAAATGCTGGGCTTTTAAATTACACTGTAGTCACTGGCTGCTGGGCACTGAGAAATTGGCCCTGATAATATCTCTGAGGCATGTTTGAAGTGGAGGGGAAGTTGTGGGGGATGGAGGGCTTGAAGGTGAGGCTGTGCTCATCCAGTGGAAACCCAGACAAAGTTTCAGCAAGTCTGTCTGTGGCATTTTAACACAGCCAGATAATTATAATATTACTGCTGAATTGGGCAATGATTGCATGTTAGTGGTCACTATGCTGACCCCTGGTTTCAGCTGGAGTATTTAAAGGGTCAATTCAGAAATTGAATTTAGAGGAATTGGCGGCTTGAACAAAGAGGAAGAACTTTCCTCATGGACTCAGGGCAGTGAAGAACTGCACTCTGATTTAAAGCTACTCATTTCATGTTCACCTACATCCAATTAATCACATCACTCCCTCTCCTACTATACCATGTCAAGCATATCCCATCTCATAATTCCTGACACCCACTTACCTTGCAAGCACACCCATCAATCTCTTCATATACACTTCCTCACATCCCCATCTATCCATCCTCTGCTGCTGCTCACCCTCATTCTAATGCAATTTTATACCTCCCCCTGATAATCCTCCTCCATCTTTCCATTGGATTTATCCAACTGCTGTTGTTGTACTATTCTTGAGCTTCATTAATGGGTTCCTCACAGATGTCATTAGCAAAGTTTTAAAAGACATTCTTTGTCATATGGCTGCCACCCATTAAATCTGCTTGCAGGCCTAAGGAGGTTGGGGAGCTTGGACTGCCACAAGCTGAAAGCATTGTGGCTGCTGACTGGGAATCTAGCACACACCTATGTGAAACTTTTCTTATCGTTGTGCACACTAATCAAATGTAATTGCTTGTGATTTACAAATACTTCTGGTGATCTGGGTGTGCATGGATTGCCACATGTGCGCAACTGATGACACCCTGGACCTGTGGGAAGCTAGCTATAAATGCTAACCTGAGCACCTTCTCATTCTGACAAAGCAAAAATGACGTAATTAATGTTTTTTGCAGAAGATCAACAGTGGCCTGCCTTACAAATTCACGTGGAGCCGACTGGGAAATCCTGGATATGCCCCGGTAGTGCCCTGGGACAATATGGGGGCAAAATTGTTGAGAGTGGTGATCACTTTCATACCCAACCAGGTCCTTCAAGGAGCAGGTCCTTTTCTAGGAAGCTGGGGTTGTTTGCCAACATCTGATTTGACAATATGACTTGTGCTTCAGAATTAGCTGCACCCAGAACCAAGCTGCTCCAATAGAGCTACAACACTGGCAGGAACCGAGCAAAGTAGAAAATTTCCCAGCTATGTCCTGTCCACAAAAAGCAGCGCAAATCCAACCCAGTCAATTACCAGCCCATCAATCTGCTCTTGATCATCAGCGAAGGAATGGGAGATGCCATTGACAGTGATATCAAGTGGCACTTAATCAACAACAGCATGCTCACTGATGCTCAGTTCTGCCAGGGCCACTCAGCTCCTGACTTGATTACGGGCTTGGTCCAAACATGAACAAAAGACCTGAACTCAAGAGGTGAGGTGAGAGTGACCACCCTTGACAGTAATGCGCCATTTGACCGAGTATGGCATCAAGGAACCCTAGCAAAACTGTAGCCAATGGGAATAAGGGTGAAAAATCTACATATTTACCACAAAGGAAGATGGTTGTGGTTGTTGGAGGTCAATCACCTTAGTCCTGGGACATCACTGCAGGAATTCCTCGGGGTACTGTCCTGGGCCCAACCATCTTCATTCACTTTGGGAATGACCTCCCCTTCATTTGCCTGGATGAGTGTAGCTCCAACAACACTCAAAAAGTTTGACACCACCTGCAAGTTCCCTCCAAATCACACACTTTCATGTCTTGGAACTATATAACTGTACCTTCAATGTCACTGGGTCAAAATCCTGCAACTCCTTCCTAATAGCACTGTGGGTGCTCCTAGCATAAATGGACCACAGCGGTTCAAGAAGGCAACTCACCACCACCTTATTAAGGGAAATTAGGGATGGTTAATAATGCTGGCCTAGCCAGCAAGGCCCACATCCCATGAACAATTTTTAAAAAGTCAGATGTGGGGATGTTCACTGATGATTGCACAATGTTCAGCATGTGGGGCCTGTGTGTGTGTGTGTGACTTATTTAAATAAACTGAAGACAGTCAGACTAAAAGGTTTAAATCATCAAAGGGATAAGGTGTGAAAGTAGGCATTTTGAAATGGAAATGGACAAGCATTTGTAGATAAGTTAAGAGGTTTGAATTTTAAAGAGACATGACCAAAGTTTTACAACTGGCAAAATCATAAATAAATACAGCAAAATTATTATGTTTACTTTTCCAAAAAGTGCTATCCATAATGACCAAAATGAAAGATTTCTATATTCTGGGAAAGATAACCTCCAAAGAAAGTTTAAAACAATGGTTGTAAAGATCAAAATTGAGAAAATATATTTAAGGACAGATTAAAAGCTTTATGGTGAGTGTCCATGTGAGATCTTGAAAAGTGGACTGTATGAAAACAGACTTGTGAAAAAACAGCCTCTAGCCACTCCAGAGAAGTGTTTGCTTGCTCCAGAAAGCAAGGTTTTGTAATTGTCGATTGAGAAGAAGAGAAAAACTGAGAAATACCTCTCTTATAGCAACAATGGGTGTCTCTCGGTAATATGACTGGATGTTTTATAGATTATGAATCTTTTTGGACTGTTACCTTGGAAAGTGTGCTTATTTGGGAGACAAGTTAAGTAGAATTGTTTAGGAAATATTGTAAGACTAAATTTAACTGTGTAACTGCAATCTTGTGTGTTTAAGTTTTCTTCTCTTGTGTTAATAAATGTTTTAATTTAACCTTTAAAACCTGGTCTTGGAATCTTTACTTCCGACTTCAATGCACATACCTTCTTGTAATAAAAATACAAATTGCAAATCGCTGTGACAGCTTGGCCAAGTTTCCCTTTGTAATTTGGTCAGCCTGGCAATTACCACCTGCCATATCACAACAAAATAATCTCAGCTACTCAGACAGGTTTAAGGTCAATCTACTTTAGAGCAGCAAAGAGTTAGAGATCACCTGAAAGAGGCCTACAATATAATTAAAGTGCTGTATAGCATCTTTATTGATAGATAATGTAAATTAACAGATTGGGAAGAATAAAATGATGAATTTAAATTATGTCTGATGGATGCTCCACTCTCTGTATGCCTTCAAGAGGGAGTTGGACCAGTTCCTGACTGAGACAGACATCACATGATATTGAAATGTGTTTGTAGATAAAAATTGTCCCATGTCATCTCCTGCATTGATTTTGATTGCCTGAGGGTGTTGAAGAGGCATTTTTCTGAGTACTTTTCCCTTATTGGCCCTCTTTCTTTTTGCCTCTCCCAGGGGATTACAAAGAGGGGGGTGGGCAGTGATGGATAAGGAGAAAAGATTTAGCCAGGATGCTTCAACCATTTTGGTGTGCCAGCTGCTCTATTCATGCCTGCCAATTTTGTATGTTCATAAGAGGAGAAATCAGTTCCCACAGTTTCCTTTCAAATATGCTGTTCACTAAACAGAAAGAATCACAAAACCAAATTAATTCAATAATTTCAAATATTATTTGACCCTTAAATATTCCTCCTGCTTCAAATGTCAAGCCCTAAGAGGGCATTGACAACCATGGACTTTCACTGGATTGGTTCATGATTATGCTTGGCAAAGTACTGCAGTGGTTTGCTGTTGCCTTCTGCAGTATGGCTGACCAGGAAACTATCCTGCTCTTACTGCCTGCCAAAAGTCATAGTGGAAGGGTTTCTAGACTGATAAACAAGCTGTTTGGCCACACTATGAACACACCTTCTATGTCCATCAAGCCCTGAAGTGGGACTTGAACCCAAAGCTTCTGACCCAGAGAGACACCACTACTGCACCACAAGAACTCCCATGACCCTTAAATAAGTATTATAAAGTGTGAGTAGATAGTGTAAAAATATTATATCTGAGCTATTTTTACCAGAACAATCCTATCCTTACAGGTCACAGTGTTATTGAGGATAGAAGTAAAGATTCAACACCCCTTTGGACTGCTTTGATATGAAATCAGTGCAGATGTGATACAATAAGACCTTTTTTAAGCTGTGAAGGGAGGAAATAAACATTAGAAATATCAGTATTTCAGCATTGATAGCACAGCTACTTCCTTTCATTTAAAAGTTTCTAATCGACCTATCAAACATTAAAATATATCACTGAATTTTAATGAAAGTGGCTGCTTATGAGCTCACACCTCACTGCAAACTTAACCTGACATTTGTTCAGCATTACAAGAGAATTCTCTGACATCTAGCAAATTAATTTTCTAGATGATTTATTGTTTGCTATGTGCAACCATTGCAATCTAGGTTCCAGCAGCATGCAAAAGGTAATGTGAAGGGTCGTTAACAACAGCACACTTAGCCCAACCTTTTAATCTACCACAGGAATACAGTTTAGCAACTTTTACATGAAAATTCAAAGCAAAACTATGCTCCAGCACTGTAAAATACATTTAGCTACAGTATGGTATTAATTACAATACTTCAGCGATGAGCTGAAAGCTCAACTTTAGACTTTTAACTGATCCACTCTTCCTTGTCTTCTAATTATGGAAGGTTAAATGTGCAACAGTTGGCTTTGCCAGAGGCCAATTAGCAATAATTTAGCACAATTTGTCTTCAATTTTACCTAATGTGCTTCTTGACCTTTTAGCCAAGTTGATAAAGGCAGCAAGATATTATCTATTCTACTCAAGTATGAGGAAGGCGTCTCAGTATTAATGTACATCTGAAGGTTTATGCATACAAAGAAACAAATAAGCAGCATAAGAATAAAGAACCAGTGGAAAACATAAGAGGGGACTAAATTGGATAACCCTGAAAATGGGCATTGGGTTTGCAATGGGGATTAATTCAACACCCATTGATTGCATCACACGCATACACCACACCAACACCAGACTATCTGCTTATTTCAATGATTTCAGTGATCCATTACCACTAATCATGTTATTGATCAGCAGGATGTTGGAGAGGCGGCTCGAGCAATACCATAAATGGCAAGCATGACTTAAAGGTAACTTTTACCTCTTAAAGGGAAGGCGTATTGTCTGTATAGGCTTGGTGGAGAATATGCAGTTGCCTGCATTAGTGCAGGAAGTGAATCTGACCTGGGAAATATTGAATAATGGCACATCATGGGAGACAGTGGGCTCAAGGTTTTCAGACATGATTCAAAAAGCCTTGGAGGAGGTGGAAAGGAAAAGAGCTGTCCTGTATACACAAGACATCTCCAGCCATACTCAGAAGACAGTGCAAGCAGATAGCCGCAGAGGGGAGGTGGTGGCATAGTGATATTGTCACTAGACTAGTATCCCAGAGACCCAGCATCATGCTCTGGGGGTTTGAACCCCACCACAATGGATGGTGAAATTAGGATTTAATTAAGAAAAATCTGGAATTAAAAGTCTGACCACAAAAATATTGCCGATTGTCGTAGAAACCCATCTGGTTCACTAATGTCCTTTAGGGAAGGAAATCTGCTGTCCTTCCTTGGTCTGGCCTACATGTGAGTCCAGACCCACAGCAAAGTGGTTGACTCTTAAGTGCCCTCTGAACACCGGCAATTAGGAATGGGCAATAAATGCTGGCCTTGCCAGCGACATCCACATCTTATGAATATATTTTTTTTAATTCTTAAACATTCAGCGGCAGCCATTTGCACCATATACAAGATGCACAGCAGCAAATCACAAGCCACCTTCAACAGCATTTTCCAAATGTGTGACCTCTACGACCTAGAAAAACAAGGGCAGCAGATAGATGAGAACACCACCACCTGGAAGTTCCCCTCCAAGTCACTCACTATCCTGACTTGGAAATATATTGCCGTTCCTTCACTGTTGCTGGGTGAAGATCCTGGATCTCCCTTCCTAACAGAATTATGGGTGTGCCTACACTACATGGACTGCAGCGGTTCAAGAAGGCAGCTCACCACCACCTTCTCACGGGCAATTAGGGATGGGCAATAAATGCTGGCCCAGTGAAGCCCACATTCCATGAACAAATTTAAAAATATATGTATTAATAGAAATTGCAAAAATGTGAAATTGCAGAAAATGGTTAATGCCAGCAAACATGAGCTTTGGATTGTCTGCTAAAAAGGGAAAAAGGGGAAACATCTGTGGGAGCTTACGCGTTGGCTCAGGCCATGACTATTGGCAACTAATGAGGAATCCTTGGCCCAACCGCGCTGACCAGAGACAATTACAGCCTTATATGGCATGAGAAGGGTCTCTTGGCAGGTGAAAGAAGGACACTTTGAGACATCATTGGCAAACCTCAAGAGAAGATGAGACCACCGTCTTATAACCCAGAAGACATGCCCCAGCAACTTTGGACAGCAGGGATGGGAATTCACTGTTACAACTACTGACGTTGTTAATTACCAGTTTTGTGGATGCTAAATGAGCTTCATAAATTCATGCTGCTAATTGAAGCATTCAGTGTCCGTACCTCATGGGTCAAGAAGTGGTTAAAATCCCCATATTCCAAAATCCCTACAAGCGACATGCACATTTCACAGAAGAATAAAAAAGTCTCAGATGTATTTTCGGCATCTCTTGGCAGGTCAAGGTCACCAGCTGAGAGATCCTGGAGCATTCTGATTCCATCAGCATACACTCATTGCTAAACCAATGATGTCAGCGCTGGCTTGGCCATGTTTATCAGGTAAATGATGGTTGTTTACCCATAGACCTCAGTTTGGTGAAATAGATGTCTTACTGCAGCTGTACAGAGTCTTGGCAGTATGGAGTGAAATCAGCTGAGGAACAGAAAGGAAGCGTACCAGTGGATGTTTTTTTTTCATCCTGGAAGGATATATGCACATGTGTCCCCAGGGTTAGTATTAGGAACTTTGTTTTAATATATATTGATGACCTGGACTTAGGTAATAGGGGCATAATTTCAAAGTTTACAAATGACACAAAACTCAGAAATGCCGTAAACAGTAAAAAGGTTTGTGACAGACAGAAGGACAAAGATAGATTGGTCCATTTTTAGACCATATGCAGCTTGTATATCAGAAAGGATTGCAGAATAAGGAGGAATAGGATGTGAAAAGTGTGATTAAGTCTGAGATATTTAATGGTTTCAGCTCCAGCATTGGGCACAGCCTCAGTAATGGCCTCTCCAATTATGGCACGCACTAGATCTTCTATGAAGTTGAGGATATGCAATCATGTGTGGCCCTGCTAGTTAGGTTCTGCAGCCTTCAGTTATACACCACCTTGTCCTGCAAGAAAGTAAAATGTGGCATTCAGTGCGGTGCAATGTTTTTGGGTGATGTGACTGTCGTGGATAAATAGCTGGCAGTTTGTGCAAGGTGTGAAATGTGGGTGTGAGGTTTCCAGCAGTGTTAAGTGTGTAAGGATGAAGTGAAGCTTTGAATGTGAGATATGAGTCATGACTGATGAAGATTGCTGGTGGGTAAGTAGAAGCAGGGTGGTGCAGATTTCAAAGATTGCCAGTCTGAATGCTTGAACAATACTCAAAAATAAGTGTTGATGAAACTCTGAAAAACATATTTATTTTACTGAAAATGATTAAAAGCTTATTTCAAGGGAGACAGTTTATTGGATGGGTATGAACAAGGATATTGATGCTGTTGTCAAGAAGTGTGAGGCATGTCAAGAGCATATGATATGTTAGCAAAAAGCACCATTGATTCTGCATGAAGTTCTTACCCATCCTTGGTCCAAAATCACATCTAACCTTGTTCATGTCCATGGTACTGACTTCATCATCATCATCATCATCATCATCATCATCATCATCTTTACCAAGTACCCCATTCTTCGACAATTGCACAATATGTCATGCACAACCGTCGCACACATCTAAGTGCTATTTTCAGTTTATTTGGTGTTTCCAGAGAGACTGTTATGGATAATGGTCTGCAATTTATTAGTAAGCCATTTCAGGATATGTGTGAGAAATGGAATTTTGATAACACTGCTTCTCCTCATTACCCTAGATCTAACAGCCTAGCTGAATGAATGATTCACACGTTGAAATCCCTAATTCTCAAATGTAGACAGACCAAGCCTGATCTACACATTGCAATGTTACATTTGAGAGCGACACCTTAGAGTGCAACCCTTCTATCACTGGCAGAGCTCATATTGAGCAGACCAATGCGTACTAATTTACCTACTCTTACCCATTCTACTCACTTAGAAACTAGAGAACTGCAAGAGAAGATGACCAATATGCATGATAAAGATGCAGGTACAGAATTGCCAAGTTTACAGTTGGGGCAACAAGATCACACCCAGGATTCCATAGAAGGTACATGGCAACCAGCCGAGGTGACAAGGACTTGTTGGAACCCAGGTCCTATGAAGTCATTATACACAAAAGCGCAACAGTGAGGCATAACTGAGGACAAATAAGATCCATTCTAGCTTCTCAACCACCGTGCAGTCCTATTGCATTGAGGACTAGATCTCACATGCAACCAGGATAAACATCCAAGAATGACAATCCCATAGATTACTCACAGAGTCTGCACTTTATTGAATTATTTTTTTCCACTTAGTTGTCTTCCACAATAAACTAGCTTTCTTCTAATTATGATTTTAATTAAATGCTTGCATTTATTAGGCCAATTTCCTGCAGTTGTGTTCTCACAATCACCTATGTCTTATCCTATTATTTTCTATATGAGAGTAATGTAAATTAAGTCAATGGAACTGTTTGACCCATTTCTCCTCTGCTGTCAGATTATTCTAATTACAAAAGGTTCTGTTTTGCTTTGGTTTTGTTACTTCAGGCACTTTATCTTTATTTCCTTTTAAAGTGAATATATATCTCTTTTATACTTAATTATTAGTACCAAACTTGCAACACTGTAATTGCAAATGTAGCACTAAAATTGAAAATTTACTGGAATAAAACTGAGAATTGTGGTGGGACAATATTTTTAGATTGTTAGCTCTGGTCTAACAACAACACCCCAGAATTAATTGCATGTCATGGATTAAACATTAGTATTATTCACCTCCACTGGTAAATTCAACTTCTTGGACAGTTGTTGTGATGCTTGCATCATTTATGTCATACTGGTAATACTGGACCTATGTCCTGGATTCCTCTGAAGCACAAAACATCACCATACATCATACTTTCCATGAATACATGAGGATGTTGACAGTGTTCATACTTGTGGTACTTTACAACTTAGAAGGAGGCTGCAGGTTGCGAATAACTTGATGGATGCCACTAGTGCTAAGCTTAGTGTATTCTATGAAGGAGTCAGAAATCTTGCCAGGGACAAGTATAATGGTCTTGCCTCTGATTTTGTCTTGAATCAGGCAAACAAACATATTGCCAAAATTGGACTAGGCATCACCCAGATCCCCTTTGACAGCCATTTCATTTTCCCCTGTGTTGGACTCTTTGTTGTACAAGTTGTGAGGGACTCCAGCAATACCACTTGAAGTCATTGTTTACATTTGTCTACATGAGGTCAAAGTATGTTTACATAATTTTAAACATCATGTATATTGTATTGTGGCACAATTTCCAAATAATAAGCTACAAAAATGTAATTGTTCCTTCTATTTCAGCTCTTAAAGTTGCACAGTCATTTTCACATTGCACTGTTTTCCTTTGTGAAACAATGCAACCTCTTCAAATCATCCCATTACCTATAAACCTTTACACATTGATAGATGAAAATTTAAAGAAATATCCTTATTATTATTCCTTTAAAATACCAGAGAATTACATTCAATGATTTTTATAACATTGATAGATGTAAGTTTCAAGAAAGAAACTTGTCATTATTATTCTTTAGAACACCAAAGGAATATATTTAATGAACTTTAAAACATTTTGTTCCATTGCCATCTCAGGCTGAGTATTAAAAAATAAATCTCATTTAGAGATTTGGTGCTATTGTAAAAGATCGGCTTGTCGAAACAACATGAGGTAGTTGAATTACCAGACCAAATTAAAATGGCAGTCTCTGAAGCACCTTGAACTATGATGATGGCTTGAATTCTGGAACATGCACAGCATAACAAAATGTGTTCTCTGTTGTTAACCTGTGAGTAATCCATTACATCAAAGGAAAAAAAAACCTAGGAATTTAGTTAAATGTTGTTCTGGTTAATATGCAATGTTGAATTAATGGGCAGAATTTTGCCGTCGACGAGCAGGGCATGGGGCCCGCTCGCCGGCGCGAAAAATGACGTGGGAGGACATCGGGCAGAACCCCCGACGTCATCCCGCCCCATTTAAATTTTCAGGAAGACGGGCCAGCAGCAAAATCAGCTGCGGGCCCGCCGACCTGTCAATGGCCAATTGAGGCCACTGACAGGATCATTTAAACAATTAAAGGACCTGCCCGTCCAACCTTAACGTTGGTGGGCAGGCCAGGAGCTCCGGCGGCAAATAGAGGAAACATGAAACCTCATCCAGCGGCGGGATGAGGTTTCATGCAGGGTGTTAAAAATTTTAATAAAGTTAATCTGTAAATTATGAACATGTCCTATCTCATGTCCTCCCCTGAAAGGTGTTAGTGAACCAGATGGGATTTTACAACAATCAACGATGGTTTCAGAGTCACCATTGCTGAGACCAGCTTTCAATTCCAGATTTTATTTGAACTCCAGAGCATTAACCTGGGTCTCTGGATTACTAGTCCAGTGACATTACCACTACACCACCGTCACTGAATGTTAGGCCATGAATGTCAGGTATTTTGTGGCACTGCTGCCAGGTCCTCAGGGCCAGGCTCTGGGAATTGACCTCCCTGGCCATCTGCTCCCAATCCCATCTGAGGGTGGCTCTTGAGGACCCCCTGCCCTATTATGGAACTGTGGCATCTCTCCTGCTTTCCACCTCTGTGTCTAAGACCTCCAGTAGTGCATTCATGAATCGGGGATCTCTCTCTCTGTGCTGATGTTCATTTTCCTTCTTCAGAACTGAAGTAATAGAATTCAACAACACCAGCTTGTGATTCTGCACAGCTTCCCTTTAAGAGGGAAAGACTGCCTTTAAGAAAAGCAGGCTTGCTGCACCACATGCTATCAACCCTCAACTGAGTGCTCTGGCAGCCAGCACGGTGGGCCCCACTGGGACCAACGCTAAAATGAAGTCAATGAGGAGGCAGCATCAAATTTCCATGCTGTATACCTCCACAGCAATGAGCACAGGCATGTTGTGAACCATAACGCCTTGCCGAAAAAACAGCATGGACCATTTTTAAGCCTTATTACTTTGAAGTTCTCTTAAAAATGTTCCAGAATAGACAGCTATTTTCTCTCAAATTGCAATTTGTCAGTCATTTGTCATTTGTGCATTGAAGTTTAAAGTCCTCATAATCTGTGCCTTATGAATCAGGAACAATAAGGTGCGCATCATTTCTAAAAAGAACCTAATTTGTGGTGTTTTGTGAAATTGCATTGCAAGTGGCACCTTCCTTTTTACATAAATGTGAATCTTTTTAAAAATTGCAAGAAAAGCCTTACATTTATAAAGCATTTTTCACAATCTCAGGACATTCCAAAGCACTTTACGGTCAAAGGAGTACTTTTGAAGTGTTCATCATTGGTGCAATGTAGGAAACACAGAACTAATTTGCATAAAGCGAGCTCCTACAAACAACAATATGATATTGATCAGATAATCTGTTTGAGGAATAAACATTGGCCAGGAAACCTATGAACTGTCTTTGTAATCGCAAAGTGCCCATCCGCCTCTTCAAACCAGCCTTTATTTGTATATTTATAGCATTTGTATATTTATTGCCTGTCATCCTTCTTTAATTATGGTGGCTGGTATTCTCTCAAAGGAAGGAAACTGTATCTCTCTGCAACAACACAGCCAATTCATGAGAACATTCAATAATTTAATTTATTTTCTGCTTAAGAGCCAATTTATTTATTGTATTTTCTACCCTTGTGTAACTAGTGAGGACTCTTCAGTTTCATCTTTAACATTCTGATGTCCTCAGACAAGTAGCTGAACAAAATCATCACTTGTGCTTCTTTCTGAAAAAGGAGGAGAACAAAACTAACTGGTAGTGCAGTTCCACATTTGTCACCATTAGAAAATATGGGGAGATAGATATTCTTCACTTGCATTTGTGAAGGAATCTACATTTATGGATTTTTGTCTGTGTGTTTTTGTATCTTAGCACTTGTAGGGGTGGCCTTTGGTTGACTGGAGATTGAACTATTTAAAGTATAGCATGTACCAAGGGTTGATACATTTGATCTTTCCTCAGGGAAGGGGTGGAACCCAGTTGGTAGATATTAACAGGTCACACAGATCAGTTTAAGGGGTAGAGTGAATAACAGCCCTTGGTGAGCATTGGTTGTTCAGATGAGTCCAGAGCTGGAAAAGGCAGCAGAAAATTGTTAGCTTCCTTTTGCAGGGGAGATTGGGGTTAAGAGAAGCTCAGGGCAGTTATCAGCCCAGTGAAACTGAAGTGAACAGCAGCCATTGACTCCGTGAAACTGGGAGTTGGGGCAAAGAGAAGCCCTGTGAGCAGTGGGCTTTTGCTCAGAGTAGCTAGAGAGCTGGAATTGTGCCGGTAACTAGCTGCTGGGGGGCAGCCTTATGAATGCAGTAGGATGCAGTCTCAGGGGAAGAGGCGAGCAGTCACTGGGGCAGTCTGAGTTTGAGCGGTCTTTGAGGAAAATCAGAGGCCAGATCTTCAAAAGGGATGAGTTGAAATCCCTCAGGAGAAAGACAGAGTTTTAAAGATTTTTTGTGACTCATTGACATCTCGAAAGGTTGCTGAGGAAATGTAGGGGCCCTGTCTTGGTTGTGCCTACCATTTCACAGAATCACAGAATTGTTACAGTGTCGAAGGAGGCCATTCGGCCCATCATGTCTGCACCGGCTCCCTGAGCACTTTAACTTTGTGCCAATTTCCTGCCTCTTCCATAAGACCATAAGACCATAAGACATAGGAGCAGAAATTAGGCCATTCGGCCTATCAAGTCTGCTCCGCCATTCAATCATGGCTGATAAGTTTCTCAACCCCATTCTCCCGCCTTCTCCCCGTAACCTTTGATCCCCTTACCAATCAAGAACCTACCTATCTCGGTCTTAAATACACTCAATGACCTGGCCTCCACAGCCTTCTGTGGCAATGAATTCCATAGATTCACCATTCTCTAGCTAAAGAAGTTTCTCCTCATCTCTGTTCTAAAAGGTCTTCCCTTTACTCTGAGGCTGTGCCCTCGGGTCCTAGTCTCTCCTACTAATCGAAACATCTTCCCCACGTCCACTCTATCCAGGCCTCACAGTATTCTGTAAGTTTCAATCAGATCCCCCCTCATCCTTCTAAACTCCATCGAGTATAGACCCAGAGTCTTCAAACGTTCCTTTCATTCCTGGGATCAATCTTGTGAACCTCCTCTGGACCCTCTCCAGTGCCAGCACATCCTTCCTGAGATACAGGGCCCAAAATTGCTTATAATATTCTAAATGTGGTCTGACCAGAGCCTTATAAAGCCTCAGCAGCACATCCCTGCTTTTATACTCTAGTCCTCTCGAAATAAATGCCAACATTGCATTTGCCTTCCTAACTACCGACTCAACCTGCAAGTTAACCTTAAGAGAATCCTGGACTAGGACTCCCAAGTCCCTTTTTTCCCCATAACCTTGCACATTGTTTCTATTCAGAGAATCATCCAATGCCCTCTTGAATGCGTCAATTGAATCAGCCTCCACCACACTTCCAGGCACTGCATTCCAAACCCTGACTACTCACTGTGTGAAAAAGTTTTTTTCTCACCTCACATTTGCTTCTTTTGCAAAACGCTTTAAAACAGTGCCCTCTAGTTCGCGATCCATTTACGACTGGGAAGTTTATTCATATCTACTCTGTCCAGACCCCTCACGATTTTGAAAACTTCTATCAAGTTTCCTCTCAGCTTTCTTGTCTCCAAAGAAAACAGTTGCAACCTCTCCAATCTTTCCTCATAACTGTAGTGTCTCATCTCTGGAACCATTCTTGTAAACCTCTTCTGCACTCTCTCCAATGCATCCACATCCTTCCTATAGTGTGGCGCCCAGAATTGTACACAATACTACAGCTGAGGTCTAACCAGTGTCTTATATAAGTTCATCATAACCTCCCTGCTCTTGTGCTCTAGGCCCCTATTAATGAAGCCTAGAATATTGTATGTTTTAGCAACAGCTCTCTCTACTTGTCCTGCCACATTTAATGACTTATGTACATATATACACAGGTCTCTCTGCTCCTGCACAACCTTTAGAATAGTATCCTTTAATTTATACTGTCTCTTCATGTTCTTTACCAAAGTGTATCACCTTACATTTCTCTGCATTGAACTTCATCTGCCACCTATCTGCCCGCTCCACCAATGTGTCAATATCCTACTGAAGTTCTACATTGTCCTCCTCACAGTTCACAATTCTCCGAAGTTTTTGTCCCCTGCACACCAAGACCTAGATCATTTCAGGAAGAACAAGAGTCTCAATACCAACCCCTGGGGAACTCTGCTACAAAACTTCTTCCAACCTAAAAAATACCCATTAACTATTTCTTTGCTCCTACCACTCAGCTAATTTTGTATCCACGTTGCTACTGTCCCTTTTATTCCATAACCTATGACTTTCCTCACAAGTCTGTTGCATGTCACTGTATCAAATGCCTTTTGGAAGTCCATATACGCCACATCAATGGCCTTGCCCTCAACAACCATCTCTGTTACCTCTTCAAAAAACTCCAGCAAGTTAGATAGGCACGACTTTCCTTTAATAAATCCATGCTGACTCTTCCAAATCAATCCATATTTTTCCATGTGATTATTAATTCTATCCCAAATGATTGTTTCTAGAAGTTTCCCCACCACTGAAGCTAAACTACTGGTCTGTAATTGCAGGGCAGATCTTTGCAACCTTTTTTGAACAAGGGAGTAATGTCTGGCATCTCCCCCGTGTCCATGGAATATTGAAAGATTATTGCCAGTGCCACTGCAATTTTCACTCTCACTTCCTTCAATATTCTTGGATGCATCTCATGTGGTCCTGTTGGCTTATCAACTTTAAGTACCGACAGCTTATCCAATACCACCTCCTTATCAACTTTAAACCATTCTAGTGACTGAGTTTCCTCCCCTGTCACCACGGCCTGGGCAGCATCTGCGTCATAGGTAAAGACAGATGCAAAGTATTCATTTGACACCTCAGCCATGCCTCTTGCCTCTATGTGTAAATTCCGTTTTTGGTCCCTAATCAGCCCTACTGCTCTTTTTACCACCCTTTTACGATTGATGTGCTTACAGAATATTTTGGGATTTCCTTTTATGTTAGCTGCCAGTCTTTTTTCATAATCCCTCTTTGCTTTTACACATCCCTTCTCAACCTTCTGTGTTCAGCTTGGTTGTCAATTGATTTGCTGCCCAACACCTGTTATGAGCACACTTTTTATCCTTTAACTTAATTTCTATCTCCTTTGTCATCCAGAGAGCTCTGTATTTGTTTGTCCTACCCTTCCCTTTTGAGGGAACATAACTTGACTGTGGCCAAACCATCTCCTCTTTGAAGGTAGCCCATTGTTCAACTACTGTTTTTCCCACCAACCTTTGGTTCCAGTCTATCCATCCCAGCTCCGTCCTTGCCCAATTGAAGTCTGCTCTCTGTCAGTTGATTATTCTTAGTCTGGATTGATCAATGTCATTTTCCACCGTCACCCTAAACCTTATGATACAATGATCACTGTCCCCTAAATTTCCCCCCACTGTCATTTGATCTACTTGGCCCACCTCATTCTCAAGAACCAGGTCTAGCAGTGCCTCCTTACTTGTTGGACTGGACACATACTGCTGTAGGAAACTCTCCTGGACACCATCTAGAAACACTTGCCCCTCACTGCCCCTTACACACCACTATCCCAGCCTATATGTGGGTAATTAAAGTCCCCCATTATAACTACTCTATGATGTTTACACCTCTCTGTAATTTCCTTGCGCATTTGTTCCTCTATATCCTTCCCACTTTAATGTGCAGTTTGTGGTGTGTACAACTCTTAAGCTCTTAAGAAGAGCCATACGGACTCGAAACGTTAAGCCTGCTCAGTTTTTCCAGCATTTTTTGTTTTTGTTTCAGATTTCCAGCATCCACAGTTTTTTGCTTTTCTGTTAATGACTGAATAGGCTCCAGCTTTACAGACATGGCTGCCTGAATCTTCAGTTTATCAATGTATCAATTTATTTAAAGCTGGAGCAGCACATCCCAATAAATAGGAACACACAATTGTGAAGTGCTGATTGCAAAGGAACCAGTTTACTATATTTTCTATTCTGTGTGCCTATTAAGAGTTGGACAAAAGGAAGACTCGGCTATGAATGATGAAGTTGAGAAAGAATACACATCAGGGATTTGCACCAGGCAATATTAGCTCAAATGATCAACCTGATTGAATTCATGTAGAAACACAAAGGGCTGTGTTTTTTTCTTTGAGGTGGGTAGCAGGGTTTAGGAAATTTCCTGGCTCGGCACACCTGCCTAGCAGAAAGTGCCCACAAAGGTGAGCTGAGGGAGTTCAATGAGGAGGGGAGGGAGGTGCTCCTTTGCTTTTTCTAACTTTTTCATCGTGTAGAAACTGGTTCTTGCTCTGCTACAGGGGAAGAAGCAAGCTGTTTGGAGATTGGCGAGTACCCGGTAAGTGGTCAAGGCCTATTCTATCCCTAAGATTTAAAATAGTACAGGAATTTGCGCTAAGATTAATAAATATATAAAAGAAAATAAATAACTGAATAAAATAATTAAGTCATTAATTAAAGCACATAGGTATGGCAGGACAGGCGATGTGTCATGGTTGCAGCATGTGGGAGCTGCTGGATGCCATTGTGGTCCGAGGCAAACATGTCTGCAATAAGTGTCTGCGGCTTGAGCAGCTTCGATTCAGAGTTATTGAGCTGGAGGCTGAGTTTAGACATTGCGACACATGTGGGACATAGCGAGTTACCTGGGTGCTTTGTACCAGGAGGCGGTCACACCCCTTAGGATAGGATCTTCTGATTTAGTCAGTGGTCAGGGACAGGAGAGTGTGACTGCGAGTGAGGCAGGTAAGGGGACTCAGAGGGCAGGAGAGCAGGAGCCTCAGCCTCTGCCATTGTCCAACAGGTTTGAGGTTCTTTCAACTTGTTTGAATGAGAGTGGGAGCTGCAGGGTGGTTGAACTAAGTGACCATGGCACCGTGGTACAGGAAATCATTCAAGTGAGGGGAGCACAAGGGAATGTAGTGTTAATAGGGTCAGTATATTAATGAGGATTGACACTGTTCTCTGTAACAAAGAGTGTGAGTCCAGGCGGCTATGTTGCCTGCCCAGTGCTAGGGCTTGGGACATTTGCTCAGGGATGGAGAGGAACTTACAGTGGGAAGGGGAGGGTCCAGTGGTCATGGTTCAAGTAGATACCAGCAACATAGGCAGGATGAGGAAGGATATTCTGCATATTCAGCATGAGGAGCTAAGCACCAAATTAAGAAGCAGAATCTCAAAGATAGTCATTATTTGGATTGTCATATCCCATTGGCATGACCCAACTACTGTTCGCAATGGGTAGGGTACAGACCGTACTCAACCAGCCCATGCTTGCAAAACTCAAAACACAGTGTCTAATATTAAATGTGATTCCGCGATTGGACAACAATTGCTAAATAGCCTTCAATGTGCCGACAACCAATTTAAGATTGTCAGTTGGACTCGCAGTGTGGCGCATTTGCGTGTACAGGAAGGTACATATGTTAATACACAGGGCCCTGTTCTTTGCAGACAGAAAGAACTTGTACACACATTGTGCCTGTTTCAGCTAAACAGAATAAGTGATAGCCATTCAACTACTCATTCTTCAGGGCAATGCCTTGACCAATGAGTGTCAAGGTGCCTGGCTTAAATTTCAAACAATGCTTGCCAGTTAACTGTCAGTCACTGGTACATTCTCCATGGCAACACCTCTACTACTCAGAGTCCACTCGCCAACTAATCAGCACTCTCTTCACATACAGTATAAATTGTTGTTTCCCCTTATATTGGTAATCTTGTGAAGTGTCCTGATGAGTGCAAGATGCCAAGTTTAGGCATGTCTCTTCTTTCAGCAATTTCTGGATTATTGCCTGAGCCACATGCAAATTGGCATAGGGCAAATAAGATTTGAGATATGAATGCACGGCTCAAAGACTGGTGTGGGAGAAGTGGGTTCCAGTTCATCGGGCGCTGGCACCAGTGCTGGGGAAAGTCGGATCTGTACTATTGTGATGATCAACACCTGAAACATGCTGGGGCTTGTGTTTTAGTGAGCTGCATAACTAAGGAGTGAGAGGCAGTTTTAAATTAAACAGTGAAGGCAAGGGATTTGGGAAGGTGTGATAAACCAAAGGGTAGAGACAAGGCAAGAGAGAAAGGTACTAATATGGGAAATGATAAACAGACTGTGGCAGGAAGGGGCAGAGAGTACAAATCTAAGAGTAAATCAACAGATAAGGCGAGATGCTACAAAAATAATCAAAGAATAAAACTAAAGGCTCTGGGCAGAATCATCAAACATTTGCACTAAGTACGGTAGTGGGCGGGTAAAATGATGTTTTACCTGCCAGCCACAATGGCACCTTTTCACACCACATTGCCCCAAACCCACAACATTAATTATGCATCCCTGGGAAACACACCGTTTCCATGGCAGGCAGATTGTCATTCGCCCGCCACACCAACACTTCGCTGCTTCAGCACACCAGTCGCCATATTTAAAGTCAGCCGCACACACATCTCTCAGTGCTTCTAGCCCACAACTGCTACAAAGAAGACATGGCCCTGAAAGGCAAAAAGGCTGCAGCCCCCAGGTTCAAAGACGTGTCCCTCGAGCACCTTGTGGACGCAATAGAGGCTCGCTGTGATGTCCTCTACCCCCGCTCTGGCCCTCCAGGTCTCAGTCCTCCAAAAGGCCTCCGCCAAGGTCATCACAGACAGGGCGTCGCAGTCAGCAGGCTGCCTCCACCTCTGCTATGAATGTCCAGGGAGCATCAAGATATAGTGGCAGGGTTAGGGCAGTTAAGAAGATATAGTTGCACAGCCTGGGCATGGGTGTTAATCACTTGAACATAATGTTCACTATTGTCAATAAACTCCCTGCCTATGGCTCCTTGTTCTGATGAGCATTGTTTGTGTCACTCAGATGTGAAACTTTCTTCTCTATGCTTTGTGCAGCCTTCAGATCAAAGTGATGTTCCAGCCTCACACTCCCCGGACACATTACTGACGTCTGCACCTCGATGGTGCTTGGTATTGCTGCCAGAATGTCGGGGGCAGGTGCCACAGAGTTCTCTCATTCTCGCCGTGTACTCTCAGCACCTTTAAGGTGGGACTGGCCCCCATCTCCTCAGCATCTGTGACCAGTGACGCTGTGCTCCTGAAGGGTTCAGTTGCTGAAGATGGACAAAGGATCAGATGCATTTAAAGTTTCATGGCTGCATCTCTATAGTATGTCCCTGATCACACAGTGCAAATGAGCTGCCATTGACCAGACAGGGGCAAGACACTCTCAGAGGCTTTGTGAAGATCTATGGAGTTTCATCATCCTCCTGCAATCAAGGGACTATTAGGGCCTCCACTGTGTCTCCATGACAGGAGCATTATCACTGAGGTTATGTGCGCTGCCATAAGCCAGACGAGTCAAATGTTGATAGATGCAGCGAGTCCTCATTGCATGTCGTCATCATCCTCCACAAATGTATCAGCTATGAGGGCCTCCCGAGCGCGCCTGCCTCTTCTAGCCAGTGCAAGGGTCTGATCGCCATCATCGTCACTTCAGAAGACCTCCTTACCCTCATCACTTTCGACGTCCTCCTCATCGAAGGAGACCTCCAGTTCCTGTACCTCCTCAGCCAGCTCGTCTCCCTGTTGCAATGCTAGATTGTAAAAGGCACAGCAGGCGATGGCGATGCGTGACACCCTCTGTGGACTGTATTGCAAGGCTCCACCAGACCCTTCCAGGCACCGGAACCTCATCTTCAGCATCCAGTTGGTCTGCTCCACCAAATTTTGAGTTGCAGCATGAACCTCACTATACCTTTGCTCTGCTGCAGTCTGAGGCCGCCGCACGGGTGTCATCAGCCACGGCCTCTGTGGGTAGCCCTTGTCCCTGAAGAGCCATCCCTGCAGCTTCTTAGACCCTGGAAGACGTCAGGGATCTGTGACTGAATTTGAATGTAGGAGTCATGCATACTCCCTGGAAACGGTGCACAGACCTGCAGGATGTGTTTGTGGTGGTCACTCTCCAGCTGCACATTCAGTGAATGGAATCCCTTGCGGTTGATGTAGTTGACCGCATCCTGTAACAGGGATCTGAACGCCATGTGAGTGAAATTGGTGTCACCCTGCACCTGTGGGAAACCCAAGATCCGGGCAAATCCAATCACTCTTGCATCCTAGCTCAGCTGGTCCCAGGCGAAATGCACAAAGTTATGTGCCCTCGTGAAGGTGGCATCCGTGACCTCATGGACGCATTTGTGAGGGACGATTGTGATATCCCAGAGAGGTCACCTGTGGAGCCCTGAAAGAAGCCGCTGGCGTAGAAATTGAGCACTGCGGTCACTTTCATGGCCACTGGCAGTGGATGCCCTCCACGTACATGTGACGCCAAATCCTGCATCAGGTCGCAGATGTGATCAACCAATTCCCTAGACATGTGCAGTCTTCGGCAACACTAGTTCTTGGTCCTATGCAGGGATGAAAGGCGGCGTCTGAAAGCTTAGGTCTAGCTAGGCTTGCTGTGGCTGTTCAGCAGCGTGTGTGGGATCCACAGCCATCCCTTCTTCCAGACCGTGCTGCTCCTCCCTCTGTGCAGCCAGGCGCCTCAGTTGCTCTAATCTCTGTCATCTTTGCTGTCAGTATGCCACAAGGCATACAGCTAGTTCACCAGACTCCATGATCCTGATGTACTCCTCATGCAGGATGAAAGAGGGAGATTCGTGGATTAGCATGGGTGTACTAAGAACCTCTGTTGGCTAAGTCTGAAGGCCCCTTAATGCATCCTGGAGAGTGTTGGCCTCCACTTGGATGGCCAGAGATTAGTGCGCTGCATGCCTGCCCAAAAACCCACCCACCTCCGCACCACTCCACCCGACTGATTAGCGGCAGCTTTGCCCATTGGACTGCATGCTGTGCTTTCAGCTCAGGTGCAGGCATTCTCCTAACCCGCACTGCAAGGCTGCTCTGTTATTTTGAACCATGGGGAAGACCAGTCTATGGATGATGACATTGCAAGGGGCTGTGAGTGCCTCCGCCAGTGACTGCTTCATAGCCAGCTTTAGCAAGGAGATTGTACAATGTGCCCAGTTGTCCAAATGTTCTGCAGTCTACTAAAATGCTCATTGGTTTGTAGTCTGTGCTGAGGGGTGAAAAGTTCTGGAGCACTTGGTGGCACTTTCATGCATCTGCATTGCTTGAGTGAGCAGATAAGCTAGAGGCCCAACTCCAATCATATCAATGTGGACATGCCTGAACTATCTCAGCTGCGGAGAAATGGTCACTTTATACAGCATATCACTAATGCATGGCCTCTTCCCTCGCCCACCACCCCCCCATCCGCACTTGCTTGTGTGGGGTAGCCTTTGACCCTCCCCTGCCGTAAGCCACCTCAAATGCAGGACAGCCTTTGCCCCCCCTTCAATGTGCTTCAACCTTGAATTCCAATAGGCATCCCTTGCGTGTGCTTCATAACGTTACTCTGCACTCACCTCCAAGTTCTGCTCAAATTGCACCCTGCCAAGTGCACGCCTTTTATATGCTGTTGTGAAACAGGTTGGCGGAGGGGCCGGACAATCCAATGGGGGGGATGATTCCGGCGGGCTAGTCTGCTAATGATACGAAGATGTATAACAATGAGGTTCCCGACGTCCGATGGCAGAAAAGGCGGCCCGCCATTGATGGGCTGAGCGAATGATCACAAACTGGTTTCACGACATTATGAAGCCATTATTTTGGCCTTCTCACCATATTGTCCGCTCACGCCACCAAATATGCCCAATTCCAGTGGGCATGGATAATTCCGCCCTCTGTATCTAAACACACATAGCATTCGAAACAAAACAGATAAGCTTATAGCGCAAATGGAAATAATTAAGTACGATCTAAAAACCATTACAAACATACGAACATGCGAACAAGGAGTAGACCATTCTGCCCCTCGAGCCTGCTCCGCCATTTAATAATAGCATGGCTGATTTGATAGTAACCTCGAATCTGCACCTCACCTACAGCCGATAACCTATCACCCCCTTGCTTACCAAGAATCTATCCATCTCTGCCTTAAAAATATTCAAAGGGCAGAATCTTCTGTTCAGCATGTAGGGGCGGGCCCTGCATGCTGACGCATAAAATGACGCGCGGTGACATCAGGCGTGCGTCCCGATGTCACTGCGCATCATTCCAATCTTTAGTTTGGTGGCACGCTCCGGAGTCAGCTGTGCACTCGCCAAACTGTCAAAGGCCAGTTAAGGCCATTAATAGAGTCATAGAGGTTTACAGCACAGAAAAAGGCCCTTCGGCCCAGCGAGTGTGCGCCGGTCAAACAAGTACCTAACTATTCTAATCCCATTTTCCAGCACTAGGCCCATAGCCTTGTATGCCATGGCATCGCAAGTGCATATCCAAATAGTTCTTAAATGTTATGAGGGTTTCTGCCTCTACCACCCTTTCAGGCAGTGAGTTCCAGATTCCCACCACCATTTGGATGAAAATATTCTTCTTCACATCCCCTCTGAACCTCCTGCCCCTTATCTTAAATCTATGCCCCCGGTTATTAATCCCTCCACCAAGGGGAAAAGTTCCTTCCTTTCTACCCTATCTATGCCCCTCATAAGTTTATACACCTCAATCATGTTCCCCTTCAGTCTCCTCTGTTTCAAGGAAAATAACCCCAGTCTATCCAATCTATCCTCATAACTAAAACTCTCCAGCCCAGGCAACATCCTGGTAAATCTCCTCTGCACTCTCTCGAGTGCAATCACATCCTTCGTATAATACGGATTCCAGAACTGCGCGCAATATTCTAGCTGTGGCCTAACCAGCGTTTTATACAGTTCCAGCATAACCTCCCTGCTCTTATATTCTATGGCTCAGCTAATAAAGGCAAGTATCCCATATGCCTTCTTAACCACCTTATCTACCTGTCCCGCTACCTTAAGGGACCGGTGGACATGCACACCAAGGTCCCCCTGATCCTCAGTACTTCCCAGGGTCCTACCATTCATCGTGTACTCTCGTGCCTTGTTTGTCCTGCCCCAGTGCATCACCTCACACTTATCCGGATTAAATTCCATTTGCCACTGATCAGCCCGCCTGACCAGCCTGTCTATATCCTCCTGTAATCTAAGGCTATCCTCCTCACTATTTACCATCCTACCAATTTTCATGTCATCCGCGAACTTACTGATCAACCCTCCAACATTCAAGTCTAAATCGTTCATATATACCACAAACAGCAAGGGACTCAACACCGATCCCTGTGGAACCCCACTGGACACAGGAATCCAGTCACAAAAACCCTTCGACCATCACCCTGTGCTTCCTGCCACTCAGCCAATTCTGGATCCAATTTGGATCCCATGGGCTCTTACCCTCGTTATCAAATTAAAGTAATTGTCAGAGCTGCCTGTCCAACCTTAAGGTTGGCGGACAGGCAAAGAGCCCAAGCTACCTTTGCATTTTTCATGAAACCTCATCCACGGGCAGGATGAGGTTTCATGAAGGTTTTATTAATTCAGTAAAAATTTCCATGAAAATTCATAAATATGTCCCAGCTCATGTGGCACTGTCACATGAGGGGACATGTTGGAATAATTTTATTTTTTATTTTTTTCAATGTTTTATTATGAAATTTATCTCCCTGAGGCAGCTCCTTGCCTCTGGGAGATTTCTGCGCTGTTTTGGAAGAGCGCGGGCCTCGACTTTCCCGACCACACAGGGAGCGCTGAGCGCTACCGGGCATACACCATGCTGGGCGGGCCTTAATTGGCCCGCCCACGTAAAATGGCAGCATGCAGCCGATCGCGGGTGGTGATCAGCTCTGTGCCTGCCCGCGCCCGTTCCTGACCAGCCTGCCCGACGAGCAGAAAATTATCCCCAAAGTGTCTGCTTCTACCGTCTTTTCAGGAAGCAAGCTCCAAAGACTCACGATCCTCAGAGAGAAAAAAATTCTCCTCATCTCCATTTCAAATGGGCAACCCCTTATTTTTAAACAGTGACCCCTCGTTCTAGATTGTCCCCCAAGAGGAAACATCCTCTCCACATCCACCCTGTCAAGACAGCTCAGTATCTTATGGCCAGGACAGTGAGCAGGGGGGCAGGGCCCGCTCACCGACGCGTAAAATGATGCCTGATGACTTCAGGCGGAACTCCCGACGTCACCGTGCCCCATTTAAATTTTCAGGTAGGCGGGGGCTCAGCAGAATCAGCTGTGCACCCGCTGACCTGTCAATAGTCAATTGAGGCCATTGATAGATTCATTGAAGTAATTAATGGACCTGCCCGTTCAACCTTAAGGCTGACGGGCAGGCCAAGAGCCCTGGCAGGTATTAGAAAAAGCATGAAACCTCATCCATGGGCGGGATGAGGTTTCATGTAGGTTTTAAAAAATGTAATTAAACTGAATTTAAAAGTGATGAACATGTCCCAACTCATGTTTCAGCGTCACATGAGGGGACATGTCAGGGAATTTTTTTTTCTGTTTTTAACATTTTTAACTTTGGCGCCGATCTCCCTGAGGCAGCACTTAGCCTCAGGGAGATGAGTGTGTTCTTTCATGCGCATGCACAAAAGAGCACACTCTCGGTTTAGGGATTCCCCCCTCCGCCCGCATAGGGAGTACATAGCACTTCCGTGCAGACGTCACGCTGGGCGGGCCTTAATTGGCCCACCCACGTAAAATGGCGGTGCGCCCCCAATTGGGGGTGCCGATCAGAGGTGCACGTCCACGCCCCCGCTCTTCAACTTCCCCCCCAATGGGGGGATAATTCTGTCCTATATGTTTCAATCAAGTCACCTCTTTCTCTTCTAAACTCCAGATGTGGTCTCACTAGTGCTCTATATAACTGAAGCATAACCTTTTTTTTTATCCGTTCACGGGGTGTGGACTTCGCTGGCTGGTCCAGCTTTTATTGCCATCCATAGTTGCCCTTGAGAAGGTGGTGGTGAGCTGCTTTCTTGAACCGCTGCAGTCCATGTGGTATAGGTACACCCACAGTGCTGTTAGGAAGGGAGTTCCAGGATTTTGACCCAACAACAGTGAAGGAACGGTGATAAATTTCCAAGTCAGGATGGTGAGTGAGTTGGAGGGGAACTTCCAGGTGGTGGTGTTCCCATATTCTGCTGCCTTTGTCCTTCTAGATGGTAATGGTTGTGGGTTTGGAAGGTGCTGTCAAGGGACCTTGGTGAATTCCTGCAGTGTGTCTTGTAGATGGCACACACTGCTGCTACTGTGTGTCGGTGGTGGAGGGACAATAACCTGAGGAACTCCTACAGTGATGTTCTCAGTGTAATGTCCACGGCCTAACCATCTTCAGCAGTTTCATCAATGACCTACCTTCCATCACCTCCTTACTTCTGTATTCAGTTCGCCTCAAAAGAAATGATAACATTCTATTAGCTTTCCTAATTACTTGCTGTACCTGCATACTAGCCTTTTGTGATTCATGCAGTAAGACACCCAGATCCCACCCTGAGCTCAGCAATCTCTCACTATTTAATAATATGCTTCTCTATTCTTCCTGCCAAAATGGGCAATTTCACATCTTTCTACATTATACTCCATTTATCAGATCTTTGCCCACTTACTTAATCTATCTGTATCTTTTTGTAACCTCATTATGTCCTCTTCACAACTTACTTTCCTACCTATCTTTGTGCCAACAGCAAATGTGGCAACCATCCATTCATCAAAAAGGGAAAGAGACAGAAAGCAGTAAACTACAGGCCAGTTAGCCTAACATCTGTCATTGAGAAAATGTTAGAAGCTGTTATTAAAGATGTTATAGCAGGGCACTTAGAAAAATTCAATGCAATCAGGCAGAGTCAACATGGTTTTTTGAAAGGGAAATCATTTTTAACCAATTTACTGGAGATTTTTGAAGGAGTACATATGCTGTGGATAAAGGGGAACTGGCGGATGTACTGTACTTAGATTTCCAGAAGGCATTTGATAAGGTGCCACATCAAATGTTATTGCAGAAAATTAAAGCAAAAGCTCATGGTGTAGGGGGTAACATATTGCCATGGATAGAAGATTGGCTCGCTAACAGGAAACAAAAAGTTGGCAAAAATGGGTCTTTTTCTGATTGGCAGGGTATAACAAGTGGTGTGCCAAAGGGATCAGTTCTGGGGCCTCAACTTTTTACAATTTATATAAGTGACTAGAAAGAAGGGACCGAAGGTATGGTTAAAAAGTTTGCTGATGATGTTATGATCCCCAGCTAAGGTTACACCTGGACAAGCCTGGTCCCAGAGTGGAACCTAGCTTGATAGGTCCTAGCTGTTATTTGTTCGTTTAGATACTTGGAGAGGGGCTAATGAACAAAGTCACTGGAGTCAGCTCATGAACTTTTAACAAAAGATAAAACATTTATTAAACAGGAAAAGGTGAACTATATTACAATACTCCTTCACCCACAACTATACCTTTACAGATATATACAGATTTGTAAGGACAATTTAAATTACAAAAGCTATCTTATGCTCTAATGTCCACAGTAAGTACACAGTCCATGTACAAATAGGCATCCTGTGGTCAGACACACCACACTCTGAACCCAGATGCCACCTCAACCAGATGCTATGGATCTCTCCTCAGCTCCCCCCCCCAGATGCTTGTCACACTGTGAGCCAACCGGTCTCACTGCATTCTATCTTTCAAATGAGGATTTCCAATATCCACTCTCCAAGACCTCGCCTTGGAATTTTCTCCCAGCCTGACGCTTTCTCTCAGACGCCTTCAACAAGGGTTCACCTCCAGGGTTTTGAACTCTCCTTTTGATGATCCTCTTCCCTGGGTCACCACATGCATTCAAGCTGTCTTCCACGCAGTCTCTCTCACCAACTCAGCTGACAATAGTACCACTGCTTCACATACCTTTGGCAAAGAATTACAGACCTTCAATTGTCTCTTAGGACCTTCTTGTATCTTGCAAGCTGTTCTCACTTCAAATCTGCTTTCTGAAGCTTTTGTCTCTTTAAATCTGAAGCTTGGAGCTTATCCCTCTGCCCCTCACTCTTAACTTCATTAACAGGACCTTTTCCAGGTTCCTGTCCTTTTTACTAGAAGGCCTGCTTGGGACTTACCCCTGTTCCATTCCCCTGGATTTTGGGGTCTTTTAGGCTTGGGACTGGCTCCCTGTCTGCTTTGCTCCAG
The DNA here is from genome assembly GCF_964194155.1 of Cetorhinus maximus. Taxonomy (NCBI): domain Eukaryota; kingdom Metazoa; phylum Chordata; class Chondrichthyes; order Lamniformes; family Cetorhinidae; genus Cetorhinus; species Cetorhinus maximus. The sequence continues at coordinate 69,894,148 of NC_135885.1, forward strand.
TCTCTTTCTGGCAGCTACTTTCAAAACCAACTGAACTTAGTAGCTTCCAAAAACAAACTGCTATTTCTCTTGTGTGTGTGTGCCTGTGGGAGGGACCCGCCTCTCTGGACCCCTGTTGCTAGGCAACAGCACTGTTTTTTTCTATTCTTGTTTGTTTAACTTAGTTACAGTTGTAAAACTCTCATTAGAAATGCAAGCACCTTTTAAAGTGAAAATATAACTCAATTTGACCTTTCTTAAGACATAATACAGAAATACAAATCAAACTTAAACTTTAAAGCTAAAACTCATTCTTATCATTTACAAATACCAATATAACTTACTTAAACTGTCTCTATTTCCAAACAATGACACAAAGATAGGTAGGAAAGTAAGTCGTAAAGAGGACATAAGTAGGCAACAACGGGACATAGATAGGTTAAGTGAGTAGGAAAAGATCAGATAAATGGAGTATTAATATGGGAAAATGTGAAATGGTCCATTTTGGCAGGAAGAATAAAACAGAAACTTAGTATCATGATGGTGAGAGATTGCAGAGCTCTGAGATTCAGAGACATCTGGGTATCCTCATGCATGAATCACAAAAGGCTAGTATGCAGGTACTGCAAGTAATCAGGAAAGCTAACAGAATGTTAATGTTTATTATGAGGGGAATTGGTTACAAAAGTGGGAGCTTATGCTTCAGTTATACAGGGCACTGGTGAGACCAAATCTGGAGTATTGTGTACAGTAATGATCTCCTTATTTAAGCAAAGATGTAAATTTGTTTGAAGCAATTCAGAGAAGGTTTACTAAACTAATACTAGGAATGGGCGGGTTGTCTTATAAGGAAAAGTTGGATAGGTTAGGCTTGTATCCACTGCAGTTTAGAAGAATAAGAGGTGACTTGATTGAAACCTTTAAGATCCTGAAGGGTCTTGACAGGGTGGATGTGGGGAGGATGTTTCCTCTTGTGGGAGTTTCTAGGACTAGGGGTCACTGGTTAACAATAAGGGATCACTCATTTAAGGCAGAGATGAGGATAATTTTTTTCTCTTAGAGGGTCGTGAGTCTTTGGATCTTTCTTCCTCAAAAGGCGGTAGAAGCAGAGCCTTTGAATATTTTTAAGGTAGAGCTAGATAGATTCCTGGTTAACAAGGGAGTGAAACGTTATCAGTATTAGGCAGGAATATGAGGTTGAGGTTACAATCAGATCAGCCATGATCTTATTGAATGGTAGAGCAGGCTCGAAGGGCTGCGTAACCTACCCTGCTCCAAATCTGTATCATCCAATGTCCATATATTCGTATTCTAGTATAGTTTTCTGTATTGCTTGGCTGAAGATCAGAACTGAACTTGAACATCTCTGATCTATGTGTATGGAAAGAAAATATTCCTCTAAATGTTGTACCTCATGTACTACTGATTGTAGCTCATGGCGTGATTATTAAAATATGCCAAAGGGGTTCACAGCAGTGGTTTTAACCTAGTGAATAAGAAGTAAGATCCTAAGAAATAGGAACAGGAGTAGGGATTTTGCCCAGTGAACATGTTCCACCATTCAATGAGATCATAGCTGATCTGATTATGACCTTAACTCCATTTTCCTTTCTGTCCCCCAAAACCCTTAGCTTCCTTGTCAATCAAAAATCTGTTTAACTCAGCTTTGAATATATTCAATGACTCAACCTCTGTTGCTCTCTGTGGAAGAGAATTCCAGAGATTAATGACCCTCTGAGAGAAGAAATTTCTCCTCATCTCAGTCTTGGAATCCTGGAACTTCCTCCTAAGCAGCACTGTGGGTACACTGACACTACATGGACTGCAGTGGCTCCAGAAGCCAATTCACCACCATCTTCTCAAGAGCAATTAGGGATGGGAAATAAAAAGTGCTTGCCTAACCAGCAATGACCACATCCCATAAAAGAATTTTTAAAAAGGGATACCCCTTGTTTTTAAACCATGCCCCCTAGTTCTAGATTCTGCCACGAGAGGAAACATCCTCTCAGCCTCTACCCTGTCAAGCCCCCTTAGAATCTTATATTTTTCAATAAGATCACCTTTCATTTTTCTAAACTCCAATGACTATAGGCCCACCCAGCTCAACCTTTCCTCATAAGGCAATCCCTTCCTCCCAGGAATCAGCCTAGTCAACCTTCTTTGAATTGTCTCCAATGCAAGTGTGCCCCTTCTTAAATAGGGAGACAAAAACTGTACAGGGTAGTCCAGGTGCAATATCACCAATGTGCTGTACAATTGCAGAAAGGCTTCCCTACTTATACACTCAATCCCCCCTTACAATAAAGGTCAGCATTCCATTTTGCATCCTAATTGCTTCTTGTATCTGCATGGTGACTTTTTGTGATCTATGTGCAAGGACACCCAGATCCCTCTCTACTGCAGCATTCTGCAGTCTCTCTCCATTTAAATCATATTCTGTTTTTCTATTCTTCCTGCCACAGTGGACAAGCTCACATTTTCCCAGATTATACTTCATCTGCCAAATGTTTACCCACTCACTGAACCTATCTTCATCCCTTTGCAGACTCCTTGTATCCTCCTTATAACTTGCTTTCCTACCTATAAAAGCAAAACACTATGGGTGCTGGAAATCTGAAATAAGAACAAAAAAGCAGGAAAATCTCAGCAGGTCAGGCAGCATCTGTGGAGAGAAACAGTTAATATTTCATCAGAACTGAAGAAAGATAGAAATGTAAGAATTTTTAAGACAGTGGAAGGGGGTAGGGGACTGGAAGAACAAAGAAGAAGGTCTGTGATAGTGTGGAGACCAGGGGAGGTTAAATAACAAAAAAATTCATGATGCAATAGCCAAAGAGAGTGGTAATGGATATCATCAAGGAAAAAGGTTGTGTCCAAATGAGGTGTGACTTGCCACATAAAAACTATCTGAATGCCAAATATGAAGGATAAAGAAAGGAACAAGGCAAAGACCAACCTAGCAAAACAAAAAAAGGGGGAAAAGCACAGAACAGGATGGAAGTAGAAAGGTCATAGACCTGAAATGTTAACTCTGTTTCTTTCCTGTCCGATCTGCTGAGAATTTTCCAGCTTTTTCTGTTCTTATTGCTTTCATAGCTATATTTGTCTCATCAGCAAATTTGGCTACAATACTTTGATCCTTCCCTTCATATTGCATTCATCCCTTAATCCAAGTCATTAATGTAGATTGTAAATAGTTGAGGCCTCAGCACTGATCCAAGAGGCAGTCCACTAGTTACAATTAGCCAAGCTGAAAATGACCCATTTATCCTGAATTTCAATTTCTTGTTAGTTATCCTGTCCTCTATCCATGCTGATATATCACCTTCAACACCATGAGCTCTTATCTTCCGCTGTAACCTTTTATGTGGCATTTTATTGAATGCCTTTATGTATCTCATTCTACAATCACATTTTTGTGTTTGATACAATTTTTCTATACATTACTAGAATTTGTGGTTTGGTCAGTATGTTCAATATCATTAAATTCTTGTTCTTTTGTCAATTCTGATCATAATTTATTGAGAATTGAAGGCAATGATCCTCCATTCTAAAGTGCTATATTTAATTTTCCCACCTGTTACCTAAAGATATGTATTCCTGCTGGGGCACAGCTGCACTGGAATGGATATGTCTTAGCCTAAATAAAGTTTTGGCAGGCTATTTGAGAGCCTCCCTGCTAAGTCTGCTTCTGTTTACACCAGACATTCGTAGCTTCACAAAATTGGTAAAAAGATAATAATCAGGAATAGAAACCCTGATTCAAGAGTCCAGAACCACTGAGACCAATTATAGCGCCTGATATGAATCCAACAGATAAGAAATAGAACCTAAGACTTCCTGTCCTTTGTGATTTATTCTCTTTACTCACTAAGCCATAGGGACTCAAAATATTTCTGAATAGATTACTTCAGCAGCATCTTAAGTCTAAAACTGTAACTCGTTCCACTACACGATGGTCTCTTCACATAAAGTACAATATCTGGTATATCCAACTTGCATGCATCTTTAAAAAACTGTCATTCATACATGTTCCAGGCCCTACAATACACCAGAATCATAGTGCTTAATCATTTTAAAAAAGTGCATAATAGAAGAATACATGGATTGTTAATATAATTGTATTTTTCTACCTCCTCACTGATTTCATTGTAAGTTTAGAATATCTTAACTCATTTACCTGCAAGTTAATGTACTCTGATAATTACATTAATTGTGAAAATCACACACAGTACTTAAGCTCAATGGAAATACATCAGGAAGGTTAACTGTTTATGTTGTGAATCACAAAGGGTATGGTAACATAGGTATAATGTGACTGGACTAGAGGCCCAGAGAAGTGCTCTGGAGACATGAGTTTGAATCCCATTATGGCAGTTGGGGGAATTCAAATTCAATTAAATAAATCTGGAATTTAAAAAAAGCCAGTCAAAATAATGATGACAACTAGATTGTTGTAAAAACCTATCTGGCTTACTAATGTTCTTTAGGGTAAGAAATCCACCATCCTTACCTGATTTGGTCTTCATGTGACTACAGGCCCACAGCAATGTGATTTTTGAATTGATTTTGTAATCTTATTTACCCTCTGAAATGGCCTAGCAAGCCATTTGATTGTATCAGACCACTAGAAGGTCAAATAAGAAAAATAACCAGACAAAATAAAAGTACCTAGCCTTCGATCTAGGCAATGGATATGACAAAGACATACCCTGCCCGATTGACACTGCAAAGTTCTCACTAACATCTGGAGACACATGGAAATGTTGGCAGAGCTACCCCATAGACTAGTCAAACAACAGCCTGACATGGGTATACTCACAAACATTACAGCCAATGTCCCAGACTCCTCCACCACCGTCCTAAAGTAAGTCCTGTCCCACCAGAGACAGCAACACACTGGTCAGGAGGGAGTGGCCCAGGGAGTCCTCAACATTGACGCCAGACTCCATGAAGTCTCATGGCATCAGGTTGAATATGCGCAAGGAAAACTACTGATGACCAACTACTGCACTTCCTCAACAGATGAATCAGGAATCCTCCATGTTGAACACTGATTGGAAGAAGCACTAAGGCTAGCAAGGGCACAGAATGTACGCTGGGTGGGGACCATCAATGTCCATCACCAAGAGTAGCTTCGTAACACCACTACTGACTGATCTGGCCAAGTCCTGAAGAACATATCTACCAGATTGGGCCTGTGATGAGAGAAACAACATGAGAAAAAAACCTGCTTAACTTTGTATACGCCCATTTACCTGTTGCAGATGCATCAGTCCATAACAGCATTGGTAGGATTGTACTAGCTGATCAGCATCGGTATTGTCTTGTCAGCACACAGTCCTATTGGAGACAAAGTCCCAACTTCTCACTGAGGACAACCTCCATTGTGCTGTATGGACTGCTACAATGCTAAATGGGATAGATTTACTATAAATCTATTAGCTCCAAACTGGACATCCATGAGACGCTTTAGGGTTTAACAGTAGCAGAATTGTATTCCCCCAGAATCTGTAACCTCATGACTCAACACTGGTTCAATGAGGAGTGTAGGAGAGCATGCCAGGAGCAGCACCAGGCATACTTAAAAATGAAGTGCCAACCTGGTGAAGTGACAACACAATAAACTGTGAAAGCAGCACATTATAGGCAGAGCTTAGCAATGCTACAACCAATGGATGAGATCACGTCTCTGCAGTGCTGGTACATCCAGTCATGAATGGTCGTGGACAGTTAAACAAATAACAGCAGGAGAAAGCTTTATGAGCATTCCTATCCTCACTGATGATATGGCTCATGCAAATGAAAAGATGGAAGCATTTTCAACCATCTTCAGTCAAAAGGGCTGAGTGGATGATCCACCTAGGCCTCCTCCAGAGGTCCCCAGCATCACCAATGTTAGTCTGCAAGACAGCAAGGTATCAAGAAATGGCTGAGTACGTTGGACACTGCAAAGGCTATAGGTCCTGGCAACATGCTGACTGTAGTGCTAAAGATTCATGCTCCAGAACTAGCTGCACGCCTAGTCAATGTATTTCAGTGCAAGACTAGATTCTAGCAGACAATGTGGAAACTTGTCCAGGTATGTGCTGCCCACTAAAAGCAGGAAAAATACTGTTCAGCGAATTACCGCCCCATTAGTCTATTCACATTCACCAGCAAATTGATGGAAGGTGTTGTCAAAAGTGCTATCATGTGGCACTTAATGAGCAATAACCTGCCCACTGATGCTCAGTTTGGGATTCATTAGGACCTCTTGCATTTTTCACCTTTTTGCATTCTTGGTTCAAAAAAGGACAAAAGAGCTGAATTCCAGGGGTGAGGTGAGAGTGACTGCCCTTGACATCAAGGGCAGGACTTTCCCCCCGTTAGGGGGGATGTTGAAGTGTGGGCGCACAAGAGGCACACCTCCGATCGGCGCCCCCAATCAGGGGTGCGCTGCCATTTAACATGGGTGAGCCAATTAAGGCCCACCCAGCGTGATGTCCGCACGGAAGCGCTATGCGCTCCCTATGCAGGCGGGGGAGTGGAATCCCTAAACCGAGTGTGCGCTCTTTCGTGCATGTGCACGAATGCATGCAGCTGATTTTGCTGCGTCCCCCCCACCTGAAAATTTAAATGGGGCGCGGTGATGTCAGGAGTTCTGCCTGACGTCATCAAGCATCATTTTACACATCGGCGAGCGGGCCCCGCCTCCCGCTCACCGACGGGAAAACCCTGTCCCAAGGGAGCAGTTTGACTGAACATGGCAGCAAGGAACTCTAGCAAAATTGAAAACAATGGGAATCAAGGGGAAAACTCTTCAAGGGTGAGAGTCATGCCTAGCATAAAGGAAGATGGTCGTGGTAATAAGAGGCCAAACAGCTCAACACCATGATTGTTGCAGGGGTTCGTCAGGGTAATATCCAAGGCCCAAACGTCTACACCTGTTTCATCAATGACCTTCTCTCCAACATAAGGTCAGAAGTGGTGATGTTAGCTGATGGTAGCACAATATTCAGTTCCATTTGCAACTCCTCAGATAATCAAGCGGTCCATGTCTGTATGCAAGGCCTGAAAAACATTCAGGTTTAGGTGGATAAGTGGTATGGAATATTCAGGCCACACAAGTAGCAGGTAATGGCCATAACCAACAAGAGAAAGTCTAACAGGTTCCCCTTGATATTCAACAGATTATCATCATTTAATTCCCACCATCAACATCCTGGGGGTTACCATTGACCAGAAACTGAACTGGACCAGCTATGTAAGTCCTGTTATTACAAGAGTAGGTTAGAGGCTTGGGATTCTGTGGAGAGTAACTCACCTCCTGATTCCCCAGAATTTATCCACAAGGCACAAGTTAAGAATGTGATGGAATTCTCTCCACTTGCCTGGAGGAGTGCAGCTCTACCAGCACCTGAGCAGCTAGACACCATCCAGGACAAAGCAGCTTGCAGATTGGAGGGTAGCTAATGTAACCCCACTATTTAAAAAGGGAGGCAGAGAGAAAACAGGGAATTATAGACCAGTCAGCCTGATGTCAGTAGTGGGGAAAATTCTAGAGTCCATTATAAAAGGTTTAATAGCTGAGCACGTGGAAAACAGTCACAGAATCGGACAGAGTCAGGATGGATTTATGAAAGGGAAATCATGTTTGACAAATCTACTGGAATTTTTCGAGGATGTAACGAGTAGAGTTGATGAGGGGGAGCCAGTGGATGTGGTTTATTTGGACTTTCAGAAGGCTTTCGACAAAGTCCCACATAAAAGATTAGCGTGTAAAATTAAAGTGCATGGGATTGGGGGTAGTGTATTGAGATGGATAGAAAACTAGTTGGCAGACAGAAAACAAAGAGTAGGAATAAACGGGTCTTTTTCCAAATGGCAGGCAGTGACTAGTGGGGTACCGCAGGGATCGGTGCTGGGACCCCAGTTATTCACAATATATATTAATGATTTAGATGAGGGAATTAAATGTAATATCTCCAAATTTGCAGATGACACAAAGCTGGGTGGGAGGGTTAGCTGTGAGGAGGATGCAGAGATGCTTCACTGTGATTTGGACAAGCTGAGTGAGTGGGAAAATGCATGGTAGATGCAGGATAATGTGGATAAATGTGAGGTTATCCATTTTGGTAGCAAAGACAGGAAAGCAGATTATTATCTGAATGGCTATAAATTGAGAGAGGGGAATATGCAACGAGACCTGGATGTCCTTGTACACCAGTCGCTGAAGGTAAGCATGCAGGTGCAGCAGGCGGTAAAGAAGGCAAATGGTATGTTGGCCTTCATAGCCAGAGGATTCGAGTACAGGAGCAGGGATGTCTTGCTGCAATTGTACAGGGCCTTGGTGAGACCACACCTGGAATATTGTGTGCAGTTTTGGTCTCCTTATCTGAGGAAGGATGTACTTGCTATAGAGGAATTGCAGCAAAGGTTTACCCGACTGATTCCTGGGATGGCGGGACTGACATCTGAGGAGAGATTGAGTTGATTAGGATTATATTCGCTGGAGTTTAAAAGAATGATGGGGGGTCTCATAGAGACCTATAAAATTCTAACAGGACTAGACAGGATAGATGCAGGAAGGATGTTCCCAATGGTGGGGGAGTCCAGAACCAGGGGTTACAGTCTGAGGATAAGGGGTAGACTATTTAGGACTGAAAGGAGGAGAAATGTGTTCACCCAGAGAGTGGTGAGCCTGTGGAATTAGCTACCACAGAAAGTAGTTGAGACCAAAACATTGTATGTTTTCAAGAAGGAGTTAGATATAGCTCTTTGGGCGAAAGGGATCAAAGGATATGGGGAGAAAGCGGGAGCAGGCTATTGAGTTGGATGATCAGCCATGATCATAATGAATGGCGGAGCAGGCTCGAAGGGCCAAATGGCCTACTCCTGCTCCTAGTTTCTATGTTTCAATGTTTTTATTGATTTGTATCCCATCCACCACCTTAGGTATTCACTTCCTTCACCAGCGATGCGCAGTGGCAGAAGTCTGTGCCATCTACAGGACACAGCAATTTACCAAGGCTCCTTCAACAGCACCTTTCAAACCGGTGACTTCCAACACCTAGAAGGGAAAGGGCAGCAGATACATGGGAAAACCACCACCTGCAAGTTCCCCTCCAAGCCAACACCATCCTGACTTAGAAATATATCATTCCATCACTGTTGCTGGGTCAAAATCCTGGAACTCCCTTCCTAACAGCACTGTGGGTGTACCTACACCAGATAGACTGTAGCAGTTCAAAAAGGTGGTCACCAGCACCTTCTCAAGGGAAATGAGGGATGGGCAATAAATGCTGGCCTTGTGAATGATGTTCCCATCTCATGAAAAAATAAAAATATATTAGGACAGGTGACCAACAGTTTGGCCTAACAAGTAGATTTTAAGGAGCATCTTAAAGGAGGCTTAAGGGGGGAAAGAGAACAGATAGCTGACGGACTAATGGAGGTAATATCAGAGTTTAGGGCTTAGGCAACTGAAGACACAGCCATAATTGGTGAGGCGAAGGACATTGGGGTGCACAATAGGTCAAAATTGAAGAAACACAGAATTTTCAGAGGATGCAGTGCTGGAGGATATTACAGAGATAAGCAGGGGTGAAGCCATGGACAAATTTGAACACAAGGATGAGGATTTTAAATTTGAAGCATTGCTAGACTGAGAAGCAAAGTAGGTTTGCAAGCACAGGGATGATGGACGAATAGGATGTGATTAGGATACAGGCAACAGAGTCTTGCATGAGTTCAAGTTTATGGAGGGTAGAAGATGGAAGGACAGCCAGGGATTGGAATAATGAAATGGTGGAACAGGTTTGATAGGCCATATGGTCTACTCCTGCCTCTTGTGTAATCCATCTTAACCTATCCATTTAATTGGTTTAAATTCTTCATTCATTACCACAAAAGCAAAGCTGTATTGGTGCCAAAACATTAAAAGACAGAATAAGGTCACAATCAAATTGATTACTGCTAATGACTGGAATACATAATCACAATGAGAAATTAATTTCAGCTTTAATTCAGCATTGTGACCCCAGGTAGAGTGTCACAGAATGATAGGGCACAGGATTATTACAATTAATCCACAGACAGTCTGTGTTTTTCTCTCTACCAGGTCATTTGGTTTTGTTGCAAACAAAGGAATAGCATTTCTTCTCAGGGCAGGATGGAGTATGATTCAGTGGAGAGGTCAACTTCTTCATCCTGTTACAGATTAGCAGAGGCTGAGGAGTAGGTCAATTCAATCTAGCACAAGACATGGGGAAGGACTGGAGGAAAAATTGTAGGCACCTTTGTAAATACAGTAACTTCATCATATGTTGACAAATCACCAGTTTTCACCTACTTTTGGATTAATCATCTGCCTGCATCCAAGAGAATGCTGCTCAATGAGTCTGTCAGAGGTTAATATCTGAGCTGGGGTCACTTTTAACAGGTCCTCTAGCTACAATGGTACATATGGGTTGCAGGTGGTGGTGCAAACACATCACTGACAGCAATATCTATGGGTTTTGTAAGAGCTGGGAGATGACAATGTATTTTCCTGAACTTGAAAAGCCTTCCATTTGTTCTTCAGCTGCCTCGATGATCTGCTAACTCATTCAAGCTGACTCATCATTAGAGTTGTTAAATATTTGGCTTAGTTTCACTTAAATTTATCACATTCAATGCCTCTCCAATCAAGCTGAGTTATGAGTAGATTTATGATAGACTCATTCCAATTAGGAACTTGTTTTAAGTACCAACTTTATATTTTACCAAGGTCCCTGAAAGCCCTCAAAGATACCCCATCAATCTGAGCATAGTTTGATTGTGAAAGAACAGTGGTCAACCTGTTTCCTCGTTGTCTGACTGTATTCACATTCTAAGGGCAGGATTTTACGTGTCGGTGAGCGGGGGCGGGGCCCACTCGCCGAAGTGTAAAATGACGTGCGGTGACATCAGGGGGAACTCCCGACGTCACCACGTCCCATTTAAATTTTCAGGAAGGCGCGAACACAGCAAAATCAGCTGTACGCTCGCCGACCTGTCAATGGCCAATTGAGGCCATTGACAGGGTCAATTAAGTAATTAAAGCACCTGCCCGTCCAACCTTAAGGTTGGAAGACAGGCCAGGAGCCCCGGCGGGAACTAGAAAAAAACATGTAACCTCATCCATGGGCGGGATGAGGTTTCATGTAGGCTTTAAAAAATTTTAATAAAGGTTTTGTAAAAATTATGGACATGTCCCAACTCATGTGACATTGTCGGGGGTGTTGATCAGAAGTGCACCTGTACGCACCCACCCTTCGACTTCCCCCCAACGGGGGGAAAATTCAGCACTAAAACTTTTTTATATTATGATAAACCACACGAAGATATTGTAAGGTCAGTGCATTAGTATATGCTGGTGTCAATATCTAGCACATATGCAAGGCTTTTACAACATTGAAATTTAAAGCAACATAAAAACATCATGTAATCTCACTTACCAATACTCATTCTTTGTCCTTACCCACTAGTTTCCTTGTTTTGAACTGTCTGCACTTGGGATGAAGAACCTATTAATAGGAAGTAAACTTATTATGTAATGAAAACATCACAGAAGTTTGAAAAAATTACAACACATTCAAACAAGGAATTAAGGAAAAAACTCATGCTTAAACTGTAAAATGGTGCTTTTACTGTGTTTCAGGCATCATGATGGGGTAAATGCAAATATTCTTGCAATTGTACCTTCACAAGATCAAGACGATGAAATTGATATTAACTTTTCCTGCCCTTTGGGGACAACTAAAATTAGCCACATTCATTCAGGATTAACTTGTTCTACTTGTCTCAAAAGAAAAGCTTGGCATTCAGAGCTAGGCTATTGTGACCTATTGCAATGCTTCCCATTTCATTAAAGTTTAATTCATTTTTCCCGTCAAACTTTTCGAAGGGCCTTTTTGGCTTTGAATCCAGAAAACTTTGAATGTAGAAAGAACTTCAGTTTTGCCAATTTTCTTCCCTCCTGCTCTCCTAACTAACTCATATTGCATTTGATTGCATAGGCAATAGAAACTGTTAGTATATTTACCTAACTGATTGTTCTTCATATTTGAGCATGGATGTCGAGTGCTCACAGGCTTTTTGATCTCTGTGAGTTGGCAAGGTAAGTCAATTCTGTGCATGCATGATATGTTTCCTGCAAACTCACTGGATAAACATTGGAACAGGAAACCTTGCCAATTTTTATTCCCCTGGAACACTAAGGACCAGGAATTATAATGGACCATCACAGATAAGAGGCAAGAATTTTTGTTGCTCGTCTTGAGAAGTCTGCCATTTATTATCACGTCATGTCCAACAAATACAATGGTTGATGTGATTGCACTTAGTGAACAACTTGAAAAAAACACAAGCAATTTTATGGTAGTCAGCCGGCAACACCCACATCCCATGAACAAATAAATAAATAGATAGATAACTAAATAAATTAATAAATTTCTTTTTTAAGAGTTATGAAGGTAGGCTTTGCATTTTTGGTGTTGGTCAAGTGCAGTGCACTTGTGTGCACTCATATAGGCACATCTATTGGAATTTGTCCTGGTGCCAGAATGCAACAGGAGGGCAGCTGCAGGCAAAATATACTTTGCTCTGGATCACTGACATTAGGACCTAAAGCTCATCCTTGGGCGAGAGGGGGAATTAGAATAAAATTGGAAAGCACCTACAGTTGGTGATCCATCTTCAGGCTGTTCCAGGGACATTGACATACACCCTAGCAAGCAAGGGTCCTAGCACAAATGACAAAGTCTGGTTTGTTTTGAATGCCACTCCATTGGATGGCACTCAAAAGGTCAGAAGATCAGTAATTTACAGAACGAGGTTGAAATTGCCCCTTTTACCATATACAAATAATTGCACTGTGCTTCTGCTGCAGCAGATACAGGAGCAAAATCACCCACCTGAGCAACCCCAGGAAAACCTGGAATGGCAGAGTAAGGCTGGACTCCTGATGTAAAGGACCTCACATCTTTTCCTTTTAGCTGCATCTAGGAACTGGATATTCCCTAAGCCTTACAAAGTATAAAATCTCTCCTATTGTCTATTGTATTCCTCTAACCACTAAATCAAACTGCCTGTTGCAGTATTGTGCACATAGAAAATTTGTACTTGAGCTTGAACTGTAATCTAGACATGAAAATACATCTGGCAACTTTCAGTGCAATGGATCAGATACAGTTTCAATTTTCCATATCCTCAGCTGAATAGAAGCATATTAATGATGAAGACTTTTGTTCTTTCAGAACTAAATTAATATTGCGTCTGCCATACATAAACTGGACAAATCATAGAATATTAAGTTTCTACTTAGAGACAGTGAACCTAAGGTATTGACTTGCATTAAAAAGCTGTTACGTAGACTGCAAGGATCAGCCAAAAGATACCAAAATAGTCTTCTATCCTCCTTTGCTCTTTTCTCCCTTTCTATACCTCTCTTCACAGTACATCAGATAGTGGCATTTAGAGTCTTCTATCACTTTTTTTTGTTCTCCATTGAGAGATAGCATAAAAATGGCAGTATTTATGTATTTATTTGCACAGTGCTTGCAATCACAAATGAAAAGGCAGAAAATTATGAGCTTGCATACAAGCATCCTGCCTATTGTAATAATTTTAAAATTGAAAGAATGAGAAACAGACTGACAAGACAAAAAGATAAACAGGAACAGACAAAAAGAGCATGAGAGCTCTTACCAGCACTTCTCAAAGATCTGCTCAGCCTGCAGCTTGAGGAGATAGCGATGTGTTCCACCATCGCCCCCCAACCCCCACAAATAGAGGAAAAAAATAATTCCTTTCAATTGGACTGAGCCTAACGGACTAACACATCACTAGAGGAAAACTCAGCAGTACCTTAAACTACACAATTATGGTCTTTCTACATATTCTTAAAATGTATCAATCAAGAACACCTGTTACAACAACAAACTTTGCATTATTTTTACAGTTATAAGTACAATTTTTTTTTAGCCTTCAGTCACTGTGAACCACGTTGGAGGCTTCCCATTGTATCAGATCGGGGAGAATGTTGATTGATGCCATGGGAAGGTAACTCTCTCGGCAATACTCCTGAATTTTAGGAAGACCCAAATGGCTGATAAGGGAATTCTAGGAAATTCTGGTCTCCAGTAAAGGCTGAGGCACAGGGACTCGCACAGCAACTAGGTAGCACATGGTTCACTGAGCCTGAATCTCATGGGACCTTATTGAAATAACAACACAAGCAGTGAATTGATAAATCAATTGGTTTGGGAAACAGCTACAGAATAAAGAAGAGTTTTTAAGAAAATATCAAAGCAAGGAAAATTGCCCTCCAGCTGTACGTAATCACCAAGTAATGCTAAGAGGTGTGAAGCCGGCCAAATGTTCTGGTTTCGTAACACGCTTTTTGAAATTTAACTGCCTAGTTTATTGACACATCACAAAGGATGTGTGTGACAGAGGCCAGGATTTTACAGTTCCATCCTGCAGGAGATTCGATGGCCCAGAGGCAGGTGGGGCCATAAAATCCCACCCTGAGTTAATAATTTCTGACTACATTTAATCTCAGGTAGTATTCAGGCTTTTTTTTCAAATGTAAAGCCTCCCATACAACTACCGCATCCCCCTCCCACAACACCCACTCCAACCATCCTCCTCCGAAACAAAATATATAACGTAGGAAAGTGTAAGTGGATGCCAAATGGAGAAAAAGCTGAGGGATGGGTTTTCTTCAGAGCTTCTCCCAATCATCCATAGTAATTTTGATGCGAGATCAGTGGAAACCCTAGACGATGACAGAAATGACATGTGGAGGAAAATCCCATCTGAAGAATTTAATACATGTGAGTTAATTTCTTAATGCAATCTGGTGAAGAGGTCAACAATAGCATAAGAAGGATTTGCCATCAGTTAAAAAGAATACTTAATTAGCCAATATTTACCTTTCAACCAATATCATTAAAACAGATTATCTGGTCATTATTACATTGTTGTTTGTGGGAGCTTGGCGTGTTCAAATTTATGGCCACATTGTCAACATTAAAGCAGTGACTACACTTCAAAAGAACTTAATCAGCCGTAAAGCACTTTGGGACATTCTGAGGTTGTGAAAGGTGTGATATGGGTGCAAGCTTTTCTTCTTTAATTGCAAAAACATCAACAAATCTAATATGCTGTCATTAATTTGGAAGCATTAAATGCAATGTATGCTGTGTTTTTCCACAGGTGACACCAGCAATTGTGTTGGTGAAAAGATGCGTGCAAAAAATGGAAGTTTAACTTGGTAGTTAGGCTTGTGCCCTGGCTTTCACTCCCAGAACACCATGGAAATCTATATAAACAAAAAGCTAAAAGCTACTGCGGATGCTGGAAATCCAAAACAAAAACAGAATTACCTGGAAAAACTCAGCAGGTCTGGCAGCATCGGTGGAGAAGAAATCAGTTAACGTTTCGAGCCTTCACGGCCCTTCGGCAGAACTGAAGCATAGTTAGGAGAGGGGTGAAATATAAGCTGGTTTAAGGTGGGGGGGGGGGGGCGGGGGGGGAGAGAAGTTGAGGGTGTGGTGATTGTGGAGATAAGCAAGCAGTGATAGGAGCAGATAATCAAAAGATGTCACAGACAAAAGGATCAAAGAGGTGTTGAAGGTGGTGATATTTGTCTAAGAAAAGTGCTAATTAAGAATGGAAGACAGGACACTCAAAGTACAGCTCTAGTGGGGGTGGGGTGGAAAAGACTAACAAGGTTTTAGTTTTAGATTTAAAAATAATGGAAATAGGTGGGGAAAGAAGAATCTATATAAATTATTGAAAAAAAAAGGGGGGGGGGAGAAACGGGGTGGGGGAGTTTAAGATCTAAAGTTGTTGAATTCAATATTCAGCCCGGAAGGCTGTAAAGTGCCTAGTCGGAAGATGAGGTGCTGTTCCTCCAGTTTGCGTTGGGCTTCACTGGAACAATGCAGCAAGCCAAGGACAGACATGTGGGCAAGAGAACAGGGTGGAGTGTTAAAGTGGCAAGCGACAGGGAGGTTTGGGTCTTTCCTGCGGATAGATTCTTCTTTCCCCACCTATTTCCATTATTTTTAAATCTAAAACTAAAACCTTGTTAGTCTTTTCCACCCCACCCCCACTAGAGCTGTACTTTGAGTGTCCTGTCTTCCATTCTTAATTAGCACTTTTCTTAGACAAATATCACCACCTTCAACACCTCTTTGATCCTTTTGTCTGTGACATCTTTTGATTATCTGCTCCTATCACTGCTTGCTTATCTCCACAATCACCACACCCTCAACTTCTCTCTCCCCCCCGCCCCCCCCCCACCTTAAACCAGCTTATATTTCACCCCTCTCCTAACTATGCTTCAGTTCTGCCGAAGGGTCGTGAAGGCTCGAAACGTTAACTGATTTCTTCTCCACCGATGCTGCCAGACCTGCTGAGTTTTTCCAGGTAATTCTGTTTTTGTTATGGAAATCTATATGCTGCACACAGGCTGCAGTTGTAACTCCAGGTGTGAAATTTTGACTTATATAAAATAACCACTGGTTTAAAACTGAATGGAAGGTAGCTGTGTTATTGACACTACAGAAGTAAACTGTGATTACTTATAAATTTGGAAACAGTTTTAAATGGTCTTTCTGTTTTCAATTTCAGCCTTCAACTCTTTGCCTGGATGCTGATGTATTGAAATATTTTAACACAGCTCCATTTATACACTCTAAAATGTTTCTTTTATTTCTAAATGACTGATAGACATTGAATCTTTTGAGCATATAAAATTCCCTATTGTGGCTACGTTGCTCTAGCATCCCAGTGAAATGATTTTACCTCAGGGGGTTACATTAAATGACTATGGTTGTACTGATGACTGGAATTACACACTGAGTTTTAATCTCTTACCCTAAGTAGAGAACTCTTTTCCAAAAATCTAATGCAGTAGTATGAACTCATTTTGACGATGAATTTATTTATTAATCAACGGCAGAGGGTTTTACGTTTTGCATAGAAACATTGGTTTCTAAGTGTATTATATTTTGCTCCTTCTTTATGACTCCAGCATCACTTCCTCTACAAGAGACTCTCTACAAGCATACAAGTGACCAGGCATTTGAGTTGTGCTTTGGATTTAACAGCATGTACTGGTCTGAGGAGACTGTTGTTTGTCAGACACTGGAATATTGCATTTTCATTTATTTCTAGGGATAAGACACCAAGAGCACGTGTGGATTCATTTCCGTGAGATGTTTTTACAGTTGTGTTTATCTTGAAAATGCAACCTATTTTTAAGTTTTATGATTTTTAAAATCAATGAATAATGCAAAATGGGTTTTCTCTTCTGGGAATCAAAGTCCTTGCAGGCATTTTGAATATTAACATGTCAATAGTCTGTAGCATTTTTGTTTCCAACATATTTTTCTCAAGAAGAAGTTAACTTGTCCGCTTGCATGCTCCCAGCATGGAGCCTTGCCCACTGGGAACACATTGCAGGAAATGGTGCACACACCGCCAATGATTAAAATTATTGGACAGAAAATCATGAGCTGCATTTGCATGAAATTTTCTAATACGTGCCCCCGATTGGTGAAGATCTATCCCAGGAGCATGTAAGTGAAATATTTATCTTAGAGTATCCTCTTGTGGATAACAGTGTTGATTCTAATGTTCAGAGCAGTATACTGATTTTGTCCAATTTTTATTGGACTATTTGGAGGTCCATTGACTAATTAGAAAATAACATCTTGCATTTCACTCAAGAGCAATGTGTCAGGCATACTGTGGCTGTATATGTGATTGTCAAATGTTGTAAACCTCAAAGGAAATACATTTTAATTTATTTCATTGATTTTAAGAATGGGACTGGCAAAGTACCTCATGAGGTCCTCATGAACAAGTTAGAAGCTATTGGAGGTCAGGGCTAAATCTTGGATTTTAGACAGGATGTGTTCTCCAGCTGCAAAGCCTGTGCAAGGGTAGGTGAGAGACTAACTGAACCTATGAGGCATTTACCCACTTACATTTATCCATCAAAAATGAGCTGATTGGCATTCTCAAAGAAAGCATTGAAGTGTCTTGAATCCCTGGAAATATTCAAACCCTTCCAAACCCTTGACCCCCTACACCTAGAAGGACAAGGGCAGCAAATGCATGGGAACATCACCACCTGCAAATTCCCCTCCAAGCCACAAACTATCCTGACTTGGAACTATATTGCTGTCCCTTCACTGTCGCTGGGTCAAAATCCTGGAACTCCCTCCCTAACAGCACTTTGGATGTACCTAAACCACTTGGGCTGCAGTGGTTCAGGAAGGCAGCTCACCACCACCTTCTCAAGGGCAATTGGGGATGGGCAAAAAAAATGCTGGCCTAGTCAATGATGCCCACATCCTATGAAAGAATAAAAAGAAAATATTGTGCTAGTTTTCTTCTCAGGTGATACTGTTCAACATTGTCATGCTGACCTTGTGGGACATGGTGATGGATGCCCTCAAGGGAAATACTATGGCTTTGCACAGATGTTCTTGAAGATATTGATTGTAAGATGTGAAGTAACTATCACATTAATTGATTCAGATCAGTACTTGGAGGTTCTGGCCTTTCATTACTCACTTAAGCTTGGATCCAGTCTTTCAGAACTTGGCTGAGAAAGGGCAGAGGTCACTTTGGACATTTTTAAAATTATTCAATTGTAGTAAACACAGGTTAAAATTGTTGCTTATAAGCCATCTCTCCCTTTTGCTGCAAACTCACTTCACAGATTTGTCCTGGATCTTGTATGTGGGCTGTTTGAAGCACTTTTCATTGTATCTCTAGGAGATTTGAATCATGAAAGATAACTGGTGGTAATGAATAAGCCTTGTACACAGCACTAGACTAGAGTGCCTGGAACATTAAGGTGCCAGGCACATCCTAGCTGCTCTATGTAAGTTCCTGTCCCTAATCCCATTGAAAACAAAAGTAGAGTTAATGAAAAAACTCAAACTTGGGATGACTATCCTTGAAGGAATTACTGGAGGTTGGGTATGAGGACCATGAAATAAAGTTTTGAAAATCAGGAAAAAAATATCCAAGCAACACAATCAGGCACCTGAGCATATAGCTGATAAAAAGCTGTCCACAGATTTTTATTTTTTGTTTAATAACGGAAACCTCATCCCACTGTTGGATGAGGTTTGATGAAAAATGCAAAGTCCGCCTGGCCGATTCGCCCATCCACCAACCGTAAGGTTGGACGGGCCGCAAAAAATCGGAGACAATTGTGCCATTAATGGGCTTAATTGCCCTCTTAGTTGTCGGTGCGTGTGCACCGAGCGAAATATCGCACGAGTGCGGGATGACATCGGGATGCTTCCCTGAAGTCTTCTCACGTGATATTACGTCTGAGTGCCCGCCCGCGGGATGTAAAATTCAGCCCAGGGTATGCATTTCAGACTGGAGAAACAACACCTCAGCTGTGTGGATAGCTTGTTTTGGAGACCTAAACATGGTGCTATTTTCTGCAGCTGTCAGACATCCAGCTGACCAAAGAAAATCCTGGCATCTTGAATTTTAAATAACTAATATGTTGCCTCTTTCACTTTATTTCATAGATTATTTCAAACATTGATCACTCTTTGACTAAAGCTATTTTGCCTGATGTCTATCCTAAATTTA
The DNA here is from genome assembly GCF_964194155.1 of Cetorhinus maximus. Taxonomy (NCBI): domain Eukaryota; kingdom Metazoa; phylum Chordata; class Chondrichthyes; order Lamniformes; family Cetorhinidae; genus Cetorhinus; species Cetorhinus maximus. The sequence continues at coordinate 69,913,768 of NC_135885.1, forward strand.
TGCTACACTATTTTTCATTTATTTTCTCAGGCATTAGCTTCTTGGCCGAGCCCATAAATAAAGGAAACGGTATGACAAGGAGGAAGCAGGACAGCGGGTTAAATTAGGTGACTCATATGGAGAAAGTTACAGTGCAGACTTGATGGATCTAATGGCCTGTTTCTGCGCTATCACATCCTCTGATTCTGCCTTGGAAATGAGCGTCACAAATCATTTTAAACAGAAATTTGATGCTGTGCTTTCTGATTCATGCCTCTGCTTGCAGATCAATAATGAAATTTGCACCAAACTAAATAACCTTGTTCATAATTTTCCTTTGATCAATTTTTTAAGTTACTAAGCATTAAAAATGCTTCACAAGGGGATTATTAGTAAGAGAAAGTTTCAAGAGGACCTACATGCAAACTTTTACAATATTAAGCACTTCTAAAATAAATGCAGAAAACATTTCACTCTCCGAGCAACCATAAATCCAACCCACAGCAATCTCATACCTGAAAGTAATTTCAATCTATGTGCTTGAATTATCAAAATTTCACTTGTTATTTTAAAACATAGGTAATCTCATAATTTTCAGTGTCAATCAGCTCTTATTTTGTGTGATTGCTTACTTTTGTTTCTTGCCATCATTGCACTGCACTAGGATAGTCTGACAGGAGGTATTGTAATTAGGGCAAACGATTTGTTGCAGACATTGATTTGTGATTGACCTGATTTGCTCCGAAATGGCAACATTGCCTCTTTTACTTTGTGTGCACAATTGTAAGACCTGGATTGTATACGTAATTTGTGGTATTAATCACACAAAGTTCCATTTGCAATCCTGAGAAGCACAAAGATCCTTCCACTCAGACAACAGCCAAATTGATAAACAGAGTTCAGGATGGGGAGAGGGGGAAGCAATCTGGAGGCGGAGGCAATCAGGAGGGGGAGGTGGAAGTGCCTTTCCTGATCCTCTGGAGGCAATAATAAGGTAAGTAAAAATTTCAGAACTTACCTTTTGGTAGGTAGCCAAGCACCTTAAGTTTACTGACCACAGTACGCATTGCACGTGTTGTAGACAGTTGCTAATGAATTTTGCATCTGCAGAGGGCCCGATGCCTACTTCAGTTGTTGGGACCTGGCCATTTATACGGGACTCTTTACCAGTATGTTGGGTGGCCTACTTCCAGTGTGGAATCTGCACACATATGCCACTTACCATGTTGGACACTTAGATACCTGTTTTACATATATAAACAGGCATCAATACATCTCTAGGCCCTTGCTTTTTTGAGATGCGAACAATCTCTGATCAGTGATGTCAATAAATCGAGCCTCACCAATATTGTCCTCACTTGAAAAGCTGCCTTCCTCCTTTAATTCAATACTAAGATTTGATTTCATCATTAAAAATATATCAAGCAGAACTTTTGATGCAACCTAATCAAAATACCAAACACATGTTTGGATTTACAGTTTGAAGCATATTGCTCTCTCAGATGTCCCATGCTTTAAAGAGCATTGACCCCTTCCCTCCAGCCACCCAAATCATTCTTTTTATATTGTTGCAGCCTGAATGAGAAAGTCAATATGAAAAATGTCAATTAAAGCATAAATACATAGGAATAATAATCTAATCTGCACTCCCTCCAAGGCCAAATATCCTTCCTAATGCGTTGTGCCCAGAACTGAACATAGTATTCCAGGTGTGGTATAACCAGGTCTTTGTATAGCTTTAGCATGACTTTTACCCCTTGTAATCTAGTCTGCACATTTTAATGATTGATGTGCATGGACCCCTAAGTGTCTTTACACTTCCATTGCTACTGGTTTTCACCATTTAGAAAGTACTCTGTTTATTCCTTTTTAGAACCAAAGTGAATGACCTCACATTGGCCTATATTGAAATCAATTTGCTATAGTTTTGCCCATTCACTTTATCTATTAATATCTCTTTGTAATTTTGTGTTTCTGACTACACTGCTCACAAAGCCATCTATCACTGTGTCATCAACAAACTTGGATATTTTGCTCTCTATGCTATCATCTAAAATATACATAAGTGTGGTGTTTGGTTGAGGTACCCAAAACAAGGTGCTATGGAATTCCACTAATCACATCCTGCCAGTTAGATCATCTGTAGTTTATCCATACTCTCTGTTGCCTGCCACTCAACCAATTTCCGAACCAGGTAAATAATTTGCCTTCAATACTAAGGGCCAATGGTCTCTCAAAAGCAACTTTATAAAATGCTATTTAGAAGTTCATATAAATAGCATCCATTGATTCATCCGTTCATTACTTTAGTTACCTTTTCAAAAAAATTCAATCAGTCTCATCAGGCATGGCCAAATCCATACAAACTCTCTATGATCTGATGAAAACTTTTAACATGTTCAGTCACATCATCCTTAATTATAGATGCCAGTACTTTCCCAATAAGATGGAAGGCAAACTGGTCTTTAATTTTGCAGTCCTGATCTCTCTTAAAAATGGGAGTGGTATGGGCAATTTTCCAATATATAGGGATAGTTCCAGAGTTGAGAGAACTTTGGAAGATCATAGCTAGGGAATCCATTATGTTCTCAACTACTTCTTTTCAAAATTTGGGATTTAAACCATCTGATGCGAGAGATTTATCACTCTTTACTGCCATTATTTTCTTCATTATGTTAATTTACTTTCATTAATTTTGGTGAGTCACCAGGCTGGATTTTCACCTCCCAATATGGGACCAAAGTGCATCCAGTGGGCTTTAAAAATGAAGGGCAGAACCCAAGGTTCCTACTCTCCTATCTGATAATGGCATGGAAGGGTGTGCAGAGGGAGTCCACACGCTGCTGTCCCGATGTTATCGGCACCATTGTAGAAGTGGGCATATTGGAACTTTTGGAATTTTGATAGGGGCAGAAGGGTTTTGTGAGGAAATTAAATCACTCCAGCAGAAAGGCATCATGAACTATAGTTTGGAAGTGGGAGCCAAATGACAGGTCAGTGCAAAAGGTGTTGATTATATCCCACGACTTTATGAAATGTCGTAGCCTAAGTTGTATTTATTTTTACTTGATTTGAAAAGGTAAGTAATCATTAAATAATGCGCTGTTGCAATATGCTTTTATGGAATAGTAGCATGCCACCACTAGAGGGAAGTGTGTCATGTGATCCATTCTCTGTTTCACTTTGGCCTGTGAGCAGAACACAGCACACACAGCTCTGCTGCTGATGTCTTCAAGCTTTTAACCCATGTATATATGTTCTTATGTGCCTGGTCTAAATAAATCCACTACATGTTTACCCAATCCCTTATGAGTGATTAGTGCTTTTATATCATTATTTAAACACAAGAAGGTGCTCAGCAATGGTCAAACAGATGACAGCAAAATTAAGTACAGGTATGACATGGTGAACAACCTTAGATTGTGCTACATGGCATGAGATGACCCTTGATGTTCTGGTCAGACCGCAACAAGTTTGCAGCGTCAGAGAGTGTTGAAATCACAGTGTGGTGACCGCACAGAAAAGCTTTGAAGGCACAGGCCGGGATAATACTCAAGTGAGAAGCTGGTAGGCAGATGGATTCCTTGTTGTGAAATTGCAGTGCATAAACTGTCAGTTCCATGAGTGGAACAGCACATTGAGAGGAGCAGGATCGGGTTAGATCAGTCAAGAAAGGCGAATGACAGGGGTGTAGGCCGGATCGATAGCAAACGAGGGAGAGTCAAACAAAAATAGCAAAACAAAACAAAACCATCATAAAAATCGAGCCAGAGAAGGCTATGGTCATAATGGTGTTTTATTGTTCAACACATGCTTCGGCATGTGCTGAACAATAAAACAAGGAGAAATGTCAAAGAGACATTGTCAAAATTTCCACAAAATTCCCCAGTTTGAATTGGAATGCAGCTGACCTACTATCCAAATTCAAAATGTTTAAGCAACATACAGAACAATCATAAACATGGTTTATTAATTCAGGTGCATCTGAACCAGGCAAGCTAGTCTTAAAAATTGGCCTAGCAATTAGGGATGAAAGTCTACACAGGCTGAACACATCACGATTAACAGAAGAGCTAAAGGATCCCCAAATGATAAGGACTACATTGGAAGACCAGTTCAGAATCAAGTTAAACTTCTGTACTCATCAACTAGAGTTCACATCATTTTGTTAAGAGCCTACAGAATCCACAGACCACTTTATCAGAAAATGCAGAGAAAAGGGTACATACTGTGAATTTTCAAACACAGAGCTAGCAGACAGAATTTTTGAGTTGGTCATCACCTCCACTTCTATGGAAGCACTCCAGAAAGATCTGTTAGACAAGCCCAAAACATATAGCATCGAAGAGCTACTCAAGGATGGACGTAAGTACAAAGTAATCCATGCAGGTCGACAAGGCTTACAGGCCCCAAAACAACCCCAATTGTTGATGCACTCACTAGAACACCCAAACCTAGCACAACATGTGGAAGGTTTGGTATTCTACATGCACCAAGGAAGTGCTTAGCTTTCCGTCAATTCTGCAAGGCATGTGCAGAAAGGGCCATTGGCAGCAGCAGTGCACTGGAGCAAAGAGCAGTGCACTGATCGAAACAGTCTGTACACAACAGGTACCTTTGTACAAAAGAATGACCATCTGGTATCCTGTCAGAAACATATACATGAGGCGACTGACAAACCACAAAATGACGATGATGTTCACAATGGGACGAAGAGCAGTGAACACATGTTTCACACCGTCAATCTCATGGAAAAGATAGACACCATCACACCGTTTCAATTGTTTGCCAAGATTCAGATTATCTGCCCTAAGAAAGTTGGTAACCACTGGTTATTTACCAAGGTTTACAGAGTGGCAAGTGCCAACATAGTACCCTTGTGAATGGTTAAAGACATGTATTCACAGATGTAGACAGCCATGGCGAAACCTATGACTATAAATCTTTCAGCATACACTGGTTCACTTTTTCCATGTGAAAGATCTATTGCCCTGGTACAATCACTCCTCCTGGGTGTCACAGATGTTCTACATCATGGAAACTAAAGGCCCAGCAATTGTAGGTCTACCAGCCTGCCATGACCTTGCACCAGTCACAATCCATGGAACTAGCTGGACATCATAAGGCAGATGAAGCTCAGAAATTACTCTTATCACCTCAGTTCATGACCCAGTATTGAAATATCCAGAATGTTTTGACAATTTTTGGCAATTTCAAGGGAGCTGCAACATTGCACTTGCAGGAGAATGCAAGCCTGTCAATTGATCCACCACATAAGTGCAGCATCTATTTACAAGAAAAATTACCGGTCAAGCTAGACAAAATGGAGAATGACAGAATAATAAGATTGCAACGTCTCTTAATAAATATTCAAGTTTACGACTATAAGATTAGGTACAAGCCAGGCCACTTGATGGTCACATTAGATACACTTAGCAGATTGCCTAACCCAGCGGAAGATATATCCTGGCACCTACAAGTTAATTTCATTGACATCGAACTTGAAGATGTTCTCTAAATTGATCTGGTACATTTTGCATAATTACAATTGCCAGTAGCTACAAGAAGAAATAGTAAAATATTCCACATTACAGAAACTGTGGAAAACCACCATGAAGAATGGCCTGATTCAATTCAGAATGTCCACGAACACGCGAGACCATTTTGGCCTTACCGGGATGAGCTAGGCATCTGGCAGGTCATCATACTGGAATCTTTGTGACCTGATATTCTTCAATAACTTCATCACTCACACATGGACATAAATCAGACAAGAAGACTCGCAAGAGAGACAGCCTATTAGCTAGTTATTAATAATGACATTGAAGTCGTTGTCAAGAAGTGAGATGCATGTCAAGAGCATATGCCAAGTCAGCACAAAGAACTGTCGATTCCACATGAAGTTCCTACCCATCCTTGGTCTAACATTGCATCCGATCTCTTCCACGTCCCTGGTGCTGAGTTCATCATCATCGTTGACTACTTTACCAAGTGCCTTATTATTTGACAATTGCACAATATGCCAAGGACAATTCTCACGCACACTCTAGCTGTTATTTTCAGATTATTTGGTGTGCCTAATCCCTCATTCTCAAATGTAGACAGACCTAGTAAGATCTAAACATTGCAATGTTACATCAGAGAGCAACATCTTTAAGTCCAACTATTCCATCACTGGCAGAGCTCATGTTTGGAAGCCCAGTGTGTATCAATCTACTTACTCTTATCCATTCTGTTCTTTCAGCAAATGGACTGCAGCTTACAAACTCAGTAAAGACTTGAGGCAGGATTTTCCCGTTGTCGGGCGGGTATGGCGGGCGGGCCTGGGAGTGGCCGTGAAACGGTCCGGCGCCCACGATTGGGCTCCGATAGTGATTTCACACTGGATGACCAATTAACCAACCAGCCAGCGTGAAAGGTGCGCTGAGGAACTCAGCACTGCTGGGGTGGGGGGCAGGAGGAGTGGAGCGCAAAAGTCTGCACATGCACAGGGGAACGTGCACTGAAAGCTCCCTGAAGGCAGGGAGCTGCCTCAGGGAGCTGAAGAATTGTAGAATCAAAAGGAAGGATTTTAAAAATATTAAAAACATGTCCCAACATAGAACTCAGTAACAATAGCTGAAACATAATAAAAATTACATCTAAATTTTTTTTCTAATTATGATTGGAAACCTCATCCCACCCATGGATGAGGTTTCATAAAAAATCCAAAGGCTGCCTGGCCGATTTGCCTGCCCTCTAACTTTAAGGTTGGACGGGCAGCAAAATATTGCTTTCAATTACTTGATTAAGGGCCTTAATAGGCCTCTTAATTGTCAGCAGGCGTGCTGCCCGCTGACCAAAATATCGCTCGAGTGTGTAATGTCGTTGGGATGCTCTCCCAACAGCATCACGGATTCTTTTACACCCGATCAGGTCAGGCGCGCAGCAGCCTGTGGGACGCAAAATCCTGCCCTTGGAGTTTGGTGACAGGGGCGTTTTAAGTGTTAACTTTGTTCTTAAATGATGCTCTTAAAATCTAATCTAGTCTGTAATTAGCAGTAACTGTGTAAGCAGGCTAAATTCTTTCTTTCTTGGAGTTTAGACTGGGTAAGCTCACTCTCAGGTTGAACCTGTTACCTGGTTACTGTAGCACAGTTCAGTTTACTATAAACTCAGAGTTCTTTAGTGCAGCCTTAGCAAACAGATTTCAGCTGGCAAACTGAGTGAAGGCTTGGATTTTGGTGAGAGGGAAGTTGGGGGGAGGAGTTGTTCATTTCCTTTTTCTATCTTTCTCACCCCATAGAAATTGATTCTTGCTCTACTAGAGGGAAAGGAGCTAACTGTTTGGTGAGTTTCTGGTAAATGGGTAAATTCTAATCTATCCCCAAGGTTTAAGATAGTACACAGTTTGGTGGTAAAGTTAATAAAATATATAAGAAAGCAACATAAATAAGTGATTAATATAATTAGGTAATTATTTAAAACACAGTAAGGATGGTAGGACAGCTGATGTGTCCATGATTGTGATCCAGGGCAAACATGTCTGCAGTAAGTATTTGCAGCTTGAGAATGAGGGTGAGCTGGAGGCTGAGCTGCAGTCTCTGCATCACATCAGGGAGGGGGGGAAGTTACCTGGATGCTTTATACCAGGAGGCAGTCATGCCACTTAGGATAGGGTCAGTGGCCAGGGACAGGAGGGCATGACTGTGAGTGAGGCAGGTAAAGGGACCCAAAGGGCAGGAGTGCAGGAGAAGAGCAATGTGAGCCTCTGCATTTGTCCAACAGGTTGAGTTTCTCTCAGCTTGTTTGGATGTGAGTGGGGGCTGAAGGGTGATGAGCAAACTGACCGTGGCATTGTGGCACAAGAAGCCATCCAAGTGTGGGGAGCAAAATGGAATATAGTCATAGCAGGAGACAGCATAGTAATGGGGATTGACACTGTTCTCTGCAGCAAAGAGGGGGAGTTGCCTGCCCGATGCCAGGGTTTGGGAAATCAGCTCAGGGCTGGAGAGGAACTTGCAGTGGGAAGGGAGCAATCCAGTGGTGGTCCACGTCGGTACCAACGACGTAGACAGGATGAGGAAGGAGGATCTGCATAGTCAGTGTGATGAGCTAGGCACCAAACTAAGAAGCAGAACCCTAAAGGTAATAATTTCTGGATTATTACCTGGGCCTCGTGCAAATTGGCACAGGACAAATAAGATTAGAGAAATTAATCCATGGCTCAAAGACCAGTGTGGGAGAAGTGAGTTCTGGTTTGTGGGGCACTGGCACCAGCATTGGGGAAAGTGGGATCTGGACCGTTGGGACAGCCTACATCTGAACCTTGCTGGGTCTGGTGTTCTCGCGAGCCACCTAACTAGGGAAGTAGGGAGGGTTTGAATAGTGGGGGCAAGGGATCAAATTTGGGAAAATGTGGTAAAACAAAGAGTAGAGACAAGGCAAGAGAGACAGGTATTAATATGGGAAATCATAAACAGGCGGTGACAGAAGGGGCCAAAGACTACAATTCTAAGAGTAAACCAGCAGATAAGGCTAAATGCTACAAAAAATAATAAAAGGACAAAACTAAAGGCTCTGTATCTAAACACACGTAGCATTCGAAACAGAACAGATGAACTGATAGTGCAAATAGAAATAAATAAGTACAACCTGATAGCATTACAGACACATGGCAAAAGGATGACATAGATTGAGACCTGAATATTGAAGGGTACGTGACATTTAGGAAGGACAAGAAGTTAAGAAAAGTTGGAGGGGGTGGTGCTGTTAATTAATGATGGTATTAACACATTAGAGAGGGTTGATCTCAGTTCAGGAAACCAGGATGTGGAAGCAGTTTGGGTTGATATGTGGAATGATAAAGGCAAGAAGTCACTTGTGAGAGCGTTGTACAGGCCTCCTAATTGTAACTACACAGTAGGACAGAGTATAAAAGATGACATAATGGGAGCTTGCCAGAAAGGTACAGCAATAATCATGGGCGATTTTAGTCTACACATAGACTGGAAAAATCAGATGGGCAAAGGTCATGTAAATGAAGAGTTCATAAAATGTTTTTGGGATTATTTCTTTGAAAAGCATATTGTGGAGCCAACCAGAGAGCAGGTTATACTAGACCTGGTATTGAGCATTGAGATAGGAGTAATTGATAATCTCCTAGTGAAGGCACTCCTAGGTAGCAGCGATCATAATATGATTGAATTTTACATTCATTTTGAAGGAGAAACAATTGCATCCAAGACTAGTATTTTAAACTTAAATAAGGGCAATTATGAGGGCATGAAAACAGACCTAGCTAAAATGAACTGTCAAATGAGGTTAAGGGACAGATCAATAGAGGTTCAGTGGCAAACATTTAAAGGGATATTTCAGAATACACAGAATATATACATTCCAATGAGAGAATAATTCCAAGGGGAGGACCCACCATCCGCGGTTAACTAAAAAAAGTTAAAGACAGTATAAAACTTAAAGAAAAAGCATATAATAATGCAAAGACAGGTGGCAGGTCAGAAGATTGGAAAGAATATAAAGAACAGCAAAGAATGACAAGAAGATTAATAAGGAGGGAAAAATCAGAGCATGAGAGAAAGCTAGCTAGTAATATAAAGATGGATAGGAAGAGTTTCCATAGATATTTAGATAAGAAAAGAGTTTAAAAAGTGAGCATCGGTCCAGTGGAGAGTGTATATGGGGAATTAATAATGCCAAGTAGGGAGATGGCAGATGAACTAAACGGCTATTTTGCTTCGGTTTTCACTATTGAGGACACAAGTAACACCCCGTAAATAGCTGTAAATCAGGAAACAGGAGGGACGGTGGAATTTGGGAAAATTACAATCACAAGCAAAGTGGTATTGAGCAAATTGTTGGGGCTGCGGGCTGACAAATCCCCAGGTCTGGATAGACTTCACCCTAAGGTCTTGAAAGAAGTGGTTAGTGAAATAGTTGATGCATTGGTTTTAGTAATCCAAAATTCCCTAGATTCAGGAAAGGTTCCATTAGATTGGAAAATAGCAAATATAACTCCTTTATTCAAAAAGGGAGGGAGACAAAGCAGGAAACTATAGGCCAGTTAGCCTAACATCTGTCATAGGGAAAATGTTAGAAGCTATTATTAAAGTTGTTATAGCAGGGCACTTAAGAAAAAAGTAAAGGCAATCAGGCAGAGTCAATATGGTTTTGTAACAGGGAAATCATGGGCAGAATCTTCGGCTCAGCGAGCAGGGGTGGGGCCTCCTCGCTGAGGAGTAATATGATGCGTTGTGACGTTGGGCGTACGTCCCAACGTCACCGCGCGTCATTCAGATTTTCAGTTCGCCGAACTGTCAAAGGCCCATTAAGGCCAGTTAACTATCAAGTAAAGCAATAAACTGAGCTGCCCGTCCAACCTTAAGGTTGGCGGGCAGGCGAGGAGCCAGGTGGCCTTTGCATTTTTCATGGAACCTCATCCACGGGTAGGATGAGGTTTCATGGAGGTTTTTAAATTCTTGTAAAAATTTTTAATAAAATTAATAAACATGTCCCAGTCCATGTGACAGTTTTACATGAGGGGACATGTCTGAAATATTTTTTTTCCTTTATTATATTTTTCTGAACTTAAACTAATCTCCCTGAGACAGCACTCTGCCTCAGGGAGATTTCTGTGCTCTTTCACGCGCATGCGCTCTTTCGCGCAGGCCCCAACTCAGCCTACTCTCCCCACCGCAATACAGAGCGCTCAGCACTTCCAGGTACGCGTCATGCTGGGCGGGCCTTAATTGGCTGCGCGCATGCCCGCGCCCGTTCCCACCCAACCCCCCCAACCAGGGAGGAAATTCTCCCACATGTTTAGCCAATTTTTTTCAGTTCTTTGAAGGAGTCACATGTGCTGTGGATAAAGGGAAACTGGTGGATTTACTGTGCTTAGATTTCCAGAAGGCATTTGATAAAGTGCAACAACATAGGTTATTGCAGAAAATAAAAGCTCATGGTGTAGGGGGTAACATATTGGCATGAATAGAAGATTGGCTTGCTAACAGGAAGCAGAGAGTTGGCATAAATGGGTATTTTTCTGGTTGGCAGGATGTGCCTAGTGGTGTGCCACAGGGACCAGTGCTGGAGCCTGAACATTTTACAATCTATATAAATGAATTGGATGAAGGGACCAAAGAAATAGTGGCTAAATTTGTTGATGACACGAGGATAGGTGGGAAAATAAATTGTGAAAAGGATGAGAGGAGGCAACAAAGTAATATAGATAGGTTAAGTGAGTGGGCAAAGATCTAGTAAATGGAGTACAATGTGGGCAAATGTGAAATCATTCATTTTGGCAGGAAGAATAAAAAAGAGGCTTATTATCTAAATGGTAAGAGATTGCAGAGCTCTGAGATTCAGAGGGATCTGGGTGTCCTAGTGCATGAATCACAAAAGACTAGTATGCAGGTAATTAGGAAAGCTAATAGAATGTTATCATTTATTGTGAGGGGAATTGATTACAAAAGAAGGGAGGTTTTAAAATAGGGGATCACTCATTTAAGACAGAGATGAGGAGAATTTTTCTTTCTCTCAGGGTTGTGAGCCTTTGGAACTCTCTTCCTCAAAAGGCAGTGGAAACAGAGTCTTTGCATATTTTTAAGGCAGAGCTAGATAAGGTTCTTGATTAACAAGGGGGTGGAAGATTATTGGGGTAGGCAGGAATGTGGGGTTGAGAGTATATTCAGATCAACCATCATCTTATTGAATGGTGAACCAGGCCCGAGGGGCTGAGTGACCTACTCCTGCTCTTAATTCGTATGTTTGTATGCTCAGAAACTAGAGAACAACTTTTAAAACTGCAAGAGAAGATGACCAACATGCACGATAAAAAGGCAGGTGCAGAAATGCCAAGTTTACAGTTATGGCAATAGGTTTGCACCCAGGAACCCACAGAAGGTACATGGCAACTAGCCAAGGTGACAAAGACTTGTTCAGAAACAAGGTCCTATGAAGTCATTACACACAAATACGCAATGGTGAGGCTTAACCAAGGACACTTTCATTCCATCTGTTCATCCATCCACAGTCCTATTGCATCTAGGACAAGATCCCAAATGCAACCAGGAACAACATCCAAGAATGACAATCCCACAGATCACTGAGAAATTTAAGAAACCTCCAGACAAGGTTCCCAGTTCAAGATCTGGGAGTACCAGCTGATTACCTCTACGCTTTAGAGACCCATAGATTCACCAGTCTTATACTGTCATGAAGAGATATTCGTGTCTATACTGTTACTGGAAATTATTTTTTTAAAATAGAGTTTAGTGGTGTCTGTGTCTATGTGTGTGTGTCTTAATTGGATTAAAGCCAGTTGGTCTACAGGCTTTGATGTATAGAAAGAAGTAGGTTTGAAATGATAATTAGATAAACATAAGGAGAGAAATGGAGGATAAAGTGTAAATTTACATTTTTAAATAAACCATTCAAAAGAATGGATGAAATCTTGTACCTAGCTAGAAGACGTTAAGCAATGTGTTTATTTTTTTCAACTTACTAATAAAATTGGTAGGATGAAAGGATGTTATTGTTACGAGAGGTAAAGTTAAAAGCCTGATGATACCAATGGAACATTTACATCCAAAGAGAAAGATATGTATAAAGGAAAAAGGCGATTGTGCGTAAGGTAGAACATTTTAAGATCTAACAAGTGTGAGAAGCCTCAAGCTGCTGTCAGCAAGGACCCAGAGCTGAAAGAAACTCATTTTGAATGCTACTGTCCAGGGTGTGCTTTGCCAGCTGTCTGTTTAAATCTATGAGATTTACTGTAGCCTTACCAGGGGCCTAACTGAAAGTCAGATTAATTAGGGGATTTTTGTAGTTATTATAGTAGTAATTTTGTAGACACATCTATGTGCTTACAATCTTTCTTGTATTAATAAATGTTTAATTTTGTTTTATAAAACCTTCTTGGGACTCGGTGGTATTATTACTACTGAATTCAAAGCCTGCATCTCGAAACATACAAATTGCAAAGATGGGTTATGACAGTTGTTTCAAGTTTCCCTCTGGGATTTGAACAACTCAGGCCTTACCATCAGCTGATTCATAATATATACATTTATGTAATGGTAACTAAATAGGAACATGCATTATAAATAGTTATACTTCTTTGCAAGGGGGAATATATTTTTCAAAAAAATCGGAGATGTTGTAATATGCCTTTAAGTGATAGCAGCATGACATCACCAGACAGTATGTGTGTCACATGATCCAGTCTCTGTTTTACTTTGGCCTGTGAGCAGAAAACAGCAAACACAGCTCTGCTGCTGATGTCTTCAAGCTTTCTATACAAATATATATGTTTTTTATGTGCCTAGTCTAAATAAGTGAACCCACAACGTGTTTACCCAATTTCTTCTGAGTGATTGGTGCTTATATATCATAATAAAATGCAATAGTTGCCAGTTTGCTACTTCTGACAACTGACAAACTGTCAAGTTAAGAACAGCATTGTGAAAGTCAAAAACAGACTTCAAATTATACCATGGACAAAGTGCTACTCTACATTGTATAATATGGAAAGACAACCATAATTCAGAATCTAGAGCTAATTGATTGACATGTCCCCACTGTTTTGATTTTTTTCTTGAAATTCAGTTCAGTTATCTATTTAGCAGTTTGAAAGCTATGGCAGATTTCTGAGCTTTTGCCTGTCCTTTCAAACTCAAACGGATTCTGTTCAGTAGTGTTTGTTTACATAGTCATGCAGGAGAATGTCAATTTGAATGCTTGGTGCTTTCAAATCAATTAATTATTCTGCTCTGCAGGGTTTGTTTGCACAGCTGTCCAGGGCAATTTCAGTTTTTTTTTAAATAGATTTCTGAGCTTCTGAAGAGGAAAGTGGTTTTTAAATGGATTTTTAAGTATTATTTGTTTCTCTGGACTGATATGAGCTTTTCAAAGACTTCCAAATGGTATGATAGGGTTCAGCAGTTCTGTTATAGTGAATACTGGGTAACTGGGTTGGAAGGTTGAGAGGGTGAGGATGGGTAAGGGGGTTCAGGAAATGAGGAAGGGTAAGCACATGATGGGAGGAACAAGAGGAGAAGGGGATGAGGGTTTGGAGATCTCAAACTGATCTTCAGAACTGGGCCAGTGTTTCTGCCAATGAAGATGGTATTTTAGCCTGGCAAGCTTAACAATGGCCACCGTCCAGCCACAGATCTGATTCTAGGCTGTCCCTGTCTTCGCTGAGTAAAAATCCTTGCTCAGCAGCTCAACTGCAACCTGGCCTTGCTCAGCACCCCACCCTCACCCCAAGCTCTGCTCACCCCACTCTCCCCAACTCTGCTCAACCCACCCACATACCCAACTCAGTACCAGGAATTCCCAGCTCCCAAATCCAGTCAATGCTGGAGGAGAGCCAGCAGTGCCAGGGATCCAAGAGTTGAGGGAGATCAGTGTCAGAGTTATAGGGGTGTGGGGGGTAAGCAGAGCCAGGGCAGGGGTATGAAGGTGAGTCAGCAGTGCTGGGATGAGGGAAGGGTGAGCAGAGTTGTGGGTGACACAGGTGCGGGGGCTGGCAGGTAAGCAGAGGCATAGGCTTGGGAAAGGAGTACAGCAGTGCCAGGGTATGGAGGATGGTCAGCAGTGCAGGGTTTGCGAATACCATGAGCCTAGGGTGTGGGAGGGGGTGCTGGGGGGGTGGGGTTGGTGTCAACAGTGCAGGGATGGAGGGATGAGCAGTACCCAGAGTGCTGATGGTTGGTGAGCGTGCCAGGATGGGGTATAGTGCCGGGGGTGCGGGGGGAGCGCAAGGTGGTGAGCATAGCTGAGAGTAACGGGGTGCCGGAGTGCTTTGATACTGATTTGAAGGGCTGTGCTCCTTGGCAAGCCTTACATCTGATAGGAGTACCTCTAAATACATCAGGATAAAAAATCTGTGTAAGAACCGGTCAAACAGACTAAGTTTTTATGCTGACAGGTCCCAATCGGGCCATTTGCCTATGCTCCCACAGAGCCACTTCTGCAAACCGGAAGTCCGGAGTTCAGGCATGAATTGGTTCCCAGAACATCCAATGCCATTGCAGCCCTCAACGGCAGTAAGCATCTCCATGTTCGCCACTAATGGGACCTGAAGAGGTGTGCCATTAATGAACATATCCACCGTTTCCTTATTTTCATGTATAATATCAAGATGACCCTTTTTTTTCCCAATATAATGGTAAAATGTATTGGTGTTGATTTTGATATCTCTTGCAAGTTTTTTTTTGGCTCCCTGTTTGTTTTTCCTTTTAGTTTTATATTTTTGCTTACCACCCTTAGTCATCCTCGGCTGTTTTGGCAAGTAAATTTCTTTACCCTGACAGTGATGAAGCAGCTCTGTATTACGTCAAATTCTTTTTTGAAAACCTCCCACTGATTTGTCATTTTACCTATAAACATATTTTCCACTTTACTGTGGACATTCTGTCATAACCACAGTGAACTCAATCATATAAAACAAAAATAAAAATACCTGGAAAAACTCAGCAGGTCTGACTGCATCTGCAGAGAGGAACACAGTTAACGTTTTGAGTCCGTATGACTCTTCATCAGAACTAAAGACAAATAGAAAAGAGGTGAAATATAAGCTGTTTGAGGGGGGTGGGACAAGTAGAGCTGGATAGAGGGCCAGTGATAGGTGGAGATAGCCAAAAGATGTCGTAGACAAAAGGACAAAGAGGTGTTGAAGGTGGTGATATTATCTAAGGAATGTGCTAATAGGTGACATTAAGGATAGAAAGCAGGACGAGCTAGGTACAGATAGCCCTAATGGGGGTGGGGTGGGGGGAAGGGATCGAAAAAGGCTAAAAGATAGAGATAAAACAATGGATGGAAATACATTTAAAATTAATGGAAATAGGTGGGAAAAGAAAAATCTATATAAATTATTGGGAAAAGGGGGATCGGAAAGGGGGTGGGGATGGAGGAGACAGTTCATGATCTAAAATTGTTGAACTCAATATTCAGTCCGGAAGGCTGTAAAGTGCCTAGTCAGAAGATGAGGTGCTGTTCCTCCAGTTTGCGTTGAGCTTCACTGGAACAATGCAGCAGGCCAAGGACGGACATGTGGGCATGAGAGCAGGGTGGAGTGTTGAAATGGCAAGCGACAGGGAGGTCTGGGTAATGCTTGTGGACAGACCGAAGGGGTTCTGCAAAGCGGTCACAAATTCAATCATGTTATATTCACTATGCAGTAAATGTTCATGCACCATTAAGCTGTTAACTAAACCTGGCTCATTGCTCATTATATGGTCAGTCCCCTTATTGGTTCTAGGACATATTGGCCAGGATTTTCACCGAGTTGGGATGACTCTGGAGCCCTTTGGAACTGAATTGGGTGGGTCCCAATTCCTGGATTCCTAACCCCGTTCTGGGCTGTCTGATTTTCGGGAGTGCCTTTAAAGGGTGCACGCTGGTTCCTGTCAAAAACCCGCATCCAGCACTCGTAGCCTGGAATGCTCCATTGCAGAGACGGGAATGGTCAACTGCTCCGTAATTTTTATGGAGTCAGGCCAGGTTTTTAAAGAGTCGTGGTTCATGGCTCTTCAGAGGAGTTGGGAACCCTATTCTACTTGAGGGGATTTTTTAAAAGGCAAGTTAAAAAAGGTCCTTCTCATGCCCCCATGCCAAGATATGTCCCCTCCTGACCCACACCACCCCCATGGCCCCTCATGCCTCCTATGCCAAACTATACCCCTCCACCCAGACTTTATGGTCTCTCATACCCCCAATGTCAAGCTCTGCCCTTCTACCGATCCCACCATAGACAATCATATCTCATTGCCAAGCTCTGCCCTTCCATCTACCCTGCCATTGCCTCCCATGCCAGGCTATGCCCCTTTACCCACCCCCATGGCCCCTCATACCCCTAATGCCAAGGTTTTGTACTTCCATGCCCATTGACCCCACCATTGACCTTATGGAACCAATGAACCCCAAAGTGACAATAGAATGTGTTAAAAAAAAGTTTTAAAATTTAATTTATTTCTAACATTCTGCTCTGTTTTTTTTAAAAAGTATTTTCTTTAGAGGGCATTAAATGTGTCAATCATCCAGATCCATAATGCATAACGAGGTTTGGCTGAGAGCCCAGACAACCAATACTCCTTTTGAAACAGCTGCAGCTAAAGAAAACATTGCTTGATTGACAGCTCAGGCTTTCTGATCTCTGTAGTCAATTTCACAATTTTTATTTGTACAAGGTTAAGTGGTTTCAAGGGTTTGTGTTTTCTGTTATTGATACTTTAAAGGGTCTGGATGATTGACACTTCAATTACCTTCTACTGAAATTACTTTCTTAACATCGTAGAAAGTTATGAGTAAATTATTTTTTTTAATTTTTATTTTACCCACCCTAATGTCACTAGTGGGTTCATTGGTTCTGTACAGTACATAGTGAATCGATGGGCGTGGAAATGCCATAACTTGACATTGGACATATGAGGGGCTGGTGGGTGAGGGGGGTGGGGTGCAAGGTCACAGCTTGGCAAGGGGGCATGAGGGGCCATGGGGTGAATGGGGGAGCAAAGAGGTGTGAGGGCTGGAGGGCCTTTGTTTTTTATTTTAACTGGGCTGAAGTCCCACAGCACCTAGGCCAGTCTTTTTTTAACAGCCCACTCCACCACCTGGAAGCCCCTCTGGCTGCCTCGGAACCTTTTCCTGGGTCAGCCGGCCTGACTCCAGCCCACATCCACCCCTCAGCAATGAAGATCCCACCTTTGTGGTCACTTTCACCCGAGGCAGGTGGGCCGGGAATTTTCCTGACTCCCATTTCTCAACTTGATGAAAATTCTGCCTATTGTTGCAGAAAACCTTGCCAGAAACAATCAAGATATTCACTAACTTTCAACGTAAACTTGCCTTCTTACCCCAGTCTATATGGAAGGGAAAGCGACCCCCCCCATTAAAAACATTGTACCTTTCTGACAATGTTGTCTAATCTTTGTATTCTACCATTCCACAGCCCTTAAAGGGGCCTAAACACAACTTCTACTATAGTCTTAAGTTCTTTTCTATTACTTAATTCCAAGAAATCTCCACTGCCTGATTACCTCTGGTTATATCATCTCTTATCATGAAGTAAATTCACCCCTAATAATTAATGCTACTCCCCACCCCAATCTCTCCCAGGTTCTCTATCGCTCCTATAGACATTATAACTTGGTATATTTAGTTCCCAGTCTTGACTGTCTTTCAACCGTGTATTAGTAATGGCTACCAGATGGTCCCCTAAGTTGAATTTCTGCCTACAATTCATTCAATGTGTTCCCTTATACTCCGCAGGTTTGTATAAAGAAAATGTTTTTGGACTACACAACATAAACTGTCCTCCTGCATAATTCACCCCTCTCCTAACTTTACTCAGTTCTGCTGAAGGGTCATGAGGACTCGAAACGTCAACTCTTTTCTTCTCCGCCGATGCTGCCAGACCTGCTGAGTTTTTCCAGGTAATTCTGTTTTTCTCCTGCATAATGTTGTTTGTCACACATATTTCTAACTTCTCTCTCCTGATTTAATTACTTTGCATCTTTTTTTCCCCTTTATCTGTGGTGCCTAATATAACATGTATATTATACCTGTTGGATAGGGTCAATTTCTGCAGATCCTCATTCTCTATCTACTTGGGTTCCCCTTACTTTGTACATTATCAGTCACACCAGGGAAATAACCATTGAGCCTCTCAAGGTGGAGGGTATTTTCCTCTGGGTGCATTGTCCAGCCAATTTTACAGGCACACAGACATTTTCCCATTGGCAAATCAGCCCTCCACCACCTACAGAGGCTGCTATCTCTGTGGAAACAGCCTCCCTGTAGTAGGCCAAGGGGTCATTTGAACCCGAAGCTCCATGCCCCATAGAGGGGCCTGCTGAGAGGAAAACCTCATGTATGGCCCAAAAAATGTACCCAGAAGGTACATTTCTGCTCCAGCACCTCCCTATGAGGTGTGGCTATAGTTCAGAGCAAACTGCCCAGATATTCCTCCCCTTATGCAATGGATGGCTGGCTGGATTTTTCATGGGCTTCAGAACCTCTGTATCAAGACCAAATGGAGGTCCCAAGCCCCCACATACCATCAGCAGGCCCAAAGGCACAAACTTCCTAAAGGTAGCATCCTGATAATCCTATGGAGGATGGTTGGTGGTTTCTCAATACTGCAGGCCCAAGCAGAGGGCCAGCAGCTCTAGAGCCTTGGCAGCCCAGCAGAAGAGGTGGGCACTGCTGAGGTAAGTGGTGATGCTAAGGGGACCTCAACATGGAGGTGCCTTTGAAGGCCTGTAGTCAGAGTTAAAATTATTAGAGGTGAAGGCATTAGGCCCTTCAAAGTGGAGAAGAAACCATCCTGGGTAAATTTTTTGGGCCACACGTGCGGCTTTCCTCTCAGCAGGCCCCTCTATGGGGCATGGAGCTTCTGGTTCAAGTGACCCCTTGGCCTACTGCAGGGAGGCTGTTTCCATGGAGACAGCAGCCTCTGGAGGTGGTGGAGGGCTGATTTGCCAATGGGAAAATGTCTGTGTGCCTGTAAAACTGGCTGGACAATGCACCCAGAGGAAAATACCCTCCACTTTGAGAGGCCCAATGGCTATTCCCCTAATAATGTTAATTTAATAGACTTCCAAAGGAGCCACTATGTTGAGGCTCCCTCAGGGTTCCCCTGTGTCTACATCAGCTGTGTCTGCATCTCTCAGTGGGGCTTCTGAGACTCTAGAACTGACAACTGTCTAACTGGGCCGGTCGAATCGAGAGCCCGCCTGTCATCCTTAACAGAATGGCAAGCATGGAGGCAGTCAATTATGAGGCCACCTCTGCAAAAAGTGAACGGTCAGGCAGACTACAATAAGAGCAGGGTTGGGACCCTCATTTTGTTCCAACATTTGAGTCCCAAAGCCCATGCAAAAATCCACATCCTGGAGCCAACCAGAGAGCAGACTATTTCAGACGTTGTAATGTGCAATGAGACAGGATTAATTATTGACCTCATAGGAGCCTCCAGGTAGCAGTGATCATAACATGATTGAATTTTGCATTCAATTTGAAGGTGAGAACTGTGTGTCTAAGACGAGTTTTTTAAACTTAAATAAAAACAATTACAAGGGAGGGAAGACAGAAGACAGAGCTGGCTAAAGTTAACTGGGAAATTAGGTTATGAGGGTAAGACAGTCATAACTCTCAGCAAAGATATATTCTGGTAAGGAAGAAAGACTATGATAAAGACGCACCATCCATGGCAATCTAAAGAAAATAAGAAATAGGAGCAGGATAGGCCATTTGGCCCCTCAAGCCCGTGCTGCCATTCAATAAAATCATGGTGGATCTGCCCTGGGCTTCAACTCCTCATTCGTGCCAGCTCCTCATAGCCCTCAACTCCCTGATATTTCAAAAATCTATCTACCTTCTCTTTAAATACTCTCAGTAATATAGCCTCCACAACTTTCTTGGGTAGAGAATTCCAGACATTTACTGCCCACTGAGAGGAAATTCCTTCACATCTCAGTTTTAAATGAGTGTCCCCTGATTCTGTAACCATGTTTCCTGGTTCAAGATTCCCCCACTAGTGGAAACATCTTCTCAACATCTACCATGTCAATCCTCCTCAGATTCTTGTACGTTTCAATAAGATCACCCTTCATTCTTCTAACCTCTAATGAATAAAGGACTAACCTGTTTAGCCATTCTTCATAAATCAACCCCTTCATCCCAGGAACCAGCCTGGCGAACCTCTTTTGAACTGCCTCCAATGCCAGTATACCGTTTCTTAATACGGGGACCAAAACTGTACACAGTACTCCAGGTGCAGCCTCACCAACGACCTGTATAGTTGTAACAAGACTTCCATATTTTTAAACTCCAACCCCCTAGCAATACAGGCCAAAATTCCATTTGCCTTCTTAATTACTTGCTGCACCTGCAGGCTAACTTTTTGTGTCCCATGCACAAGAACACCCAGATCCCTCTGTGCTGCACTTTTTTGGAGTCTCTCTCCATTTAAATAATAGCCTGCCTTTTGATTCTTTCTACCAAAGTGCATCACCTCACACTTTCCTACATTAAACTCCATCTGCCAGGTTTTTGCCCACTCGCTCAACCTATCTATATCCCCTTGCAGATTCCTTATGTCCTCATCACAACATGCCCTCCCAACTATTTTTGTAATGTCAGCAAATTTGGATACATTACACTCTGCCCCCTCCTCCAAGTCATTAATATAGATAGTAAATAATTGAGGCCCTAGGACTGATCCTTGTGGCATTCCACTAGTTAAGTCTTTCCAACCTGAAAAAGACCCATTAATCCCAACTTTCTGTCTTCAGAGTGTTAACCAATCCTCAATCTATGCTAATACATTACCCCCAATGCTGAGAGCTCCTATCTTGTACAATAACCTTTTATGTTTCACCTTATCAAATTCCTTCTGTAAATCCAAATACACTACATCTACCAATTCCTCTTTGTCAGCTCTGCTTGTTATATCCTCAAAGAACTCCAGCAAATTTGTCACAAAACCATGTTGACTCTGTTTGATTGCATTAAGCTTTTCTAAATGTCCTGCTATTTCTTCCTTAATAATGGACTCTAGCTTTTTCCCAATGACAGATGTTAGGCTGACTGGTCTATAGTTTCCTGCTTTTTGTCTCCCTCCCTTCTTGTACAGGGGCGTCACATTAGCGGTTTTCCAACCCACTGGGACCCTTCCAGAATCCAGTGAGTTCTGGAATATTTCGACCAATGCCTCCATTATCTCTGCAGAGACTTCCTTCAAAACCCTTGGATGCAGGCCATCAGGTCCTGGTGACTTGTCTACCTTTAGTCCCATTATTTTGTCAAATACTTTGTCCCTTGTGATAGAGATGGTTACAAGATCTTGCCTCCCTTTATCTGATATCTTTGGGATGTTTATAGTGCCCTCCACTGTGAAGACTGATGCAAAATATTGGTTTAAATTATCTGTTGTTTCCCTGTTCCCCGTTATCAATTCTCCAGTCGCATCCTCCAAAGATCCCACGCTCTCTTTCGCCACTTCCTTTCTTTTTATATACCCATAGAAGCTCTTGCTGTTTATTTTTATATTTCTTGCCAATTTATTTTCATAATCAATTTTCTCCCTCTTTATGAGCTTTTTAATCATCCACTGCTGGTTCTTAAAAAACTCCCAATCCTCTGGCCTACCACTAGTTTTCGCCACTTTGTATGCCTTAGTTTTTGATTAGATACTCTCCTTGACCACCTTTGTTAACCATGGGTGGCTCATCCTTCTCATCAAGTCCTTCTTTTTGACTGGGATAAATTTTTGTTGAACGTTATAAAATATCTGCTTAAATGTCTGCCACTGCTGATCCACTGATCTTCCCCTTGGCCCATTTTCCCAGCCTACTTTACACAACTCTTTCTTCATACCTCTGTAATTGCCTTTATTTAAGTTGAGGACACTGGTTTGAGACCTGAGTTACTTGCCCTCAAACTGAATTTGAAATTCTACCATATTGTGATCACTACCCTGTAAAGGATCCTTAACCATGATATCTCTTATTAATCTCACCTCATTACACATTACTAGATCTAAAATAGCCTGTTCCCAGGTAGGTTCTGCAATGTATTGCTTTAAGAAACAATCCCTGACGCAGTTTACAAATTTGTCTTCCATGTTACCCCTGCCAATCTGATTTGTCAGTCAATATGCAGATTAAAATTACCCATGACAATTGTAGTGCCCTTCTTCAACAACTCAATTATTTCCCGATTTATACTTTTTCCTACAGTGAGTCACCTCTTTGGGGACCTGTAGACGACTCCCATCCATGGCTTCTTCCACTTGCTATTCTTTATTTCCACCCAAACTGATTCTACATCATGATCTATTGCACCTATGTCACTACTCACCACTGCACTGATACCTCCCTTTATTAACAAAGCTACCCCACCTCTTTTTAATTTTTGCCTATTTTTCTGGAATGTCAAATACCCTTGAATATTGAGCTCCCAGTCTTGGTCACTCTGCAGCCTTGTCTCTATAATAGCTATCAAGTCATATTCATTTATTTCTATTTGCGCCGATAACTCATCTATCTTGTTCCAAATGTTGTATGCATTCAGATAAAGAGCCTTAAGCTTTGATATTTTACTCTTATTACTCATTCTGGTTCTAATTTCTGCTACACTCTTCTGCTTATGTTACCTGCCCCTTCCTGTCACATTTTTATTATCGTTTGCCTCTTCACTACCCTGCACCTCTGCTCTCTCGTTTCTTTTTGATTTAGTAAACTTCCCTTCAATTGAACCATCCACCCCACTAATTAGTTTAAAGTCCTATCTACAATCCTATTTATATGATTCACTAGGACACTGGTCCCAGCATGATTCAAATGAAGCCCATCCCAACAGAACAGCTCTCTCCTTCCCCAGTACTGGTGCCAGTGGCCCGTGAGTCGGAACCTATTTCTCCCACACCAATCTTTGAGCCACACATTTACCTCTCTAGTCTTATTTACCCTACATCAATTTGCACGTGGCTCAGTTAGTAATCTGGAGGTTATTACCTTTGTGGTTCTGCTTTTTAATTTAGCCCCGAGCTGCTCATAGTCCCTCAGCAGAACCTTTTTCCTAGCCCTACCTATGTCATTGGTACCTACGTGGACCACAACAACTGGATCCTTCCCCTTCCACTCCAAGTTGCTCTCCAGCCCAAAAGAGATGTCCTTAACCATTGCACCAGATAGGCATCACAGCCTTCAGGACTCTCTGTCGTTGCTGAAAAAAAAACAGTATCTACTCCCCTAACTATGCTATCCCCTATTACTACTACATTTCTCTTTTCTCCCCCCACTTGAATGACGCTCTGTACCACGGTGCTGTGGTCAGTTCACTTATCCTCCCTGCAGTCTGTGCCCTTGTCCATGCCGGGAGCAAGAACCTTGTATCTATTGGATAAAGGCACTGGCTGAGGATCCTCCAAAGCTAAATTCTGGATCCCCAAACCAGTCTCACTCTTAGTCACACCCTCCTGCCCCTGACCATGGTCCAAATTTGATGTAATTCATCTAAAGTGTATGACTGTCTCCTGAAACCTGTCTCCAGGTAACTCTCTTCCTCCCTGATGTGTCACAGTGTCTGCAGCTCGGACTCCAGCTCATCAACTCTGAGCCGAAGTTCCTCGAGCAGCCAACACTTGCAGCAGATGTGGTCACCATGGATCGCACCAGCGTCCACCACCAGCAACCCCCCATACTACAGCTGCAACACATCGTCTGCCCAGCCATCTCTATTCTATTTAATTAATTAATTTGGATGTTAAATATTTTAAAATCGAATTTCTTAACTGTACTCTTCAGCTGTAATAACTTCTCCTGATTTAAACCACTTGGCCAATCAAAAGAGTCACGGAAGGGGTACCCACTAATCACCTACCTTTTTCCTTTGACGTCACACTTCAACTCTGACAGATATAAGCAGGTTGAAGGGGTTCTCTGTGACTGGTTTTTATCTCCATCCACTGCTGCCCTTCTCACGCAGGTCCACTCTCCTTATGGGCTCTCTCTCTCTCTGAAGTCCGTGCTATCTTATGGGCTCTCTCGCTCTCTCCAAACTCCCATTGCTTTATGGGCTCTCTCTCTCTCTCTCTCTCCGCACTGCTTTATGGCTTTATGGTTTTAACCTCTCTCACCTGAAGTCTTGCTGTTTTAACCTCTCTCTCCCGAAGTCTCGCTAAAGAAATTAAGGATAGTATCAAATTGAAAGAAAGAATGTACAATTCTGCAAAAGATCAGTGGTAGGTCAGAAGTTTGGACAGAATTTAAGAAAAACCAGCAACCAATGACTAAAATATAATGAGGGGGAAATTAGAGTACGAGAGAATGCTAGCTAGAAGAACTTGTAGAAGAAATTCTACAAGTATTTAAAAAGGAAAAGAGGAATTAAAGCGAGTGTTGGTTCTCTAGAAAGTGAATCTGGGGAATTAATAATGGGGAAATAATGAAATGGTGAAAACTCTGTGCCTGCCCTGACCATGATATCAGCTTGCATTTTCCCTCTGTTAATCCACCGGTCCACCCCTCTGCTTCTCCCGATAGGCTCTGCTACTGCCAGCTCTCAAACACTGTTTAAATCTGTTATTCTACTTACTACTTCAAGTTTACACAAACCACTGCAAGTATTAGAAACAAAAAGAATCACCTCCTTCCCCCTCCCCAAGCACCATCCACATGCACCATATCTTTCTCTCACCATGGGCAGAATTTTCTGGCAGGTGTTGTGGGGGGGCGCGGGGTGCAGAGAGGGAGCAGGTGTGGGTGGGCATGGACTTCATTGCCACTGGCGATTGGGTCCGCGCTGCCATTTTTCGCAGGCAGGCCAATTAAGGCCCGCCTAGTGTACTTCGCAGCTCCCGTGCATAGCGGGAGTGGGCGGGCAGCGGCGGGCACACTCAGCCCACCGGGTCCAATGGTGACCTGGCAGCCTGTATTAAGGTAGGCTCGGCAGCCTTGGAAAGGCTGGGCGAAGGGCTCTGCAGAGGGGCAACGGAGGTGATGCAAGTCCAGAGGGTAGGCCATCGGGGCAGGCCAGGCTGGAGGGTAGGCCATTGGGGCAGGCCAGGCCGGAGGGTAGGGCGGTGGGCCAGTGTGCCCCTCGTATTTCCGATGACTGGCTTGCTGCCCTCCTCAAGGAGGTGGCAGCACGGTGGGAGGAGTTGGTTCCCCAGGACAGGAGAAGAAGGCCCCCCCACATGACGAAACGTGCCTGGGAGGAGGTGGTGGAGCTGGTGAGCTCCCGCGATGTGGTAAGGCACGCCTGGGTCCAGTGTCGCAAGTGCTCCAACGACTTGTTGCGCTCTGAAATGGTGAGGACAATGTTGGCATTGGTCACTTAACCCAGCAGGTAGGCTTTCTCCCCTGCTGCCCACGCCCCTCCTCCCAACCCCGGGCCCAAGTCTGAGTATAGTGACTGCATTGAATCATTGACGGCATGTGTCTTTGATGGGCGGGCCAGCAGATATTGCACATGCCGAGGTCAGCCTGAGAGGGTGGTGAAGAGATGGGTTCTGCCCCCGCAGCATGTGGTACACTGAGACCTACATTACTGTTTTGGGGGCAACCTGGAGGAGCTGCACCGAGGCGCAGTGCTGGAACTGCAGGACATGTCCTAGTCAGGGTGATGACATGCTGGGAGGGGAGCTTCAAGGTGGCATTGGCACCGATCGATCTGCTGCCCTCTGCACTCCATGTGCTTGCGCCTCCTTGCTATGGAAGGATATACTGTGTGGTGACTAATGCGATGCAGGCAGCAATGTGTCCAAGGGGGGTGGTGTGGGAGTGGGGAGCAGGCCTATCATCTTTGTGTGACTGTTTGGCACCAGCGGGGTGAGGAGGCATTGGAATCCTGATCTGTCCCACTCTGATTGGGGTGGGCCGTGCGCGAAAAGAGTCCATGTACAATTTGCAAAAATCAATGCTCTTCTCTCATTTTCAGGAGAAGAATGCTCATTATGCTGCAGAGCATGTGAGGACTGGCGGCGGCCAGGCACAGTTAGCCATTCTCAGCCAGTTTGAACAGGAGGCCCTGGATTTGGAGAGGTGCCATGCGTCCAGGTCCACTGGTGTCGGTGAGGCTGGGGTGCCACTGGTAGGTATGTTTGCCCAGCAGTGAGGTCAGCATTGTTCTCCCAACAGCCATGGCAGTGCTGAATGTTCAGTGATTTAATTTTGCAACATGACTTGACCATTGCTTATGGAAGGATGAGTGCATAATGATCCAGGGCACAGGGATGCACTTTGACATTGTCTCCACATTAACTGATCCAATGTCCTTGTTCTTCCTTTCAGCATCAGCGGAGCAGAGCCAGGAGGAGGAGCAGCAGAGGCCCCCTCTCACACCTGAGGGCCTTGGAATCTCACCAGTGCCACACCATTTCTGCCAGGCAGGCACCAAGGCAGATGCTAGCACTTCGGTAGGAGTTAGAACATCAGCTAGTGTCCTAGGGCACAGCAGTGAGGGCACTTCACAGTTGCTGGAGGAGCTGGCAGAGACAGAGAGTGCCCATCATGCCAGCAGTCGGAGGACTGCAGGGGACTAGGCACATACTCAGTCAGTGCCTGATGATGTTCCTCTGGAGTCGTCCATGACACAGCAAAGGCAGGATATGCAGCTGGGTGTGCAGGAGCATCTGGTGGAGATACATGAGGCTATGCTTGGCTTGGTCTCCGTGGTGGAGGAGTTTACACAGGCTATGGGCGAAGCAATGAACCACTTGTCCGAATGCCATGCGTCCTCCATAGAGAGAGTGGTGACTCTCATGGAGAGGCTCCTCCAGGAGACCCATCAGGGCTTCCTGGGGATGCACTCTGCCAGCAAGCCCTCACATTGGCATTGACCTCAGCTGGTCAGTGTCAGTGTGGAAGATGGTCTGGGCACCAAGTTTCCCAGTTCGGTGCCCATCCATCCACGGTGAGCAGGGGGGTCCAAAGCGACCTCACATTGGCGTAGCAGCTGCCTGTCGTCTCTGCGGGCTCCTCTCAGGGTGTTCCGGATGAGGGTGGCAGCTCCTCCGCCCCTCTGCCAGTGACCGTTGCGTGCGGTGAGGCTGTGATGACTGGGGAGATGCCAGCTGTAGAACTGGCAGCTCCCTCCCAGGTGGGACTAGCACTGGCTCCACGGGCCAGAGGACGACCACCAAGGCCAGCGAGGCCAACAGGGCAGCAGACTGAGCAGGCTGTCTCAGATGCCACTCCCAGCGATGGGGCAGCACCAAGACATAGCACCCAGAAACGTAAGCATAAGGCACCTTAGGCACACCACAGCTTTATCACTGAGATAAAAACAAAAAACTACTGCGGATGCTGGAAATCCAAAACAAAAACAGAATTACCTGGAAAAACTCAGCAGGTCTGGCAGCATCGGCGGAGAAGCCGCCAGACCTGCTGAGTTTTTCCAGGTAATTCTGTTTTTGTTACAGGTTTATCACTAGTGCTTTTGTGTTGGCCCGAGATGAGGTCTTTATGAATGCTTTGAATTATAACATCATTATCATTCTTTTGGCTTAAGTTTCTTTGCCTGTGATATTAAATTCAGGCATGTGACCAAGACTCAGGGTGCCTCCTTTCTTCTGCATGTGTATGGTTTCCAAAAATGTAATGTGTGCTTTGTGGGACATTCAGCTTTATTAACAAGTCCCTTAGCTACTGTTCTTAACCTGGCAGATTTGGCACTTAGGTATCAAATAAGGAGCCTGCAACCCAGGCTTGTCCTGGAGGTCCATCTGTGGTGTGCTAGCTGAAGGTTCGTTGGATTAAAGTCTCCTGGGTGTCCCTGCCTCCCTGGCATATGCCCGGGTTAGCGTCTACCTCCTCAGCATTTCCCTGTGCGTGTTCATCCTCAGACTCACTGCTGGACTCATCATGTGCGGCCACAGCCACTGCGTCAACGTCTTCATCGTCCACTGCGTCCCCCCTTTCCAGCACAAGATTGTGGAGAGCGCAGCATGCAACCACTATCACCGAGACATGATCTGGGGGGTACTGGAGTGCGCTCCCTGAGTGGTCCAGGTATCGGAAGTGCATCTTGAGAAGACGGATGGTTCCCTCCACCACAGCCCTTGTGGAGGCATGGCTCCTATGGTACCACTGTTCAGCTTCTGTTCTTGGATGGCGGAGAGGCGTCATGAGCCCCCTTGTGAGGGGATAGCTCTTATCACCCAGCAGCCATCTATCCAGCCGGGCTGGAGCACTGAAGAGCCCCGGCATCTGGAAATGTCTGAGGATGTAGGCGTCATGGGAGCTGCCTGGGTACCTTGCACAGACTTGTAAAATCAGCATCCTGTGATCACACACTATCTGCATGTTCATGGAGTGGAAGCCCTTCCTGTTGACAAAGGCACCAGGCTCACCTGCTGGCGCCTTGATGGCCACATGTGTGCCGTCGATTGTGCCCTGGATCCGGGGGAAGCCAGCAATGGGCGCGAAGCCTCTGGCTCACTGTGTCTGGCTTGCCTGGTCCCAATGATCGTGGATGAAGGTCAATGCCCGTCTGAACAGAGCATCTGTAACCTGCTTGACACAAGTGTGGACAGCTGATTGGGAGACACCGCAAAGATCACTCACCGACCCCTGGAAGGGGCCAGAGGCATAGAAGTTGAGGGCAGCTGTGACCTTTAGAGCCACTGGTATGGGGTATCCACCCACACAGTTCGTGGAGATCTCAGACCCAATCATCTGACAGGTATAGTTGACTGTCTCCCTTGAGAGATGGAGCCTCCTTCGGCAATGCACCTCATACATATTGAGGTAGCTGCTTCGCCGCCTGTATACCCTGGCAGCAAGATAGTTGCATCTTCTGCGGCCTCTTCTGCCTTGGACTACCTCTTGGCCCTGCACCCCTTGTGCCTGCGCCTGTCCTCCCTTCTCCCCTGGAGGCTGAATATGCACTCTTGGCCTCCTCCCACTTCTAGCCCTCCCTTCTTCCTCAGAGGAGCTGCCTCCAGTGAACAGTTCAGCACCCATTCCCAGGCTATGGGAAGGTTTCCTGAAACTTGCAGGCCTAAGAAAAGATTCCTCATTGCAGAGTGCTGACCTGAGGGTTAAGAGTTCAGGCAAAGCAGCTGGTACGTGTTTTGAAGTATTGCAGATCACACAGGCAAGTTTCAATAAATTTGAAAAATCAATGATTAAGAGAGCACACTCGCGACCTCACTGAGCCCTCTTATCCCGCCTGTGGATGAGGTTTATACAAATGTGTCTTACCCGCCTGCCCGTTGCACCCGTGCACCAGCCCGAAGATTGCACGGGCGCCGAAAAATCAGCGTCGATCAGTAAGTCTAGGGCCTTAAGAAGCCTGTTAATTAATGGCGGATATCATCGCATTCGCCCGATGTCACCTCACATCATTTTACGTGGGGACATACAGGGCCCGGCCCCACATGCCAACAGGAAAATTCTGCCCCACCTGCCATTCTGTTCATGATGACTCTGATCTGTGATTATCCTCTGTGCCTAATTCCATTTAATTCCACAATGAAACTCATTTCTTGCAATATGTTTCTCACTTTTTGCGTGGAAATTATACCTCAACTGTGTTGTTATCAGTGCAGGTGTGAGCCAAAAGCCTACGAATTAGCTTTCTCATCTCTTCTAATCCTTGCACCCAACAAAATATTACTTACATTGCATTCTTCCATGCCAATCACTTTCTTTTTCCAATCTGCTTTGCTTCTCCTATATTAATTGTAGTTTTCTCTTTCATTTCATTTTGCTTTGTTTTTTAGTCTGTAGCACTGAGCAACAAACTGAGGGCGGAATCGTTCCAGATTTGAACTAAGTGCGGCAGTGGGTTTAACCCACCGGCCACAATGGTGGCTTCTCATGCTGTATCATCCCAAACCCACCGCATTAATTATGCATTCCTGGGAAACACACTGTTTTCATGGTGGGTGGGCTCTCATTCGCCCGCCACACCATTACCTCGTCACTTCATCAGGCCGCGCGCCATATTAAAAGTGCAGCCGCGTGATCTCCTCTTAGTGCTTCCAGCCCAGGACTGTTGCACAGAAGACAGGATGGCCCCGAAAGGCAAAAAAAACTGCAGCCCCCTGCTTCAGTGATGCGTCCGTCAAGCACCTTTTGAATACCGCAGAGGCCCACCATGATATTGTCTACCCCTGCTCTGGCCGCAGGATGGGCAGCTGCATCACCAATCCAGCATGGGAGGCGGTGGGAGCTGAGGTCAGCGCCAGTGCCCTGTGAGAGAAGACAGCCACCCAGTGCCACAACAGGATGAATGGTTTCATCCATTCCATCAGGGTAAGTCACTCTCTTCATCACTCTCAACTCACACACTCTCAAACCCATTAAACGTCCACAGGGATCTCACAGAACAACACTACTAACTCTCTTACACACCCTCACTTCTCCATCAGGCTCATACCCTCTCGAGCTCATGTTCTCATCCCGTCCATGGCTCCACTCACCACACAAACATTCCACACAGTGCCATGTGTCCTGCGCACACTCTCCCCATTTGTTTCCATGCAGGAGAAGCCTTCTCACATCAGCAGGGAGAGGTCCCTGACCAATGGTGGAGTGGCCCACATTAGGCCCCTCATTCACTTTGAGGAGTGTGCCAATGTGCTGACTGGTGTGGACAAAGACTGTGCCTGCGGCGATGGTGAGGTCGGTGGCGAACACCGACCTGAGGATCCTGTGCCACATCATCCCTCTCTCAATGCAAAAATGAGTGCTCTCTCTCCTGCTTTTGACTCTGCTGCCATGCATTAATTGTCTCTATTTTGGTTCACAGGGAACTCTGCCAAGCGACCGACACCCTCAGTCAGCCAGTCCCTCAGCTCCATCCAGGTCCTCACTTCCACCAAGAGGACACCTCCTCCATTGAAGAGCTTGAAATAAGCAGCCTGTCACAGCGCTTACCCACACCCTGCACCAGCACAGAGACACACACCTCAACGGGACCTAGATCTAGAGCAGGCTCAGGTTCACAATCTGGTGGTCACTGCTTGGACACATGTCCACAGTACAAGGAAGCAGGTTCAGCCCAGCTCCCAGGCACAAGCCTCTGGATTTGACCTTCCAACTCATCCTGGAGAGTCAGCAGAAGGCGTTGGAACATCACACTGAGCTGTTGGAAGCTCACAAGAGAGTGACCCGTGACTCAGAGCAGTGCATCCGCTCATTCTCTGATGAAGTGGTGCCCACATGTGCATGTTTGGATGTCTCCATGGGGATGATGGTGAATGCCATGGAGACCCTGGTCCAGCAGAATGTAGAAAGGTTTTCATACCTGCACTCCATCACGGGAGCCATGTGTGAGTTCCTGCAGTGGCAACTCAAGAGG
Source organism: Cetorhinus maximus (assembly GCF_964194155.1). NCBI lineage: Eukaryota > Metazoa > Chordata > Chondrichthyes > Lamniformes > Cetorhinidae > Cetorhinus > Cetorhinus maximus. The sequence goes on from NC_135885.1 coordinate 69,945,565, forward strand.
GAAATGGGGCACCTCAACATCCCTCCAGGTGCTCCATCCCCTCAAAGAGTCAGGCCAGGGCCCCCGGTGACCCAAAGGGAGGAGGAGCAGCAGCGGCTGGACACCCCTTGGACATCCACTCAGGAATCAGCCTTACTCCCCTCCCCAGACTCCCTCCTCTCTCCACACTCCTTCACCACCCCGCACCCCCCACACCCCGCCAGACTCCCTCCCCTCTCTGCACTCTTTCCCCCCACCTCCAAACTCCTTCCCTAGCACCTTTAACTCCGCTCACACTTACCTCCCCAGTTTCTGCATTCTTTCCTGTCACCCCACCCTCCCCCTTTACTCCCTCCCTCTTCCAATATTCTCACTCTGAAATGTTCATTCCCCACCACCTAACCTCACCCCATCAAGACACTTCTGCCTCCCCCAGTCAATCCTAGGCCTTCTTCTCCACCCGTCGACCAGCATCTGTTGTGCAGACCCTCAACAGTGACTTTCCAACTTCTGTGAGCTGCTTTGCTGGGGAGCCATGTTCATGAGAATCCTTCCAGCATGTCATGGATATTCCTCCAATGTGCCATTGCTGTCAGGCTGCAGCATCTTCTGCTCCTCGGATGTCCGCGATTTTTTTTTTATTCATTCATGGGATATGGGCTTCGTTGGCTGGGACAGCACTTATTGCCCATCCCTAGTTGCCCTTGAGAAGGTGGTGGTGAGCTGCCTTCTTGAACTGCTGTAGTCCATGTGCTGTAGGTACACCCACAGTGCTGTTAGGAAAGGAGCTTCAGGATTTTGACCCAGCAACAGTGAAGGAACGGTGATATATTTCCAAGTCAGGATGGTGAGTGACTTGGAGGGGAATGTGCAGGTGGTGGTGTTCCCAGCTATCTGCTACCCTTGACCGTCTAGATGGTAGTGGTCGAGGGTTTGGAAGGTGCTGTCAAAGGAGCCTTGGTGAATTCCTGCAGTGCATCTTGTAGATGGTACACACTGCTGCTACTGTGCGTCGGTGGTGGAGGGAGTGAATGTTTGTGGATGTGGTGCCAATCAAGCGGGTTGCTTTGTCCTGGACGGTGTCAAGCTTCCTGAGTGTTGTTGGAGCTGTACTCAACCAGGCAAGTGGGGAGTATTCCATCACACTCCTGACCTGTGCCTTGTAGATGGTGGACAGGCTTTGGGGAGTCAGGAGGTAAGTTACTCGTCACAAAATTTCTTGCCTCTGACCTGCTCTTATAGCCACAGTATTTATATGGCTAGTCCAGTTCAGTTTCTGCTCAATCGTAACCTCCAGGATGTTGATAGTGGGAGATTCAGTGATGATAATGCCATTGAACACCAAGGGGTGATGGTTAGATTCTCTCTTGTTGGAGATGGTCATTGCCTGACACTTGTGTGGCATGAATGTTACTTGCCACTTGTCAGCCGGATATTGTCCAGTTCTTGCTGCATTTGGACATGGACTGCTTCAGTATCTGAGGAGTCATGAATGCTGCTGAACATTGTGCAATCATCAGCGAACATCCCCACTTCTCACCTTATGATGGAAGGAAGGTCATTGATGAAGCAGCTGAAGATAGTTGGGCCTAGGACACTACCCTGAGGAACTCCAGCACTGATGTCCTGGAACTGAAATTACTGAGCTCCAATAACCACAACCATCTTCCTTTGTGCTAGGTACGACTCCAACCAGCAGAGAGCTTTCCCCCTGATTCCCATTGACTCCAGTTTTGCTAGGGCTCCTTGATGCCACACTCAGTCAAATGCTGCCTTAATGTCAAGGGCAGTCACTCTCACCTCACCCTGGGAGTTCAACTCTTTTGTCCATGTTTGAACCAAGGCTGTAATAAGGTCAGGAGCTGAGTGACCCTGATGGAACCCAAACCAGGTGTCAGTGAGCAGGTTATTGCTAAGCAAGTGCTGCTTGATAGCACTGTTGATGACCCCTTCCATTACTTTACTGATGATCGAGAGTAGACTGATGGGGCAGTAATTGGCTGGGTTGGATTTGTCCTGCTTTTTGTGTACAGGATACACCTGGGCAATTTTCCACATAGCTGGGTAGATGCCAGTGTTGCAGCTGGAACAGCTTGGATAGGGGCGCGGCAAGTTCCGCAGCACAGGTCTTCAGTACTATTGACAGAATATTGTCAGGGCCCAAAGCCTTTGCAGTATCCAGTGCCTTCAGCCGTTTCTTGATATCACGTGGAGTGAATCAAATTGGCTGAAGTCTGGCATCTATGATGCTGGGGACCTCCTGAGCAGGACGAGATGGATCATCTACTTGGTACTTCTGGCTGAAGATTGTAGCAAATGCTTCAGCCTTATCTTTTGCACTGATGGCCTGGGCTCCCCCAGCACTGAGAAAGGGGATATTTGTGGAGCCTTCTCCTTCAGTGCGTTGTTTAATTATCACCACCATTCACTGCTGGATGTGGGATTGGTTGTGGGATCGCTTAGCCCTGTCTATCACTGGCTACTTATGCTGTTTGGCAGACAAGTAGTCCTGTGTTACAGCTTCACCAGGTTGACACCTCATTTTTAGGTATGCCTGGTGCTGCTCCAGGCATGTCCTCCTGCACTCTTCATTGAACCAGGGTTGATGGTAATGGGAGAGTGGGGGATATGCCAGGCCATGAGTTTAAAGATTGTGTTTGAGTACAATTCTGCTACTCCTGATGGCCCACAGCGCCTCATGGATGCCCAGTCTTCAGTTGCTAGATGTTCAAAATCTATCCCATTTATCATGGTGCTAGTGCCACATAACACGATGGAGAGGATCCTCAATGTGAAGGCACGACTTAGTCTCCACATTGACTGTGTGGTGGTCACTCTTACCGGTACTGTCATGGACAGGCAGATTGGTGGGGATGAGATCAAGTATGTTCTTCCCTCTTGTTTGTTCCGTCACCACCTGCTGCAGACCCAGTCTAGCAGTCGGTAAGTCCCGACTTCTGCACGCCACACTTGTCAAGATGTGTTCTGCACCAGAGTGCAATCACGCCGATGTGGCTGATGATCCAGAGTTGTGGGGAGGGGAATGCTTCTGGTGGGCTGGTCTTGTAATGATGTGCAGATGTATTACAATGAGGTTCTGACGTTCGATGGTGGGGAATGCGGCCCGCTATCGATGGGCTGAGCAGACGTTTGCAAACTGGTTTGACAATGTCGTGAAACTGATTTCTGGCTTTCTTGTCATATTGTCTGCTTATGCTGCTGAGCACACCCGATGCCAGCGGGCATGGAAAATTCTGCCCTGAGAATCAGGTTAAAAAGTGAACGTTTTATTCCAGATCAGAATTGGAGTTCATGATCTTAATGAAAGGGAAATATTTTCCCAGCAGTGTAAAAAATGAATAACATAGAGGAACAGGTGTCTCAGTGCCTGACTCAATGGCCTGGCAGCAGTGCCACAAGAGGTCTATTGACCTCATGTGGGTGGGCAACGCCAGGGAATGCAACTACACAAGACATCTCCCACCCAATACACCTTTACCCAGTAGCACCTGCTGGCACACAGACTCATGCCTACATTAGATAATCCACTTCACTCTCACCCACCTACCTCTCTCTTACTCCTCAAACCTCCAAACACAATGCTACACAATCAGGCATTCTTCCCTCTCTCTTGCAGGACAAGGTGACACATAAGAGAAGAGAATAGTGCAGAACCAGTGGGAGACAAGGGCGTCTGCACCCCCAAACCCAATAAAGAGAAGGTTGTCAGTATCATGGTACTGCAGCAATGGAGCTTTCAGCATCCAACATCACTGAGAGCATTGAGCATGATCATATGTTCCTGCCTTGTGCCCCTTCCCAACCCCCAGCTCAACCCAATAGTGCTATCTAGAATGCTGAGCAAGCTGATGATGGTGTGACCCGAGACATGTTTCCCACCCTAACCTCCCTCCTTCACATCAACCTTCCCTTTCTGAGTTTCTACTTTCAGACACCCAAAAACTGCCACCTGTCTAGCCACGCCAGTGGTGATAAAAAGGGAGCCAGCAGCTCAGACAATGGCACGGCAGTAGAGGCAAGTGTTGAATTAGGATCACCATATGATGAGAGTCCCCTGGTATAAGAGGACTGCAACCAGGCCAGGGTGAAATGATGCTTCATTTGTTAAGGCAAGGTGGCAGACTAGAACTGCTGCAGAGGAGTCAGCTGAGGACCTTGATAGGGCGGCCTACAGGAGAGGCTGAATGGACATCCACGCTGAGATGCTGGCTACATTGGCTCCTGGATCTGTCAAGAAACATGGAAGAGTCTGACTCCAGGCTGGCTGATGGGATGATGAGGAACTTGCCCTCACCGCAGCCTCTGCTCCATTCCCTGTCATGCTGCAGATCCAGAGGCATGGGAACTGCTGCTTCCATACCTGTTGCAGCCTTTGAGTGGACAGGCAACCTACTCCTCTGTCCTGCAGCAACACTCTCGGGCAAATGCACCCGACCAACTCTAAAATAGTCCAGAGTACATTCAGACACTTTCCAATAGAAATAGCTCCCAAAGTTTAATTGCAGTCAGGGTGTCCTGTCCTACTGCAGGGCCCATCTTGCTGTTTCATGCCTCTTTTTTCAATAGCGGACAATGCAGGCATTGCCAGGATCTGCTTGTCCAAATTTCAAATCCTGTAGTCACACCAGCCATTTGCACTCTCTGATGTCAGGATTGCGCCAATTCAACATCCCCTGCATGCACCTATATCACTAAAGAATGCCACACAGGTAGTGGTCCATGGTACTGCCTGCTCACAGAAAATCATTGAGGCTAGAAGCAGCACCATACAATTCAATTTTGAACCAAATATGTCTGTTCCACTGCTAGCTCCACAATAGATCAATCTACTGTAGTCCCATTTTTTTGCTTCTTTCCTTTGCACTTTAATACTTATAAATGCATTTATATTGTATCTGTGATTGAACTATATCAAGTCTGGTTCTTTCCTGCAGTCACTAACTAGAACAATACAGAAAATGGCAGCAAGAGGATTATATTAAAACACATGAAATATCATTTTTAAGGAAACAAGGCAGCAAAGTTGAAATTGCGCACAGAGTTTGCAATATTATGCATAATGGATTCAAACAGGCCTGTGAGTTATGATTCTGATTCGCTACTCCTTTCAACACACACATGTGCATGGTAAATAAATTCCTAATTTTATCATGTTTATATCATGTTCAGCATTTCCTAACTAATTTTTAATGAATCCAGATGAAGTCCTGCCATATTACTAATATTATTTCATCTCCAAAGAGTAAAAATATGAGACTACTTAGAGATTTTTCAACGCCTTAATATGCAGGTGGAAATTTTATGACAACATCCTGAATGAAAATCTTTGTGGGTTTTATAATTAGAAGTGATAAAATACCCAAACACATGTATCTCATAAAACACACTTTATAGGAATAGTTACTTCATTAGAAATGTAGTTCACAACTGTTACACTCCCTGCTGAAGATAATGCTGGACAAGTCAGATCCTAGACTGAAGCCTGGCTTGATAGGTCCTAACTTTTATTTTCTTTAGAAACCATGGAGGAACGTTACTGAACAAATTCACAGGAGTCTGCTGATGAATTTTTAACACAATGTATAAAATATTTATTAAACAAGAAAAATTAACTATATTATACCAGACAAAAAGGTTGGAAACATCTCAATATGAACGAAAATGATTCAAATATTCACTATTATTCACCCCAGCTATCTCTTTACAGACACACAAAAATTTGGGAGGTAAAACAATTTACCATATCTATCTGATATTCTAATATTCAGGGTAATTATGCAGTATATGTGAACCAACTGGTGAACTGTGGACAGACACACCACGCTCCAAAGTAAATGCCAGATGCAACCAAAGCAGATTCTATGGGTTTCTCAACAACCCACCCAGACGCTTGTCACACTGTGAGCCAACCTGTCTCATTGAAACTCTGTCTTTCTCAAAAATGTTTCCAATCTCCACATTTGAAGAACTTGCCTTGGAATTCTCTCTAAACGTCACACCGACTCAGACAGCTTCAACAAGAATCCACCTCCAAGGTTTCAATTTTGCTTTTGAGATTCCTTTTCCCTGGATCTCCATGTACACTCAAGCTTCAACTTCCAAGCACACTTTCAGATCTTCGGCTATGCCGAGCAGGACACCACTGCTCCAAAAGGGTACCTTTGAGTTATGGCCTACAGCACAGAGTCACCAACATTCAGCTGCCCTCTCGGACCATCAGGACTTCTCTTGAGCTCACTTGGTTTCAAGTCTGCTCTCCACAGCTCTTTCTCTCTCTCTCTTTAATTTGGAGCATATTGCTTTGCTCCTTTCTCTCAATTTTACTGAACGGGATCTGTTTCAGATCTCTGTTCTTGTCCCTTACCTGGGAATGTCTTCTGGGAGCTCTCGCTGCCCCACTCCTTTTTTCGGGGCCTTATTCTTGGTTTGGGATCTTCTCCCTATCCCCTTCCCCATGTCCTGCTCCCTGGGGCACCTTCTCTGCAATGGCACTTATTATGATATGACAAGTGGTATTTGCCAAGCTGACCAAATCCCAAAGGGAAACTTGGCCACGCTATCACAATAATTTTGCAATTAGTATTTATTATGAGAAGGTTTGTGCTCTGAAGTCAGAAGTAATGAGTCCACTACCACTTTCAGAGATTTTAAAGACTAAATTAAAACATTTATTAACAAAATAAAATAAAACTTAAACAAACGCAGGATTACTGTTACACAGTCATCTTTAGTTGTATAGCAGTTCCCAAAACTTCTACTTAACTAGACTCCCAACTACACGCCCCCTTCAGGCAACAGTCCAAGATAGATTCTTAAACTATGGGGGGGATTTTCCACACCCACCCGCCACCAGGATCGTCTGGTCCTGCTGCAAGTCACTGGATTTCAGGCTGGAGCACCGCCTGACCCCGACAGCGACAGGGCCGGAAAATCCCGGCCTATAAAATATCCAGCAAAATTACCACAGGCATCCACTGTCCCTATAAGGGAGATATTTCACAGCTTCTTTCTTCCTCTCACTCAACAGTGAAACTCTAAAGGCTTTTCCACAGGTCTGTTCCACACAGTGTCCCTTTCAGGATCTCATACAGCCACACCCCATACAACTTTCCATCCTTCTTTAAATATATTTCCTCCATTTTGATCTGTAAATTCCATTGTTTCAACCTGTCTTTGGAAGTTACTTTTCCCAGAATATAAGAATCTTTCATGTTGTCATTATGGCCAGCACTTTTGGGAAAAATAAATGTAATAACGTTGCCTTATTTACCTAAGGAGAACCAACCCGAGCTTCTTTAGTCTCTCTACACAATTGGAGTTCTCCATCCCTTCTGCATCCTTCCCAAAGCCTTGACATTCTTCCTAAAATGTGGTGCCAGAATTGAACATAATCCAGCAGGGGTCTAACTAGTAATTTACAAATGTTTAGCATAATGTCCTTGCTTTTGTAGTCTATTTCTCTATTAATGAAGCCAAGGATTTGAAGAAGAAGAAGAAGTGGTTCTGAAGAAGAGTCACACGGGCTCGAAACGTTAACTCTGTCTTTCTCTCCATAGAAGCTGAGAGACCTGCTGAGTTTTTCCAGCATTTTTTGTTTTTGTTTCAGATTTCCAACATCTGCAATATTTTGCTTTTATGGGCAGAATTTTTCCGTCGGTGAGCAGAGGGCGGGGCCCACTCGCGACAGGAAAATGATGCAGGATGACATCAGGGGGAACCCCCGACATCATCCTGCCCCATTTAAATATTCAGGAAGGCGGGGGCACAGCGCGATTAGCTGTTTGCCCGCCAATCTGTCAATGACCAATTGAGGCCATTGACAGGATCATTAAATCAATTAAAGGACCTGCCTGTCCAAACTTAAGGCTTACGGGCAGGCCAGGAGCCCCAGTGGGCTTCTGAAAAAACATGAAACCTCATCCACCGGCGGGATGAGGTTTCATGTCGGTTTTAAAAAAAAAGAAAGTTTTTTTGATATTTATTAACATGTCCCATCTCGTGTGACATTGTCACATGAGGGGGACATGTTAAGGATTTTTTTTACTTTTCTATTTTTAAACTTTCAAGAACTTTCAACGATCTCCCTGAGACAGCACTTAGCCTCAGGGAGATGTGCGCTCTTTTGCATGCATGCGCGAAAGAGTGCACTCTGGCAGTTGGGGAATTCCACCCACTTGCACAGGGAGCGCATAGCGTCTCCCATCAGGAGGCCCACTGGGTGGGCCTTAATTGGCCCGCACACTTAAAATGGCGGTGAGGCCTGTTTGGGCAGCAGCAATCGGCTGCCCGCCTGCCCACCAAGGGCAAAATTCTGCCCTATAAATTTAAGGTGTTTGGTAAAAGAACCAGAAGGGGCATGAAGAAACTTTTTTTTACACAGCAACTTGGTGTGATCTGGAATGCAATGACTTCAAGGTTGGCAGAAGCAGATGGGGAAAAAGCAGAGGCGTGAGATCAGTTAGATATACCAAAGAATAAATCCAGCCGTGATGGGCTGAGACATCTTTTTGCTGTCTCATTCTATGATTCTATGGTTTTAACTTCAATTATAGTGTGTTGGTGTGCATGCAATTTTCCAAAATTCATATATCCATTAAATTGTTTTCCCATATGAAACAGTATACAAGGTTGGCAGCGTCTCAGATTTGCACAAAGAGCGATAGTGGGCAGGAAAAACAACGAATGCATTAATTATGCATTCCCAGAAAACACGCCGCTTTGATGGTGGGCAGGCTCTCATTCGCCCACCATGCCATCACTTGGCCGCTTCCTCACGTCGGCAGCCATATTTAAAGTATAGCCGCGTGCACACCTCTCAGTGCTTCCAGCCCAGGACTGCCGCACAGAAAACATGGCCTTAAATGCAAGAAGACTGCAGCCCCCCGGTCTAATGATGTGTTTCTTGAGCACCTTTTGGACGTAGTGGAGTCTCACTATGATGTCCTCTACCCCATTCTGACTGTAGTATAGGCAGCAGCATCACTAATCCAGCATGGGAGATAGTGGCAGTGGTGGTCAGTGTCGATGCCCTGCAAAAGGAGGACAGCCACCCAGTGCCACAAGAGGATGAATGCTCTCATCTGTTGCGCCAGGTTAAGTCACTCGTTTCATCACTCCCAACTTACATAATCACAAACCCATCACACATCCACAAGGATCTCACACTTCAAGGGACAATACCACCATCTCTCACGCACACCCTCACATCTCTATCAGGCTCATACCCTCTCGAGCTTTCGTCCTCATCTTGTCCATGGCTTCACTCACCCATTCCATGCAGTGCCATGCGTCCTGCTCACACTCTCCCCATCTGTTTTTGTGCAGGAGAAGCTGGCTCACACGAGCAGGGAAAGGTCACAGACCAGGGATGGAGTGCCAACATTAGGCCCCTCACTCACCTTGAGCAGAATGCCATCGCGCTGACTGGTAATTATCTCCACTTTGGTTCACAGGGAGCTCTGCCAAGTGACCGACACCCTCAGCAAATCATTCCCTCAGCTCCATCCAGGTCCTCACCTCGAGCCAAGAGTACACCTCCTCCATTGAAGAGCTGGAAATCAACAGCCTGGAAGACCTGTCACAGTTTTTACCCACACTCTCCACCAGCACAGAGACACACACCTCGGTGGGACCTTGATCTAGAGCAGGCTTGGATTCACAATTTGGTGGTCACTGCATGGACACGTGTCCGCAGCAGCAGGAGGCAGGTTCAGCCGAGCTTTCCTGGCACTGGGAGAACTGCAAAGTAAGAGGCAGCCTGTCAGGTCTGAGTCAAATGACAAGACTCTGGATTTGGCCTTCCAACTCATCATGGAGAGTCAGCAGAAGGTGGAGGAACATCATGCAGAACTGTTGAAAGCCCTCAGCAGAGTGGCACCCAAGTCAGAGGAGTGTGTCCATCTGTTCTCTGATGAAGTGGTGCCCACATGTGCACGTATGGAGGTCTCCATGGGGAAGATGGTGGAAGCTATGGAGGTGCTGGTCCAGCAGAACATATAGATGTGTGCAGACCTGCACTCTATTGCAGTAGCCATGGGTGAGTGGCAATACTAGAGGGAAACGGGGCAACTCGACATCCCCCCAGGTGTTCCTTCCCCTCAAGGAGTCAGGTCGGAGCCCTTGGGCACTCAAAGGGAGGAGGAGTGACAGCTGGACACCTCTGGGTCATCCACTCAAGAATCTCAGATGCTGTCTGCTCCCTCTGAGTCCCCTTTGTTTGTGACCATCTCAACTTTGTCCTCTGTCACCGCAGAGGGAGCAGCTGGTCCACAGGAGGGCAGCCAAAGCTAGCCGGGTCCCCAAGGCCTCGGGTCTCTAGAGGACCCAGGCCAAAGGCATCAGAGGCAACAGGGCCAAACATTGCACAGGCTGTCTCCACCCCTGCTGCAGATGTCAGGGCAGCAACTAGGAGTCTAAGGCATTCAAAAGTTAAGAAATTCTCATCACAGTTGGTTGCATGGGTGAATACATTTTGTCACTTTACAGTCTGGAAATTTATTTACTTTCACTGAATAATGTGTAATGGTGTCTTTCAGCTTCATTTACAGGCTTTGCAAATCCTCTCACTACAACCCCTCAACTAGCAGTTCAGCTCCATGCAGCCAGACCACGAGTGATTCTGGAGGGGAAGCGTGTGTGGCAGGGCCTTTCAGAGCCTTGTGCAAGCACTCTCCCACACAAGCAGATCCTTCCCATATCATCCTCATCTCAATGTCCTGAGCATTTTCAACGCTGCCTGCTGGGGTTCGCTTTCAGTTTTCCATCTGAGCTGACCTGCATCTCCGCCCAGCCACTGATCACACTCCCATGCAGCACCTGGTCTCGCCCAGCATGACTCTTGTTTCAATTTTGATTTAGACAACATGGTGGTAATACAGTTTTTCTTTCACTCCCTGTCCTTTCCCCTCCCTCAGTCACCCATTTCCTTTCCCCCATCACTGTTGACCCTCCAGCATCACCTTCCACCTCCCCTCTTTGACCTACCAGCTACAACCCTTTTTCTTTGGGGATGTCCAGGTGAACGTGCACATTCCCTTCCTTCCCAAAAACCCCACCCCCATTCACATTCACCTCCCCGACCTCCTCCTTCCCACACCCAGGGTCCATGTCTGCCTCCGCGTCCCCACCAACCACGGTCACCGTACCTTCTATTGAAACCATCGAACCCTCACCCCCCCCCACCCTACTGCTTCATCTGTCCCCGGTCATACCACACCCACTCTCAGTTTGCTTCCCAGGAGACAGGCATGGACTAATCAGAGCCCTCCCTTGCACATTCACCTCGACATCCCCCCACTCCAGACTCCTTCCCCCCTTGAAACTCCTTGCCCCAGAACTCTTTCCCCACCCTGGACTTGCCCGCCCCCTGAGTCCTCCCCCCACTGGACTCCCTCCCCCACTTAGTCCTCCCTCCAACCCCAATGCCCCCTCCGCACTCTTAGACCATGTCCCTGTCCTCCCTCCTGGATTCACCCCCGATTAGTCCTTCCCCCTTCCTGACTACTTAGAACAACCTTACTTCTTCCATTACCCTTAGTCCTTGCCCTCTCCAGACTCCTTCCTCCACGCTTACTTCTTCCTCCACCACCCTTACTCCCTCCCCTCTCCACACCCCTTCCTCCATCTGGACTTCTTCCTATCCCTGAACTTCTTCCTCCTCCTGGACTCCATCCACTCTCCGCACTCCTTCCTCCCCCTAGAATCTGTCCCCTCTCCGCATTGCATCCTCCCCTCAGGATCCTTCCTCCCCCTGGAATCCTTCGCCTCTCTGCAATCCTTCCCCCTCCTCTGAAATCCTCCCCTTACAACTTGTACCCCCTAAACCTACCTCCCATTTTCTCCCCCATTACTCCCCTCCTCCCCCTGTAGCCCCTTGCCCTCCTCACCCTCACTCCCTGACACCTTAGTTTCCCCCCTCACAACCTCACTGTCCCAGACACCTTTGTTCCCCTTCCCAAATTCACCTACCTGACACCTTCATTCCCCCTCTCCCAGCCTCATCCCCCCCAACACCTCTTCCTCTCCCAGTAAATCCTAGACCTTCCTCTCCCACCCCCCAGTATATCTTCCTCTCCCAAACACAGCTGGACCTTATCTCCACCCACTTGACCATCATCCGTTGTGAGCAGACCCTCAACAGTGACTTTCCAACTTCCATGAGCTGCTTTGCAGCAGAGCCATGTCCATGAGAATCCACCCAGCATGCCATGGACGTTCCTCCAGGGTCCTGTTGCTGTCGGGTACAGCATCTTCTGCTCCCCAGATGTCCGTGATGTGAGCAAGGCCCTGCGGTAAGTCCCTACCTCTGTACATCACACTTGTCGAGGTGTGTTCTGCACTGGCGTGTTTTCCCACCAATGTGGGCAGATCATCCAGCATAGGGGTATGATTCTGGCGGCTGGCCTTTTAATAAAATGTAGATCTATTGCAATGAGGTTCCCGACGTCTGATGGTGGGAAATGCGGCCTGCCATTGAGGGGCTGAGTGGATGATTGCAAACTGGTTTCACAACGTTGTAAAACTGATTTTTGGCTTTCTCGCCATGTTGTCCGCCGAACATGCCCAACGGTAGGAGGCACGTATGGAAAATTCCACCCTGAGGCTACTTGGGAGTGAGCTGTATATTCAGGTCAAGTACAAATATTCAGGGCGCAATTTTCAGGTCATTTCTGTTCTGATTTTCTTGGGTTGTTCTCTGTTACCCCTTTTTCTTTCAATAGCCTTCATAGCAATTATATACTTCTGTCCATTTTGGCTTCCTATATCTTCAATGATATGAATGGGCTTGTAGTGTAAATCTGATTATATTTGTGTTTGTGGAAGAAAAATACCAATGGAGGGATGCCAGACAGATCAGGCTCAACCAGAGATGTTCTGCACCTCTGTCGGCACTTTTAGCCCTCATCCATGTTGCGCTTTCATAAAGATATGAAGAAACCAATTGCTCATAAGGGATTGTGCAAACATGGTGTGGGTTCATTTATTGAGGCTAGGCACATGGGAACAGATATACAAGGATATGAAGCTTGAAGACACATCAGAGCTGCCTGTTCTGTGTGCTCTGCTGAAAGCAAAAGTGAAACTAAAACTGGATCACATGACCCACTTTCTTTCTAGTGATGTCATGCTCCTATTCCTTAAAGGCATATTACAACAATCTGCAAACACAGGCACATACGCCTTGCTTTGTCAGAAGATTAGTGCATTCTCAGGCTGAAATTCCAAGGGAAGGCTATGATGGCAGAAATGAGATGCTTGAATATCAGATGAATATTAAATGCTACTGGATCTTTGGAAGAATCCAAGCAGTCTGTTGTGCTTTAAGTGATAACGATTAAAGAAGGCGTTCAAAGGAATCACATTTCAATATGAGCAAAAAATCAGATTCAGAGCTGTGACATTTGTTGCAAGGATACGTGTAGCCAAGATACATAGGGAGGACTGACACAGTTAGTGACATTAATAATGCGTACTCAAATCTCCTTCCATCTCTTTGCAAGCATTCTGTAATGAAAACCTGAAGGAATGGCCTGAAATGGTGAATAGAGCCATTGCAACAGTGCGCCTCAGTCAATTTTACCAGCATGGGACCAGAGTTGGTGGGGAGGTTGGGTGGGGGAGCGGGGTTGTGGTCTGGTGCAGGGCAGTTCTATCATATATCTGCAGACTCTATCTCGTGCCCCTGGATTTACTTTTCTTTCATCTTTTCCTTATCTCCACTATCATTCTTGGCAAAGGTTGATATCTTCTAAGCCACTCCTTAAGTTGGGATAACATTTGCATGCCTATTCTATCAGTCACTTAGAAGTGTGTACATCTATGTAAAATTAAAATTTCCAGCCATCCTTTTAAAACTAGAGTAGCTTTCTGCAGAAAGCCAAAGCTGTAGATGGAACTGAATAATTATGCTAATCAGCTGCCCAGAGAAAATTTGCATCAACTTCTAGCTGGCATTAAGTTATAATGCTCTTTTGGAGAGCCGGTGATGGGCTGAACGGCCTCCATCTGCACCATAACAATTCTGTGATTTTTGCACTAAGCTGCTTACCTGTTGGAAAATCTAGATTGCTGTATTGTTGGAATAGGTAAGCAGGTTGGTGAGCATGATAGTTGCAGCATGTGCTGCCCATCATTACGCCCACAGGAGACACAAGGCAGACAAGAGTAATAGGTTCCTTGGAACAAACATGAACACCCACACAAACCAGCCTAGGATTTGTAACTTTTTGCAGTTGGCCTAACATCACAGAGCTATATATCTTAGTTAAGCTACTTCAGGAATATGGAACATGCATTTGAGAATGAGCAGATTCCTGGTGTTAACATGACAGAATACAACTTTAAATGTTCAAAGGCAAATGGAGAAAATGTGCCCCTATATAGGGGTGTGTGTGCCATCAGAATGTTCTCTAGGACCTCAACCTCCAGGAGGTCACTCAGTACTGCAAGGGATTCTTCCTCATCACTCTCTAGGAAGAGCCAATTCAGCTCCAGCAGGCCCTCCTGGGGATGGTCAACATATGTTGCAGTGCCTTCTGTATCTGTCACCTCTGGCCTTACTTCATGAAGAACTAAGAGATTCATAACTTCCTTGTCTGTCCTGGGCCTAGTGGATGATGTCTCTGTGAAAGAAAGGAACTTACTGCTGAGTGTACAAACATCTCAGCTTCTGAAGGCTGAATTTCCACTGATAAAGATTGTTGCCTGAACGACAGCAAGTTGTTCAAATGATGAGCACCATCTGTTTTTTCTAAGATTCCTAGAAGTATGCCAACATCGCCATTCAACAAGGATGTACATTGATTATGAAGAACATAAAGAGAATCAAGATCTCTCGCTCCTTGTAGCTAAGAGCAGCAATAATCTTGCCTTTAATCAGAAGGTTTATGCCGTCTGGGCCTTGTAACTTGATGTCTGATGGATAAAGAGTCATTGGTTGAAGCTAGTTGAGGTCATCTGCTAATGTGTTAACAGAAGCTCCAGTATCAATTTTAAAAGTAGCATCACAACCTTGAACTTGTAACTGACCAGTAGTCTAGATTAAGACTATCTACTTTCTTGAGGAATTCTGTAGGGTCATCTTTTTCTGGATTTCCCATTTCTTGGAATGAATGTGTTTTATAAATATTAGTTGTTCTTTGACTTCAATTAAAATTACTGGATTAGCAGAAATGCTTGAAAGGCCCATTTTTGCCACACTGGACACATTCTGTGCCCCCTTCTGGTCAGTCTTGGTGTCTATGCTGGGTTTTCAGGTCACAATGCAAGCATCTCAAAATGGCTGCTGGCGTGGAGTTTCCTGCCATTTCGGTTTGGCCAGTTTATGTTTGGGTGGGTCCACTGACCATGGACCTATGCAGTCTAAAGAGTCATGTGAAGCCTCAGTGTCACCACAAACTATAGCCTGATTAAACGCTATAAGCTTGGCCTGCTTCGTATAATGGACCACTTGATCCAAAGTAAGATCACCTTTGATCTGCGGGAAGTTGAAGAGTTTTTCATCCTGAACACCCATGATCATGGATTAGCTGGTCTTTTAGTGCCTAGTATCCGTAAGAACAATTAGGTGATGTAGGTCAAATAGGAATAATTCAATTGATTCGCCAGTTGTTTGTGAGCGCTGGTTAAAATGTGCTCATTCAATTACCAAATTTTGCTTTAGGCTGAAATAGGTGTCTAAGGCTTTAATAGTGGAATCAAAATCTGCGGTGGACTCCTGCACATGCTGCCTGCACATGCTGCCTTAGGAGAACGTTGTCTGCTACTGGACCAACTGCATAAAGAAAGGAACTAATTTGAAGCTTTTGCTCATTTTCATGAAGGCCTGATGCTGCTCAGTGCCAGAGAAAATGGCTGCAATAAATTTGGAATACCAGATGAGGCTACATGTTTGTACCAAGACCAAAGCTAGGATGCTCCACCCACGCTTAGGACTGATTCGTCTGTACAGTCACATGATCCCCATAATAAAATGAAAGGTTTTACTTACAATTACTACATTCTTCCAACTTTAGTTTTGTTTTACCTCTTATTTACAAAAAATATCTTAACCCATATCATATGCAAATATATATAGTTCATGCAATTATAAGTTTAGTGTTTGAGGTGGTTTTCAAATTTGGGTAGAGTAATGCAACTCTATGACTTGAGATTCTTCCATTGGATTGACTTGACCAGGAACTGCAGCATCAGGGACATCCTTAGACGATGGCAGTTCAGAATTATTTACTTCAACAGCGACATCAAGTATGTCTATTCTATGTCAGTCTGGCACCTCAGGGATCAAAGGTTCGACTGCAATTTCAGGTGCAGTAACTGATTGTTGGAGTGTGTCTCGACTTCCAAGATGATCCACGTGTTTCCTAACAATCCTGTTCTCCACTTCCACTTGATATGATAAAGGTGTTGTTTCAAAGACAATTGTACCAGGAACCCATCTCGGTCCAGTTGCAAAATTTCACACAAAAACTGTCTCCCCTACAGTAAATTTTCAGTCTTTACTGTGAACATCATGATTCACTTTCTGACTACTCTGCTTTTTTCTCCACATTCCCCTCTAACTTAGGGAATACTAGACTCAATCTTGTACGAAGGCGGCATTTCATTAGTAATTCAGATGGTGTTGAACCTGAGGTTGCATGAGGAGTCATGCGTTAGTTGAAAATAATTCTTGAAACTCGTGTTTCTAATATTCCTTCCGATAGTTTCTTCGTGCCTGTTTTAAAGGTTTGTGCTGCTCTTTCTGCTAACCCATTGGATGAGGGACGATACGGTGCTGTTCTGATATGTTTAATCCCAATTTAGGTTCATGACTCTCTGGAATTCCATACTAGCAAAAGCAGCACTATTGACTGACACAATAACTTCTGATAGGCCATATGCACTAAAACATTGGCACAGTTTTTCAATGGTTGCACACAATGTAGGTGATCTCACTTCATACACATCCATCCACTTTGAATGTGCGTCGATGATCACTAAAAATGTTACCTAAAAATGGACCGACATAGTTTATGTGTAGCCTAACCCAGGGTCGACCAGGCCACTCCCAAGGATGCAATAGAGCTGAAATGGGCAGCTTTTGCTGTTGCTGACACTGGAGACAGTGTTTAAACAATTTTTCTATATCACTGTCTATACCTGGCCACCAGATATAACTTTGTGCAAGCATCTTCATTTTCGTAATACCAGGGTGCACACTATGAAGCTCTGTTAATAGTGGTTCTTTTCCTTGCAAAGGGTTGACGACTCTTGCTCCCCATAACAAGATACCATCTTGACAACTCAGTTCAGATTTGCGAGCATAGAATGGTCTTAACTCTTCAGAGACTTGTGCATTTAACCAGCCTTGCAATACCTGTCCTCGGACTTTTGATAAAATTGGCTCCCGGCTTGTCTAATCCTTTATCTGTTTCACACAAACTGGTGAGCAGTCCAGGAAATTAAACACAAGTACAACTTCTTTAGGCACTGGAGCATGTATAATGCTATCTGGCAAAGGAAGACAACCGAAGGCGTCTGCATTTGCTATATGCACACCTGAAGGATGCATAAAAATGTATTCATATGCCAACAAAATTAAAGCCTATCTTTGAATTCTAGCTGAGGCTATCGGTGTGATTGCCTTATCTTCACTAAACAAACTCAACAGTGGCTTGTGATCCGACAGTATGGTGAAGTGTCAACCATGCAAATATTGATGGAACATCTTTACTCCAAATATGACAGATAAGCTTTCTTTTTCAATTTGTGAGTAACATTTCTCAGCTGCAGATAGGGTTCTGGATACATATCCTATCAGTCTTTCAGATCCATCCTCCATCTTGTGTGACAATACAGCTCCTATTCCATAGCGAGATGCATCACAAGTGAATATTAATTCCTTAGATGTGTCAAAGTGTACTAACAGACATGACGAGTGTAAAAGCTTCTTGACTTTTATGAAGGCTTCCTCTTGCCTTGCCTTCCAGGACCATCTGTGGTTCTTCTTCAATAGTAGATGCAAAAGGGCTAACACTCTAGATAGTGTAGGTAAGAAGCAACCGTAATAGTTTACCATGCCCAAAAAAGGTTTGAGCTCAGTGACGTTGGCAGGAGAGGGCACTTCCTTGATTGCCCTGACTTTCTCCTCTAACGGATGCAGCCCTTGGGCATCCACCCGATGACCCAAATATGTGACTTCAGTTGCTTGGAAAGTGCACTTCTCTTTCTTTAAATTTATGCCAGCCTCCAAACACTCCAGAACTTCTTCTAGGTTGGCCAAATGTTCTGCTTCCAATGATCTTATGATCAGGACGTCATCCTGGTACACTATGACTCAGGGAAGTCTATCCATCGTTCTTTGTGTCTCTGTGAACCACAGATGTGCAAACTACAAGCCACCCCCTTGCCTCCCCCCCAGCACTCCTGCTCCAGCAAAAATGGTGGGTACTGGGTGGGGGTGGGGGATGGGAGGCGGGGCATCTGGAATCGGGGCTCTGGGCCATTTTGGCTAAGAGCCAGAGCCCTTCCAGCTTTATGAAAATTCAGGCATTTGTATCCATCTTATAACTTGCTTTCCTACCACCTATACTTGTATCACTAGCAAATGCAGCTATAGTACACCTATCCTTACATCCAAGTGATTAATATAGATAGTAAATAGTTGAGGCCCCAGCATGATACCTGCGACACTCCACTAGTTACAATTTGCCAACATGAAAATTACCCATTTATCCAACGCTTTATTTCCCGTTCATTAGCCAATCCTCTATCCATGCCAATATATTTCCCTCAACATCGTGAACTCTTATCTTTTGCAGTAACCTTTCATGTGGCAGCTTATCAAATACCTTTTAGAAATCCAAATATGCTACATCTACTGTTTCCCCTTTATCCACCCTGCCTGTTACATCCTCAAAGCACTGTGAGATACCGGACTTACCTGGGTTGGGGGCACCCATGCTTCCTCTTCCTCCCAGGCTCCTGCAATACTGGCAGCGGCCACCGATCCTGGTGTGCCACAGAGCTGCTGGGCTCCAATTTCCCAGCATCTCTATGAGGCGGGACTTCCTCCGGGATGGGATGAGAGGGATGGAAGTCCCATTCATACTAATTAAAGGGCCATCACCCAAAAAGTTAAAGTGGAGCGAGCTCAATTGGGGCACAGGTGGGCAGCCTGGGAAAGGGGGTGGGTTGTAGTTTGTACATCTGTGGTTCACAGAGGCACAGAGAAGAACCATGGAAAGCCTACTCCATGAACTTCCCTGAGTTATAGTGTACCAGAATGACATCCTGATCACAGGATCAATGGCCCAACCTAGGCCAACCTAGAAGAGGTTCTGAAGGGGTGCTTGGAGGCTGGTGTAAATTTCTAAGCAACTGAAGTCACATATTTGGGACACAACTAAACTAGGGCATAGGTGGGCAGCCCGCCTCCATCTCCCCCTCTCCTGCTGGCCTTAAAATTGTGGTGAATGTTGGGAATGATCGACTGGCAAAGGGCACCCTGCTGATGACACAGCACCCAATTTACAGGTCCTAATTTAAACCTGTTTTCCCATTTTCAGGTAGTCTGTAAAATTCAACCCCTGCCTTTGTGTCTCCCTCCTTTCTTGAATAGAGGTGTTACATTTGCAGTTTTCAAATCCACCGGGACCTTTCCAGAATGTTGGAAATTAAGGAAGATTATAACCAATGCATCCACTTTATCTGCAGGCACTTCCTTTAAGAGTCTAGGATGCATGGCCATCAGTTCCAGGGGACTTGTTAGCCTTTAGTCCCATTAGTTTTCCTGGTAATTTTTCTCTAGTAATCCTGATTGTTTTAAGTTCCATCCACCTTTTGGCCCTGGCTTTTCTAGTATTCTTGGAATGTTTTTTGTCTCTTCTTCTGTGAAGACAGATACAAAATCCTTGTTCAAAGTCTCTGCCATTTCCTTGTTTCTTTTTTTAACTTGTAGAAGTTTTTAATGTCCGTTTTTGTATTTCTTACTAGTTTTCACTCATGCTACAATTTCTCCATCTTTATTATTTTGTTAGTTATTTGTTGCTGGTTTCTAAGATTTGCCCAATCTTCTGGGCTACAACTAATCTTTGCAGCATTGTTAATCTTTTCTTTCAATTTGATACCATCCTCAACTTCCTTAGTTATCCAAGGATGGCACATCCTTCTTGTAGAGGCTCTCTTTCTCAGTGGAATATATCTTTCTTGAGATCTCCTTAAATGTCTGGCAGAGTTTCGTTAACATCTTACATTTTAACTTATTTTCCCATTCCACTTTAGCCACCTTTGTCTTCATACCCTTCTAATTGCCTTTATTTAAATTTAAGCAACCTAAATTTAGTTTCAGGCCCAAATTTCTCAACCTCAAACTGAATGTGAAGTTCCATCATGTTATGATCGCTTTTACCTAGAGAATACTTTACTATGGGGTCATTAATTAATCCTGTCTCATTACACATTACCAGGTCTAAAATAACCTGTTGTCTGGTTGGTTCCAGAATGCATTGTTCTAAGAAACTGTCTCGAATACACTCATCCTCCAGGATATCTTTGCCAATTTGATTTGTCTAATCCCTATGAAGATTAAAATCTTCCACAATTATTGCAGTACCTTTCTTATAAACCCCATTATTTCTATGCTGTCCTATAGTGTAGATACTGTTAGGGAGCCTATAAACCAATCCCTCCAATAACTTCTTATCTTTGCTATTTTTTATCTCCCCCTGGTTAAATTCTACTTTTTGATCCTCCAATTCAAGAAGAATTGTACTGATCTCATTATTTATTAATAGAACTACCCCACCAGCCTTTCCTTTCTTCCTGCCCTTCCAAAATGTTAAGTGCCCTTGAATATTCAGATCCCAGCTGTGGTCACTTTGCAACCATGGGCAGAATTTTACAGCAGTGGGATTTTATGTTCCCGCTGAAGTCAATGGGGTTTATAATGTCTCGCCACATTTTACGGCCCTGTCCCCACCGAAACGGGGCCGCAAAATTCTGCCCCATGTCTCTGCGATGGCTACCATATGCTCATTTATTTCAATTTGTGCTATCAATTCAGCCATTCTGTTTTGAGTGTTGTATGCATTCAGATAAAGAGCCTTTAAATATGTCTTTTTACTATTTTTCCGTTCCTGGTAAAGCCGGGCTTGGAAGACCCAGCAGGAAAGGTGGAGCAGTGTCGAGGTGAGGCAAAGTTCGAGCAAAGTGGCAATCCAATAATGATTGCAGCTCCTCAGGAAATCCAGGCCTATGTGTTAATGGACAAACCCAGGATGTGGGGTTGTTGCAAGATCTAAGAAGGTACAATCAAAAGCAGGAGGGGTTTTGTGACAATCATTGTCGCGGGTTTGATTTTTTGCACAATAAGAAACATGTGTTTAAGGACAGGGGCAGCGACTTGCAAGGTTAATGGGTGGGATTAATCATCTGCACACATGGGAATGTACTCCTCTGTATGATCAACAGAGTGCTGCAGTTTGGGTGTTAAGAAAACAGCATTTGTGAGTATTGATTTAACTATTGAAGGGAGCTACATACTGATGTATGTAAGTTTCCAGTGGTACAATAAACTGTTAAAAGAATACCACGGTGTGCTGAGCTGTGAACCTTGACTATTTTCTTCACCCAAATGGGCTCAGCTTGGAATTTAGAGTTAAGAGCATAAGGGAGGAGGCATAGGTTCACCTACCTATAAATGTCTCATCTCTGGTATCATCTTAGTGAATCTCTTCTGAACTTTCTTCAAGGCCTTGATCTACTTCCTATAGGAAAACACCCAAAACTGAATAGAATATGGTGTTCTACTTGCAGCCCAACCAATAATGCATATTGGTTTAGCATCATCTCATTGACTTTGTACTTTATATGCTTATTCCTTCAACCCTGGACCATAGCAAGCAGGGCTTCTTTTTAAATAGCTTTATCAACTTGTTTGTTTAAATATTGGTGTACCTGAATCTCTCTATGTCTCTGCTCCTTTAAAGGTTCCACCCATTAATGTCTATGGACATTTGTTATTCGTCCTCCCAAAATATATGGGCAGAATCTTCTGTTCGGCACGCAGGGGTGGGCCCCGCATGCTGACACGTAAAATAACCCACTGTGACGTTGGGCGTGTGTCCCGACATCACTGCATGTCATTCTGATCTTTAGTTCAGCGGGTGCGCACCGAAGTCGGCTGCACACCTGCCGAACTGTCAAATGCCTGTTCAGGCCATTAATAAACTAATTAAAGTAATTGTCAGGGCTGCCCGTCCAACCTTAAGGTTGGCGGGCAGGCGAAGAGCCCAGGCGGCCTTCGTATTTTTCATGAAACCTCATCCATGGGTGGGATGAAGTTTCATGAAGGTTTTATTAATTCAGTAAAAATTTTCATGAAAATTCATAAACATGTCCCAGCTCATGTGACACGATCACATGTCTGAATAATTTTATTTTTTTTTCAATGTTTCAATATGAAATTAATCTCCCTGAGGCAGCTCTGTGCCTCAGGGAGATTGCCGACTCTGCCTCCCCCCCCACCCCGCCTGCACAGCTAGTGCTGAGCGCTACCAGGTGCACGTCATGCTGAGCGGGTCTTAATTGACCCACCTGCGTAAAATGGTGGTGTGTAGACGATTGCGGGTGGCAATCGGCTCTGCGCCTGCCTGCTCCCGACTGGTCCACCCGACAGGGAGAAAATTCTCCCCCATCACTTCATACCTCTGAGTCTTTCATTTGACATCTTTGTGCCCAGTCAGATCAGTCTGTGTCTTCCTGAACTCATTTGAAGCCCTCTTCACATTGCCCAGTTTTACGTTCCCATACCCACCGAAGCCAGGATCACATGTATATTTTTTGAGGAATGTCCCAATGCTGATATCTAACGGAACATCCATGCTATCCAAAAAGATACCCATTAACCATGTTTTTCTGTTCTTAAACCAGCTTCTTGTCTATGTGACCATTGTCCCTTTAATACCTCCTGCATTATTATTTATTATTCACAAAGCCTTCTACGCAGCACAACATCAAAGGACTTCCTATATCATACGTGTAAAATCTACACAGCTTTCTTGAGCAAGCTCCAAGAATTTTTTTGCCTTGACAGTTTGGGGTTTCAAGCATCCTGGTGAATTTTGATGCATAAATGATTCATTCTGATCATAATGGATATAACCCTCATCTATATCTTCCAGGTTTCCAATAAAAGCACTTATGCTGGACTTCTGTTGCAATGATGTGGCGAATGGAGGTTGTTTGGAGCACTGCTCCTATCTGCATACATGCCCTGCGGTGATATTATATAGCGATGTATTCCCATGTGCCTTTTTTATCAAGAAAACTGCATCAAGGCCCATATCAAAGTTTTTAAAAGTAGCAGCTAAATCACGGTAATTCAAGAAGTTATGGTTATGTAACATAAAGCTTGTGTTTTAAATGCCTATAGATTGTTAGCATAAAGAAATGCTAAAGGAATGAAGAGTCCTATAGTTTGGAGCTTCAGGTCAAGAATGATTTTGAGTAGCAGATTGAGTGATAAGTCTTGATTTCAAAACAATTTTAGAATTCAAGGAAGTGAAAGGACGTGCCAAATGGCAAGTTCGGAATTTAGCTAGATTATATATTCTTTTTGATTGGTCCAGGTAAAATCCTGCAAGCTTAGACCTCCTTTCTTCATTAAAGTGAACAAAGACATAGGATTCAAACTATTTATTAATGAAACATAATGATCGTAGGTTCATTTTTGGATGCTGTTAAATACTTCCTGTCAGGTATTATAATGATATAATACCTTGGGCGTATTTACTGTATGAGACACAAGGCACCAATTGCTCATAAGGGATTAGGTAAACACATTGTGAGTTCACTTATTAAGACTAGGCACATGAGAACAGTTATGCATAGGTATAAAGCATAAAGGCATTAGAGCTGAGTATGTGCTCTGCTCAAAGCAAAAGTGAAACTAAAACTGGATCAGATGACACATTTCCCTTCTAGTGATGTCATGCTGTTGTCCCTTAAAGGCATATTACAATACTTCCTATGAATTATTTATTGCCAACTGCTGTGGATATTCTCCAGAACATACTGGCAAAATTGTCTTTTGAATAGGGCCCTCGCCAAATATTAGCATTCATGAACAATATGCAGAATATTCTGCCGATATCTGCAATTTTTACTACATTATCGTGATGCTATGCTACCTCAGATCAGGCAGGAGGAACTGGGGTGAGACGGCTGACCTATGGAAAGACATTGAGTTAAATGAGCCCGTATTCTTTGAAGTTTAAAAGAACAAGAGGTGATCTCATTGGAATATATAAAATTCTCAGAGAGTTTGACAGGCTAGAAGCTGAGAACAAGGAGTCATAGTCTCATCATATGGCCATTTAGGACAGAGATGAGGAGAAATTTCTTTGCTCAAAAGGTTGGGACTCTTTTGAACTCTTTGCCCCAGAGGGTCATGGAAGCTCAGTTCTTGAGTATACAGCTATTTGGACACTAAGGGAATCAAGGGCATAAGGATAGGGCAGGAAAGTGGAGTTGGTTTCGATGTTCAGCTGGATCTTCTAATGCCAATGGTGGTAAATGTTGTGACATCTACCGCTGTTGAACTTTGGAACCTTTCAGAAGTCCTAACCCACACATATGCATGGTAATTGCCTGGGAAATTTAAAATTCCAATGAGCAGATTTACGCAGCCTGGAAGACCACGAGAACATCTCCAACCTTGACCTTAGAATCAGAGACTTGTGGTGGAATTTTCCGTGCCTGCTGGCATCGGGCATCATGGCAGGCATGAGCAGACAATATGGCGGGAAGGCCAAAAATTGGTTTCACGACGTCGTGAAACCAGTTTGCAATCATCCACTCTGCCCGTCAATGGAGGGCCACATTTCCCGCCACCACACATTGTGAGCTCCATTGTACTGCATCTGCATATCATTATAAGCCCAGCTTGCCGGAATCATCCCCCCACGCTGGATCATCTGGGCACATCGGCGTGTTCACAATTGAACATAAGTGGCGTGCACCTGGTGAGCTTTGAGGTTTGTTTGTCTACCTTGCTTCAGGCAGCACTTTAGATCATCAGCGTCAGGCTTCGCAGGGAGCACCAGGTCACTTTTAAAGGGGCTCACAGGCAGGCGTTTACCTACAAAACCAGCCGTAAGGTGGGGGTGGCTTTTCAATGGCTGCAGGACTAGGGCTTGCTTGGGGAAGGGGGAGAAGTGAACTCAGGCAAGGGAAGAGGCTGCAGGACGAGGGCTGTACTGGAGAAGGGGTATATCCCAGGGTGTGTGGGGGGGCATATGTTGATTTATACAAGTGGCCTGGATAGGGTGAAGGCTGTTGAACCTGTCTCCAGAGGAGATGAGGCCAGATGGAGATGTGAGGGTGTGTGTGAGAGAGTGAGTGGTGATGTCCCTTGAGATAGCAGTGAGTGGGATGCCAATGCATGTGTGATGGGCTTGTATATGAGTTTAGAGTGCTGAGATGGTTACCTTATCCTGGCAGCACAGGTGGGATCATTCATCCTCTTTCTGTAATGGATGTTCAACCTCTTCTGTGCAGCATTGGCACTGACCACCACCACCTCCCAAGCCAGAGTAGTGACATTGATGGGCCTCCTGCGGCCAGAATGGGGGTAGAGGACAACGCAGCAGGTTCCAACTGTGTCCAAAAGTCATCCCAGGGATGCATCACTAAACTGGGGGGGCCACAGTTTTCTTGCTTTTCGGGGCCATGTCTTCTGTGCAGCAGCCCTGGGCTGGAAGCACTGAGAGGTGCGCACACAGCTGCACTTTAAATGTGGTATCCGGCATGAGGAAGCAATGAGCTGATGGCGTGGCGGGTGAATCGATGGCCAGCCACCAGCGAAACAGCGTATTTCCTGGGAATGCATGATTAATGAGGCGGGATTGGGGCGATACAGCGTGAAAACCTGCCACTGTGGCCAGCAGGTAAAACGTCCTTTTCCCCACCCACTACCACACTTAGTGCAAATTTGGAACGATTCCACCATTGGGCTAGATGCACAATACTTACCCAGATACTTAGCCCAATATTGTCCCGCTGTTTGCTTTCTGATGTAGTTCAGTGATTAACAACGACACCAAGCCGCCGCCTCAGCCAACTCCCAACCCATCAGCAATCGCACCCTGACCCGACTAACCACTCCCAACCGAAGTCCCAACAACCCTGAACCGAATACTTACCAGCCCGAACAGACTACCTACTCACCACCCACCCACTCACTACCTGCCCACTCTCTCACCTGCCCACTCTCTCACCCGCCCACTCACTCACCCGCCCACTCACTCACCCGCCCACTCACTCACCCGCCCCCCCACCCACCCACTCACTCACCCGTCCACTCACTTAATTACCCTCCCACCCACGCATTCACTCACTAAACCCCACTGAAACCCTTGAGACCTTTAAAAACTTACCTGAACATGGAAGTTGCAGATGTAAAAAGATGGCGTTCTTTCTGCTGCTCCTCTTCATTGCTCTCTGTGGATGGCTCTGCTGAGGGATGGCTACTGCAGAGCCGGGACAGAAAGACCTGGCTTCAAGGACAGAAAAAGGTAGGGCCGTATTTATCTTTGCAGTCAGCAGCAATAGTCCCAGCATCACCACTGACTGGAGGATCTGGGCCATGATCTTATTGAATGGTGGAGCAGGCTTGTGGGATCATATGGTGTACTTTTGCTCCTATACCTTATGTTGTCAGGTTCTCATTAGGACAAACTACTGGACTTGACAGTTTTTACAATGGAAATATTTTAATTGTTCAAAAGTATACACCTTAATAGCTTTGTTTTCTTTTTAGCCACTCTCCTTAGACAATCATATCTTTGTTCTAATTCTGAAATGTCTAGTGCAAAAATTGAAATGCTCTTGAATGCCTGTTGCCATTGTCATTCCAAACTCATCATTATTTTTGAAAGTTTCTGGCAGGAATGGAAAAGATGCTGATGTCAAACCACTTGTAACATACATTGTCAAATTGGCTATTAATGTTAGAACAAAACTTACATAAGTTTTAAAATAAAAACATAAAACACTGGAAACAATCAGCAACAAAAACAGCATCTGTGGAGAAACAGAGCTAACGTTTCAGGTCGATGATCTTTCACCAGAACCAGTTCTAATGACCTATGTTTCTCTCTCCAGAGATGCTACCTGACCTGCTGAGTATTTCAAGCATTTTCTAGCATCTGCAGAATTTTGCTTTTGTATTAAATAAATTCTTTTCCTTCCACTTATGCTTTGCCAAGCACGGAAAGGTTTTTGTTCCATGCAGAGGTGAAATTCTCCGTCAACATCAATGCCTACTTTTATGAGCAGATTCAGCCGATGGGAGCACAGTAATTCTGGCAGCTGCTTGTCTCGATGGCTCTCATGTGACAATAATCCTACTTTCAGCTTGAAAGAGAAAGGCTTTCTATTGTCAGTCTCCATTTTGCAACAAATTGCTCAGCTGACAACCAATCCATCAATAAAACAAATAGCACTGTTGAAAGAATAATCTTGAGCATTACTAAAAGTCTTCTTCTTCGAAACTAGCATCCCCAGCAAATTAATTTTGTTTTCACTGGTGTCTATTTGTCTGTAAACATACAGCTGCCAGGTGATAGATATTAAATGAAACCACAGGATGTAATATTCTTTACAGGCAAGTATATAATAAGATAAGCACTTTCAGATCCCAAAACAAAATTTAAGAAGAATCATGAGCCTGGTACCTATCACACTACAGTTGTTTACCAACAATCTTGTTAGAGTCCGAAGACATCTAATGGAGTATGATTTTTTTCTACTACAGTGGTAAAATTTGAAAAAAATTTTGCCAGAAAGAATCTATATGCAAATATCTATCTATGAAGGGATTTTGATTGACGAGGGAGATTGGCAAAGGAAGTGCCTAAATAATGTACTGACCTTCAGCTTTGTTCCTCAAATTGATACCCTGTAGATGTGGATACTTCCAAGTTGCAGTGCAAAGGCCAATAAAAAGTATGTGGGTAAGTGTAGGCGTAATGAATGGCATAATGCCATAACCTCTGATAGAGTGGCAATTGAGTTGGATTGCCACTCCGCTCAAAAGTGCATAGCTGGAAATGCAGGAAATTCTATCACACCCGAACTTCCAACTCAGGCCGGGCGAGACCTACGTAGTGTAGCTTGTTCCCGGGGCCTAATGCCGAGGGCAGCTCAGTTGCAGGTAAGGAAGTCATGTCCCCTTTTTTACGGCACTAGCTGCCGTAGGCCACATAAGTTTAAAGGTTAAGCCAGGTTTAAGGTTTTTCACAAGCCAGGGAGAAGGTACATGAATAAGGTAAGTATGTAGGATGGTGGAGGTGGGGGGGTGGGGGTGGGGGGTGGGTCAGGTCCAGGAGGCAGGGTGGGGGAGGTCAGCAGTCGGGCCATGGAAGGGTGGAGTGGGAGGGGAGGAGTCAGGCCTGGTGGGGGGTGGGATGGGGG
This sequence comes from Cetorhinus maximus, assembly GCF_964194155.1. NCBI lineage: Eukaryota > Metazoa > Chordata > Chondrichthyes > Lamniformes > Cetorhinidae > Cetorhinus > Cetorhinus maximus. Next base: position 69,974,020 of record NC_135885.1, read on the forward strand.
AGGGAGGGGGGTTCCGGACCTGGCTCTGGGGCAGGAGGAGATGAGTCAAGCCTGGGTGGGGGTAAGGGAGGGGAATTGGGCCTGGCCGGGGGTGAGGGAGGGAAGCCAGGCTTGCCCACAGGGGGGAGGGGAGGAGGTCAATGGTCTGGAGTTGGGCTTGGGGAGGGGGCGCAAAGCTCGGCAGTTGGACTTTGGGGCGGAGGGGGTGAGAGGGGAGCCGGGACTCGCCCGGGGGGGGGGTTGCAGTGGGAGGTCAGCAGTCAGGGCTTAGTGGAGGATATTCCCGTGGGATTGGGAGTTCCCATGGTGGGTCAGGAGGGGGGGTGGGAGTGGGGAGTCTTGTGGAGGTGGGTACTCCTGTTGGCAGGTGGTAGTTGGAGAAGGGGTGGGAGTCCCCATGGCAGTGGGGTGGTGCATTGGGAGTGTGTGGGAACCCCCTGAGGACTGGGGGAGGTGGTGTGAGTCCTGTGGGTGCCGTTGTTAGGCTATACAATAGGTACCCAGAAGCAAGAAGTGGTTTTAATTCTTCCAACTGTTTCTGGGTAACTATTGATATAACACAGTTGGAACCATCCAAAGTTTGTGATTTAAATTGTATTTTCGGATGGTTCCCAGTGTAGGGCAATTGCCCATCAGAAGTTTGCACTTCCCAGGCAATTGCCATGCAATCCTAACTTGGGCACCTCCCGGGGTAGGGTTCCCCAGTGTACCTTTGGGCTAAGCCCCAGTTACACTGCTATGGAGTTTGGAAGTTACGGCCCTTGCTGTTTACTTGCTGCATATTGCAACATCAGGGCCAATAGTAAACATCTATCATCAGGAACTCTTGCATTTTAGATTGAAATTACAAAAAATGGTCAACACTCAGGACAGAATCGTCCCAGATTTGCACTAAGTGCGGTAGCAGGTGGCTTTTCATGCCACATCGCCCCAAACCTGCCGAAATAATTATGCATTCCCGGGAAACATACGGTTTCCATAGCGGGCGGGCTCACATTCGCCAGCCATGCCATCACCTCGCCGCTTCATCATGGCGGGCGCCATAATTAAAGTCTAGCCGTGTGCACACCTCTCAGTGCTTCCTGTGCTGCAAAGAAGACATGGCCCCAAAAGGCAAAAAGTCTGCAGCCCCCAGGCTCAATGGCACATCCCTCGAGTACATTTTGGATGCAGTGGAGGCTCGCCCTGATGTCCTCTTCTCCCGCTCTGACCGCAGGATGGGCAGCAAAATCACCAACCCAGCATGGGAGGCGGTGGCAGCACTGGTCAGCGCAAGTGCCCTGCAAAAGAGGACAGCCACCCAGTGCTGCTAAAGGATGAATGGTCTCATCCGTTCCGCCAGGGTAAGTCACTCTTCTCATCACTCGCAACTCACACACTCAAAAACCCATCACACACGCACAGGGATCTCACACCTCAAGAGACAACACCACTAACTCTCGCACACCCTCACATCTCCATCAGGCTCATACTCCCTCGAGATCACGTCCTCATCCTGTCCATGGCTCTGCTCACCACACAAACATTCCACGCAGTGCCATGCATCCTGCTCACACTCTCTCCATCTGTTTTCATGGAAGAGAAGCCTGCTCACATCAGCAGGAAGAGGTCCCAGGCCAGGGGTGGAGTGGCCCACATTAGGCCCCTCACTCACTTTGAGGAGTGTTCCATCACGCTGACTGGTGAGGACATGGGCTGTGCCTGTGGTGAATGTGAGGTCAGTGATGAACACCCTCGTGAGGATCCTGCACCACATCATCCCTCTCTCAACGCAAATGTGAGTGTTCTCTCTCCTTCACTTGGCTCTGCTGCTATGCACTACTTATTTCTACTTTGGTTCACAGGGAGCTCTGCCAAGTGACCGACACCCTCAGCCAGCCAGTTTCTCAGCTCCATCTAGGTCCTTACCTCCAGACAAGAGGACACCTCCTCCATTGGAGAGCTGGAAATAAGCAGCCTGGAAGAGCCGTTACAGTGCTTACCCACACCCTCCACCAGCACAGAGACACACACCTTGGTGGGACCTAGATCTAGAGCAGGCTCATGTTCACAATCTGGTGGTCAACGCACGAACACCTGGCAGCAGCAGCAGGGGGCAGGTTTGTGCAAGCTCCCCGGCACTCAGAGGACTGCTGGGGATCAGGCTCTGGGTCAGAAGACGAGCCTCTGGATTAGGCCTTCCAACTCAACCTGGAGAGTCAGCAGAAGGTGTGGGAACGTCACACAGAGCTGTTGAAAGCCCTCAGCAGAGTGGCATGTGAGTCGGCGGAGTGTGTCCTCTTGCTCTTTGACAAAGTGATGCCCACATGTGTATATATGGTCTCCATGGGGAGGATGGCGGATGCCATGGAGACCCTGGTCCAACAGAACGTGGAGATGTGTGCAGACCTGCACTCCATTGTGGGAACCATTGGTAAGTTCCTGCAGTGGCAACGTGAGAGAGAAATGGGGCACCTCGACGTCCCTCCATGTGCTCCTGCTCCTCAAGGAGTCAGGCTGGGGTCCATGGGCACCTGAATGGAGGAGGTGCGGCAGCTGGACACCCTTGAGTCATCCACTCAGAAATCTAAGAGGCTGTCCTCTCCCTCCAAATCTCCTTTGCCTTGAGCCCTTCAACCTTGTCTGCTATCAGCGCAGGGGAAGCAGCTGGCCAACGAGTGATTCTGGGGGGAGAAGTGTGTGTGTGGCAGGGCCTTTCGGAGCCTCGTGCAATCACTTTCCCACACATGCGGATCCTTCACGTATCACACTCATCTCAATGTCCTGAGCATTTTCAATGCTGCCTGCTGGGGTTGGCTTTCAGTTGTCCATCTGAGCTGACCTGCATCTCCACCCACTCAATGATCACACTCCCATGCAGCACATGATCTCACCCACCATGACTCTTGTTTCACTTTCGATTTGGACAGCATGCTGCTAATTTCCAGTCACCCATTTCCTTTCCCCCATCACATTTGACCCCCCCTGACATCACCTTTCACCTCTCCTCTGTGACCTATAAGGCACAACCCTTTTCCTTTGGGGATGTCAAGGTGAATGTGCATGTTCCCTTCCTTCCGAAAATCCCACCCTATCCACATTAACCTCCCCGACCTCCTCCTTCCCATCCCCAGGCTCCGTGTCTGCCTCCGGGTCCCCACCAACCACCCTTGCTCCTGTCTATCACTACCATCGATCCCTCACCCTCCTGCCTCACTCTGCCCTCGGCCATTCTCACCATTCCCTCATACCACGCCCACCCTCCGTTCGTTCCCCAGGAGGCAGTCATGGACCCATCAGATCCCTCCCTTGCATGTTCACCTGGACATCCCCCCCCGCCCCCGAACACCTTCGCACCCGGAACCCCTTCCCTCCAGGAACACCTTCCACCCCCTCCAGACATGTTCGCCCCCGGAACCTCTTCTGCCCTCTGGACACCTTCCCCCCGGGAACCCCTCCTACCCCAATTAGTCCTCCCACCCTCCCCGGACTACCCCCTCACTTCGTCCCTCCCCCTTCGTGACTCCCTCAGGCACCCTCACTTCTTCCTCCAGCTTTACTCCTTCCCCTCTCCGCACTCTATCCTCCCACTGGACTCCTTCCCCTCTCCACACTCCTTCCTTTACACCTCCACCCCTTACACCTACTTCCCCAGTTGCCATTTTCTTCGCCGTTACCTCCCCTTTCCCCCATACTCCCTCCCCCCTCCTAACCTCACCCCCTGACACCTTCATTCCCCCCTCAACATCAGCCCCCCAACACCTACATTCTCTGTCTCCCAACCTCAACCCCCTGACACCTTCAAACACCTTCAATGCCCCGCTCCCATCCTCGCCCCTCTCCGACACCTCTTAGTCTCCCAGTCAATCCTAGACCTTCCTCTCCCACTCTTTGACCACCATCCATTGTGAGCATCAACAGTGACTTTGCAACTTCTGTGAGCTGCTTTGCAGCAGAGCCATATCAATGAGAATCCACCCAGCATGCTATGGATGTTCCTCCAGGATCCCGTTGCTGCAGGGCTCCAGCATCTTCTGCTCCTCAGATGTCCGCGATGTGAGCAAAGCCCTGATGGGTAAGTCCCGACTTCTGCACATCACAGTTGTCAAGACGTGTTCTGCATTGGCATGGTTTCCTGCCGATGTGGGTGGACGCTCCAGCAGGGTGGATCAGTCCGGCAGGCTGGCCTTATAATGATATGCTGATGTATTACAATGAGGTTCCCGACATCCAATGGTAGGGAACGCAACCTGCCATCGACAGGCTGAGCAGACGATCGTAAGCTGGTTTCACGATGTCGTGAAACCAATTTCTGCCCTTCTCGCCATATTGTCCGCTCATGCCACCAAATATGCCCGAGGTCAGCGGGCACAGAAAATCCCAGCCATAGCCCTACAATAATGTATTATATTAATAAAATCGCTAATGATCAGGATTTTTAGTTCCCTCTCATTTTCCAGTATGTAAAATAATATCAATATTTAATTTGAATGCTAATGTAACTTGGTTATATCCTGTTACTGTTGACAGTTGAAGTCAAAAGAAACATTATTCATGGAAATAAGCATTTCAATTTTTGATTTCAAATTGATACAGGTTTTTTTTCCAAACATTTTGATAATCTCCTCCGAGGTCTGTTTTTTGTTTTAATCATTCTTCAAGATACTTTTGCTGGCAAAGGCGAAATTTAGTGCCCATCCCAAGCTGCCCTTGAGAGGATACTTTTTACTAGAGCTGCTGTGCTTCAAGTGGGGAAGGTATTCCCACAATGCTTTTAAATAGGAAATTCCAGGATTTTGACCAAGCAACAATTGAAGAATGGCAATTTATGTAGAAGTCACGATGATGTGCCACTCTGTGGGGAGCTTGAAGGTGTTGGTATTCCCATGCACCTATTACTCTTGTCATTCTATTTGGAAGAATTTGAGGGTCTGGGAGATGCTGCTGAAGAAGCTTTGGTAACTTGCTGCCATACACCATGTAGAGAATGCACAAGCTGATAGTAGAGAGAGTGGATGTTTAAGGTGGTAGATAGGGTAGCAGTCATGCTTTGTACTGCATGATATTGAGCTTTTTCAGTGTTGTTGCAGCTGTATCCATCCAAGCAAGTGGAGACTCTATCACATTCCTGAGGTGTGTTTTGTAGGTGGTGGAGAGACTTTGGCGAGTCATGTGGTGAGCAGCTTGCCACAAATTGTCCAGCCCCTGACCTGATCTCATAGCCATTGCACTTATGTGACTGGTCTAATGTTCCTGATCAATGGTGACCCCAGAATGTTGATACTGTTGAAAATCAAGGAGATCTGTTGCTTGAGATTGTTATTGCCTGTGCTGTTGTCTGAATGTTTCTTGCTACTTATCTCTTTGTTCAGGACCTGTCTCTTTAGATTGGAAAATTACAAATTTAAGAAGGTGAGAAAGGGAACCCAGGAAATTATAGGCCTGTTATTCTAATACCTGTTGTGTGGAAGTTATCGGAATCTATAAATAAGGAGAAAATAACCGAGCACTTAGAAAAATCCAAGCTGATTAGAGAGAGTCAACATGGATTTGTAAAGTGTAGGTCATGTGTAATGAACCTAATTCAAATTTTGGAGGAAGTAACTAAAGTAATAGACAGAAAATTGTCTATAGATGTAGCTTAGAGAGACTTGCAATAAGAAAACAGAGTAGAAAAATGGATATGCATTCAAATTGGAATGGGAGGCCTTGTGGTGCAATGGTAGAACCCCTGCCTCTGGGCTAAAGACTCACAGTTCAAGTCCCACTTCAGGACTTGATGGCTGTAGAAGGTGCATCCATAACATGGCCAAACAGGTTGATTACCAGCCTATAAATCCTTCCAGTGTGCCTGATGGCAGGCAGTAAGAGCAGGAGAGTTTCTTGGTCAGCCATTCTACAGGAGACAATGGCAAACCACTGCAGTAATTTACCAAGCATCATCATGGACCAATCCAATGGAAGTCCCTGGTCAAAAACACCCTCTTAGAGCATGGAACCTGAAGGAGGGCAGGGGACTCAAATTGGAACAAAGTGGTATCCCACAATGAGCTGTCTTGGGGCCTCAACTATTCACTATATTTAATGATAACAATAGAAAGCACATATCCAAATTTGCTGATGACACTAAGATTGTGATATATTAAGTATTTTAGGCAGGAGCATAAAATTACAGAGAGACAATGATAGATTAAGTGGGTGGAATTTTACGCTGTGTCAGGTTCCCTATCCTCATAAATGACAGGGGGAAACCCATCCCTGCTCTGGCATCTTGCCCACAGCAATTTAATGGCTGGCAAACCATTAATTGACTCAAGCCTGGCCTTCTGACCCATCTGGAGAGAAAGTCGCGCCTCTGAGAGTTGCCGATCACTCAAATGATCGGCAGCTCTCTGATCCCAGCAGCACCAATGAGACCAGTGACCTCTGCTGGTACTGCAACCAGTCCCCAATGGTGATTGTCACTGGAGCCGGACACTGAGGTAAGTGGGGGTGGGGATATTGCTGGGGCCAGGCTGACAGACCCCAGCAGGGGGGTTAAGGTGGTGGGGGTGCAAGGGGTGGGGGGGGGGGGGGGATGAGTGCTAGAGTGGACAAGCTGGAGGGGAGGGGAAACGTGGGGCGTGGTTAGACCTTTGGGGCCTCTGATGGAGCAAGGGTGCCCATAAAGAAGGCTCCCCCCCACCCCTTGCCCACTACAAGCCTGAGTAGTGAACGCTGCCAGGTTTCATATATGGCACCAGCTTCAGCCCACCGCAGGTTAAACCCCATGGTGGCAGAGAGAGGCTTCAGCATTTACATATAAATAATGGCACAAGCAATTAGCCTCAACATTATTCTGAAAGCACTTTTTGAGCTATTACGTTATTGCAAAAATATTAACTAGGGAGAGCCAATAGTTTCACTTTGAAGGAGTGTTTGGGTCTTGGATTGTGAGAAGGGAAGAGGTGAAAGACTTGGTGCTGCATCATGACCAAATGTAGACTGGCTTTGAGGAACAATTCCATTCAGTCCACAAGCACAACCCCAAACTTCCTGTCCCTTGTCATTTTAATTCTCCACCTTGCTCCCATTCTGACCTTTCTGTCCATGGACTACTGTAGTGTTTGAATGAGTCTCAATGCAAGAGTGAGGAACAGCACCTCATCTTTCATCTCAGCACTCTACAGCTTTCTGGTCCCAATATTGAGCTCAACAACTTTAGATAATAACCTCTGCCTCCATCTTGTTCTATATGTTTTTTTGCTGGCTTGTTTCTGTCTTTATCCCTTCATGTTGAATTCAAATGGCTGCTATATAGCCACTCACACCTCATCTAGACACAACCTTTGTCTCTTTAGTATTGCTAAAAAAAGAGATATGTTGAAGCTTTTCATCTTGCACTCATCAGGACACTTCACAATGATACCAATATAAGGGAAAACAACAATTTATACTCTATGAGAAGAGAGTGCTGGTTGATTGGTATGTGGATCCTACCAAATGGTGCATTCTCCATGGCAAAGCCTCCATCAATCAGAGTCCACTTGCCAAACAATCAGCACTCTCTTCTCATACAATGTGAATTGTTATTTTCCCCTTATATTGATATTCTTGAGAAGCGTCCTGATAAGTGAAAGACGAAAAAATTCAATGTCTCTTTTTTTCAGCAAAACTCAAGTTCTGTACTACCAAACAACTCTTTGGCTCTTTATGATACACATTACCACTCTCTTTGGCTTTTGCATCATGAAATCTGTTATAATCTCTCCAGCCCTCCACCCTGTAACAGATCTGCTATTTTGTTTTTCCTGCCTCCTCCCCAATTCTATTGGCTTAAAAGCTCTTATAATTTTATCCTCAACTTTTATGAAAGGTCATTGGCCTGAAATGTTGGTGGAGGAGGGGGGTTTTGCGGAGGTGTAGGTTGCATTTGATGAAGCCCGCAGGAGTTGTAAATTTGGTGTGCATATTAGGTGAGTTAGGTGAGAGCCAAAATTTTGAGTTCCCAACAGTGGGTTGAGATGCGCAGATCAAGACAGCAGCATGTTTGTGGCATGTCGGGCCTCACATTGGCCTATGGCGGGTTCCCACTTACATGCCATGAATACTCATTAGCATAAAACATTTTTTAAAATATGTCCCACTTTCAAGATAAAGTCAGTGGTCCCCAAGAATCGTGTGGCACCCGGTTCACATTCGTTTAAAGGTGGTGTGCACCAGTTGGCTTTGTGTAGTTGTGTCTGAGGTGAGCAGTTTTCATAATTGAGCTCAATGGCACAAGGGAGGGGAGCAGGAGAATGGCAGCTTGCATGGAGCCCCAGGACCAAGAACGATGAGCCATTGGTGAGGGAGGAGGGGGTTGTGAAGTGGGGTCGGGGGCATGGAGAAGTGGTAGTGGGATTCAAGGGAGGATATAGGGTAGGATGTGGGGCATGAAGGAGTTAAAGAGGGAAGGGCCTGGCATCCTGGGTATGGTGAGGGGGGCTGGGAACAGTCAGTCAAGGCAAGCTGTCCTTATGTGCATCCACCAGGTGTTCGCTGGCAGAGTCTGTACAGGCTTTTGGGTTCACCTACAACATTTCAATTATCCCCACTGAGTGTGATCTCGGATAATGTCCTTTTCGATACGTAGAAATAAGGACAAGCTGAACGTGTAAGTCCAGTCATGTTCCACACAGTGGTGAGTAAAACACTGGACACTAACATGAGCTTTCAATAAAAAGTGAACAAAAAAAAATCACAACATTGTTTCTTCCACAATAAAGGATATATCTCTAACTCCCCTGTAACCATCAATGTGTGCCAGTATGTTTAGCTTTCTGACTAAGCTGGTCTCAACAAATAAAAATGATGCACACATGAACAAAGTGAAACCAATGTAATGTTAAATATTTACAAGTGAAATTTAAAGTTGTAAAGCACCCCTGCCACCTTGGTGCTCTCAGTAAGTCTTATGTTAATGGCAACGGAATTGGACAGGGAAGTTATGGCCATGATGCAGAGCCTTCCTGTTTGTCTGAGAGGCGCTTTTATAGCCCAGTGTAACTGCTGCATTGTCAGCCAATGGTGGGTTTCACCAGTGAAAAGCTTCTCCACCGCCCCCACCCCGCACCCCACCCGCACGATCGCACATGTCTCCCATGCATGGCGTTGGCACTTTAAACATTAATTGGAATCACTTGGGAACCAGCAAAAAGAAAGAGTGGAAGTGGCATCCACTTCCTGTTCTTCCGTCAGGAATGGTGCATCATTGGTAAATTCCACCCATTAACTCTATTTCTCTCCACAAATGCTACCTGACCTGTTGAGTGATTCCAGCATTTTTCCATTAATATGTACACACCTGCATATCTGCTGCTGTATTCCCTGGCTAGTTTTTATAGTGCACAAAGTGTTTTATCTTCAAAGCAATGTTAAGTTTACTGTGTTTTGATTATATGTTTAAGCCATTGTGGCGATAGGCAAAATCTCAAACCTCTAACCTGGTTCTTTTGCCAAGAGATGAATCAACTTATGTTAAGGGTTATATTATGTAGAGAAACACTTGCTTGATCAGACAAACCATTAATTAGTAAAATTACTTAAGATGCAAACAAATCTAATTTCCCATCACTTAGACATATTCATTGACCAGTTGTGACAGCCGTTACAATTATTAATGGCCCATTTTGTTAAACCATTAGAGAAAGATTTCAGGGAAGTAAGAATTAAAGCGAATTTACCCTTTTTTAGCATTGGACACCATGAACAATTGGTTTTCATTGCCACAGTTGATACCCATGAAAAGTTACATCCAAAATTATAAACCCCCTTTCTCTTTCATTTGCCAATTGATATAAATTTACAACATTTTCTGCTCTTAATTTAGTTGTAGTCATATTTGTAAACCAATATGGAATTTAAACATCAATAAAATTCCTCTCAAACTGTAAAACACATTGGCCAGGATTTTCCCGTTGACGATTTGGGGGCGGGGCCCGCTCGCCGATGGAAAATGACACGGGATGACGTCGGGAGGAACCCCCAACGTCATCCCGGTCCCTTTAAATTTTCAGGAAGGTGGGCGGACAGAGAAATCAGCTGTCCGCCCGCCAACCTGACAATGGCCAATTGAGGCCATCGACAGACTCATTAAGATTGTTAAAGACCCTGCCCGTTCAACCTTAAGGCTGGCGGGCAGGCCAGGAGCCCCAGCAGGCTCCTGATTATACATGAAACTTCATCCACTGGCGGGATGAGGTTTCATGTCCGTTGTTAAAAAGTTTCATAAAGTTTATGTGTTTCTTATTAACATGTCCCATCTCGTGTGACATTGTCACATGAGGGGAACATGTTAATAATTTTAATATTTTTCTATTTTTGGAGTTTTTTTACCTGTCAGTAATCTCCCTGAGACAGCACTTGGTCTCAGGGAGCAGTGCGCTCTTTCGGCCGCTGTGAGGACCACTCAAAATGGCGGCAGGCCCCGTTTCAGCGGCGGAGTTCGCCTGCCCGCCTGCCGCCGAGCCGGTGGTGCCCACCCGCCCACCAAGGGCAAAATTCTGCCCATTATTCAACAATGCCCTTTAATGTGAAGATTTGTTCACTGCAACTACTTGGAAGTTGAAATCCTGTTTGTTTTGTTTTCATTGGTTCTCTATCCTGTTAATAAATAAGTCTGTTCAGAACTTTACTGGTGTAGAGAATCCTCCAGTTTTGCATTAGTATACAAATGACTGAGAAAGTTCAATGGATTCCAGCTTCATGGATTTCTAGAAAACACATGAATGTCTAAAAAGCTTGTGATCATGAAAAAGAGATTACATGCTGTGAAATATTTCTACCTGGTTGCGAGTTACTGTCTATGAATGAGGGAAATGGACAGGGTAGTTTACTACAAGATCTAGATTCAGGCAGAGCTATTCATCAAGAACCGGGTTATAAATCAGAAATTGAGCAGAAGCCATGTGTGGGAACAAGGTGAAAATTTGACAAGCATTGAACTTGCTGATCTTAATATCATGATCAAGAATAGGTATGCTGACAATGATATTAGCTACTGAAGGGCACAGACAATATATTATAGAGTAGTAAAAAGTCTCAAGGTGCTTCACAGGAGTGCTAAGAGACAAAATTTGACACTGAGCCAGTCATAGAGATTGATTTTAAAGAGTGTCATATTGGAGACAGAAATGGAGAGACAGAGAGGCTTAGAGAAGAAATTCCAGACTTAAAGCCTAAAGGCATGGCCAACAGGGGTTAGCTATTGAAGGGTGAAGGAAATTGAGGATGCACAAGAGGCCAGAGGATCGCAGAGTTCTTAGAGGGTTGTAGGGCTACAGGAGGTTATAAAGAGGACAAGGCCAGGGAAAGCTTTGAACACACACATGAGAATAGCTGAAAAACGAGACACATCTAAGCTTTCATCTTGCACTCATCAGGACACTCGCAAGAATACCAATATGAAAGGGAAAACAACAATCTGTACTGTATGTGACGAGAGTGCTGATTTGTTGGCAAGTGGTGTTACAAGACAAAAAGCTTAGACATGTCTCTTTTTTCAGCAATACTCAATTTCTGTACCACCAAACGACTATTTGTACACATGAGAATCTTAAATCTGACGCGTTGCTGGACCAGGAGCCAATGTAGGTCAATGAGAACAGAGGTAGTGGGCATACGGAACTTGGTGTGAATCAGAGTGTTAAGCAGCAGAGTGAGGCCTTGTCCTCTTTATAACCTCCTGCAGCCCTACAACCCTCGAAGAACTCTGCGATCCTCTGGCCTCTTGTACATCTTCAATTTCCTTCACCCTGAAAAATCTGACATTTAAGACTTATGGCCATGGACAGGATGAGGAACTCAGTGTCAATATTTAACATGAAACCTTTTGATGAAAAACTAAAGGAAGTGGAAAACATTTTCCATCCCACAGCTATGGTCAGTAATAATTATACTGCCGGAGAGGATTTCAGAGTGAGACATTTAAAATGAGACATGCCTTCAACATGCTAGAACAAGAACAGGAATACTAATTTGAAATGATCAAGCTAGATGGATGATAAGAAAGAGGGAGTGTTCACTACAGAACAAATTTAATTAACGTTTTACTTTATGTTTACAGTTTACTTCTATAAATTGACATTATTTCTTTAAGAATAAAAAGAATGCCAATTAAAATAACTATTTCTGCTGCTAAGTATTGCTTTCTAGCAATATCGTTTGGGTATAGACCTTGCGTCTTTAAGAGAAACTCCAGTAGTTGCATAAAAGATTTGTCAAAGGGAATTAGAGGACTATTTTCTCTCCTCATTAACATCAGTATTGCTGATGCACAATTTATTCATAATTTATATAACACAGTTTGTGGCGTGTTTTCAGATATAGTATTACAGAAACAAAAATAGTGCGTTCTGATAAAAAACTTGAACTTGTAGGGTATCATGCAATGTCATGTAACTAAATTGCTGTAAACTTCACTAGCTATCTTCTTTACATTCATTTGCTCTTTGTCAGTTAACAGTGAAAGCATGTCTTATTAAGTTGCATAACTTAATGCATAGTAAACATGTCTGGTAAAATGTGTATGACCCGCAATTCAGCATCAAACTTTTCTCTTGGTCTTTTTCAGTTTGAGAGGATTTACTCAGGAGGTTGGTCAGGGTGGGTCTGTTTGCAAACAAGCCCTAGAACTCACCCCGACAAATAACAACATGAGAGTATACTCTAAATACTATTAATGGTATCAGCTGTGAGCTTGATGCTTGAAAAGCCTGGGAAAACCATGCACTACCGCTATCAAGCGACGGCTGAAGGCTGCAAAGGCTATGGGCCCTGACAATATTCCGGCAATAGTACTGAAGACTTGTGCTGCAGGACTTGCCAGGCCCCTAGCCAAGCTGTTCCAGTACATCTACAACACTGGCATCTACCTGACAATGTGGAAAATTGCCTAGGTATGTCCTGCACACAAAAAGCCGGACAAATCCAAGCCAGCCAATTACTGCCCCATCAGTCTACTCTCAATCATCAGTAAAGTAATGGAAGGGATCATCAGCAGTGCTATCAAGCAACACATACTTAGCAATAACCTGCTTACTGATGCCGGGTTTGGGTTCTGTGAGGGTCACTCAGCTCCTGATCTCATTACAGCCTTGGTTCAAACATGGACAAAAGAGCTGAACTCCTCCCAAGGTGAGGTGAGAGTGACTGCCCTTGAATTCGAGGCTGCATTTGACCGAGTGTGGCACCAAGTTGTCCGAACAAAACTGGTGTCAATGAGAATCAGGGGGGAAACTCTCCACTGGTTAGAGTCATATCTAGCACAAAGGAAGATGGTTGTGGTTGTTGGAGGTCAGTCATCTCAGTTCCAGGGCATCACTGCAGGAGTTCCTCATGGTAGTGTCCTTGGCCCAACCATCTTCAGCTGCTTCATCAATGTCCTTCCTTCCATAATAAGGTCAGTAGTGGGGATGTTCACTGATGATTGCACAATGTTCTGCACCATTCGTGATTCCTCATGCACTGAAGCAGTCTATGTCCAAATGCAACAAGACCTGACAATATCCAGGCTTGGGCTGACAAGTGGTAAGTAACATCTGTGCCACACAAGTGTCGGGCAATGTCCATCTCCAACAAGAGAGAATCCAACCATTGCCCCTTGATGTTCAATGACATTATCATCATTGAATCCCCACCTAGAAACATCCTGGGGGTTACCATTGACTAGAAACTGAACTGGACTAGCCATATAAATACTGTGGCTACAAGACCAGGTCAGAGGCTAGGAACCCTGAGATGAATAGCTCACCTCCTGACTCCCCAAAGCCTGTCCACCATCTACAAGGCACAAGTCAGGAGTGTGATGGAATAATCCCCACTTGCCTGGATGAGTGCAGCTCCAACAACACTCGAGAAGCTTTACACTGTTCAGTACAAAGCAGCCCGCTTGATTGGCACCCCATCCACAAACATTCACTCCCTCCACCAATGATACACAGTGGCAGCAGTATGTACCATCTACAAGATACACTACAGGAATTCACCAAAGCTCCTTAGACAGCACCTTCCAAACCCACAACCACTACCATCTAGAAGGACAAAGGCAGCAGATAGATGAGAACACCAGCACCTGAAGTGTTCCCCTCCAAGTCACTCACCATCCTGATTTGGAAATATATCGCCATTCCTTCACTGTTGCTGGGTCAAAATCCTGGAGCTCCTTCCCTAACAACACTGTGGGTGTACCTACACCACATGGACTGTAGCGGTTCAAGAAGGCAGCTCACCGCCACCTTCTCAAGGGCACCTAGGGATGGGCAATAAATGCTGGCTCAGCCAGTGAAGTCCACATCCTGTGAATGAATTTAAAAAATGGAGGAGAGGCACCCATTTGAAACTCAATAGTGAAAATTTTGAATTGTGCCAGAAAGAGGTCTGTCTGAGTATGCTGTTCATGGGCTCTGGCAAGTGATCATCGACCTGAACTGATAACTTCATTTCTGTCTCTGCAGATGCTGCCTGACCTGCTGAACATTTCCAGCATTTTCAGCTTTAATTTCAAAATTTATGGATCATTCAAAGTTTTATAAAGGAAGAGAAGGAAGCAAATGGGCAGAACTCAGGGAAGGAGATCAATAAAAACAAGGTCAGACAGAGTGGTAGGAGTGGCCTTAGCAGTCAAAACCATTGTGTCAACCTTCACATTACAATTTAAGAACAGAGCAACCAAGGTAAGAGGAAGTATTCAGGCCCTGCCACAATGCACAATAATAAGCATGACTCCAACCTCAATGCATTGAACACTGAAATAAATTCCCTAGCCTCCTGGTGCTGGACCAGAATATTCTTGAAGTGCCATGTGCCTGTCCAGCCTGAGAAACAACCAAATTTGATGTAGCAGCCCATTACCATAGCTGGCCTACACTCTGACACAGACCCATCCTGTGGTAGGGGTTTCCTCTGCAAACAGGAAAGGAACAAGGAGCACAGCTGCAACACTGGCAGTCGGACTCACAGAATTGTCCCAAATTTGCATTAAGTGCAGTAGCGGGCATGATAAAAAATTTTTTACATGCCAGCCGCAATAGTGGGTTTTCGCACCGTATCATCCCCTTCCCACTTCATTGATCATGCAGCCACAGGAAACACATGTTTTGCTGGTGGGCAGCCTCTGATTTGTCCACCACACCGTTTCCTCACTGCTTCCCCATGCCAGATGCTATACTTAAACTGCAGCCGTGCACACAGTTCTCAATGCTTGCAGCTCGGGGCTGCACCGGTGAAGACATGGCCCTGAAAGCCAAGAAGAGTGCAGCCCCCTGATTCAGTGACGCATCCCTGGGATGCCTTTCGGATGCTGTGGAGACCCGCCGTGATGTCCTCTACCCCCACTCTGGCCACAGGGGTCCAGGAATCACACCAATCCAGCTTGGGTGGCAGTGGCAGAGGTGGTCAGTGCCAATGCTGCACTCAAGAGGTCGGCCTTCCAGTGCATAAAATGGATGAATATCTCATCCGTGCCACCAGGGTAAGTCAGCCATCTCATAACTTTAAACTTACACACTCACAAGCCCGTCATTCATAAATTCACTGGCATCTTACTCATCGCCAGCTCAAGGGGCATCAAGACTCATTTTTTCACACGCACCCCCATATCTCCATCTGGCCTCATCTCCTCTGGAGACTGCCTCCTCAGCCCTCACCATCTTGAGGCCACTTGCACAGATCAACATGTGCCCCCACACACAGTCTGGGATATCTTCCTTCCCCAGTACAGCCATCGCCCTGCAACCTCTTCCTTTGCCTGAGGCCTGCCCGTAAACCCCCCTAAAAGTACTGCCTATGAAGCCTGGCGCTAATGACCGTGAGTGCTGCCCAAAGCAAGGTAGACAAACAAATCTTGAAGTCCCGAGTAAAGTGCAGCTCGCCAGGTGAAAGTTGCTTAAGTACAGTTGTGAAACAAATCGGCATGCAATCACACCAATGTGCCCGGATGATCCAGCGTGGGGGAATGATTCTGGTGAGCAGGGTTTATAATGAGATGCTAAAGCATTGAAATTAGGTTCCAATATGCGGCGGTGGCAGCCCATCATTAATGGGTGGAGCAACATTCGCAAACTGGTTTCATGCCTTTGGCCTACTCACCATATTGCACCCCCACCCGCCCACCATGACGCCGGATGCCAACAGGGCTGGAAGATTCCGCCAAGGCCTTTAGAATGATGTTGGTGAGAAATGGCTAAAAGAATCTTAAGCTCAAAGATGTGTTGGGGTGAGTAGGATTTTTTTTTTGCACTTTTGATTCAAGTCCTTTTTGATCATCCAACCTGAGGGATCACCAGTTTCAAAGCCCGCTGTTAGTTTCCTGAGGTATCTTTGGGCCACATCATTAGAAAATTGAGGAAGGAGACTGGAAACGCATGGGGCGGGATTATCCAGCCTTGCCCGCCAGCGGGATTGTTTGGTTCAGCCGAACGTCAATGGACTTTCAGCTGGGCTGCCGAATCTCCTGCGGCGGCTCCCGCCACAGCAGGGCCGTAAAATCCCAGCCATGGCCATTTTGGTGACTGTTTTGGGTCTGCATCAATTGCAGCACTGGTGTTTCTCTGTTCACTGGGGGAAGCCAATGAATTCCAGAGCAATATAACAATGGGGACCTATTGAAAAAGTCTCCAGTGCCTTTTTCTTGATTATTTTAGGTAGCCAGGGAATGGGTATTCCCTGGTGGCATGGTCAGCAACTTTATCTATAGCCTAGCAGCTATGTGTAAGAGGTACCACTATAAGTTTCACAACACTGTATATGCACCAAGTGTGCCTTCAATCGCAGCATAAAGGGAAATAGTAAAAGCCTCACATGGTATGCAGCTGCATAATTTCTGTATCTATAATTACTACAATTTAGTAATGGTTACTGACACCTGAGTTACACTCCACATGATAGCAAACAAACAAAACTTCTTGTTTGCTTTTTTCCTAAAAGTGGCCCATAACCTACACTAGGAAACTGCCACTGGAGACCTGCCAATCTCCTTTGACAGCCTTGTGAAGGCATATTGGAGATATAACAGAGAAGGAAGGAGGAGGGTGCCAAATGCACATTAGTCATGCACTTCTTCCTCTTCTGTTTTTTAAACTGCTGCAGAGCACATAATTTGTCATCACTAAATATTATGAGCCCTCATGTCATACTTCATGTGGAAAGTAAAATGATTAGACAGCCGCTTGTCTATTCATAGTTATTTCTCAGTTTCTCTGCTCTTACACGTAGCACTGCAAAAACAGAAGAAGAGGATTCTGGTCTCCCTCCTGCAGACCCTCACAGCCCTTCTTCTACGGTGCTAAAGATCATCCCCACCCCAACTCTGCCTTTAAGAACCAGCCCAAAGACACCCATCTGGGGACAGTGCAGAAGTTAGCGTTCCTGAGGAACATTCACAAGGCAATGTAGCGAGTACGAGTGGGCAGGAGTTGCAGGGTGAAATATTATACAATAGGCATTGGTTTGGAGAGCCAGGAAATATTTGCCCTTGGATGAAGAGCCTTGGAATCCAGACCTAATGCTCACAGAGCAAGAAGACATGTACAGCACTGGGAATGTACTGCAGATGGTCACCATGGTTGGAAGAACCCATTAATTATATATGTAAATGCAATTGCAACTCCAGAAGAATCTGTGGCAAAGGCATCTCAACCGGCAGAGGAGTTAAAGATGATCGTATGTCTGGTACAAAAGTAGGGACTGATGTCACAGGTGACTTGAGTACAAGGGAGGAGAGGACTATCTCCTCTGGACTTCAAGAAACTAAGGCTAGAATCCAGAGAATTATTTTTCAAGGCTTTACTTTTATTTATTTTTTTATTCATTGGATGTCACTGGCTAGGCCCGCATTTATTGCCCATCCCTAATTGCCCTTGTTCAGAGGACGTTTAGAGTCAACCACATTGCTGTGGGTCTGGAGTCACATGTAGGCCAGACCAGGTAAGGATGGCAGATTTCCTTCCTTAAAGGACATGAGTGAACCAGGTGGGTTTTTTACAACAATCAACAATAGTTTCATGGTCACCATTTAATTCCAGATTTTTATTGAATTCAAATTTCACCATCTGCCATGGTGGGATTCGAACCTGGGTCCCCAAAGCATTACCCTGGGTCTCTGAAATACCAGTTCAGTGACAATACCACCATGCCACAACCTCCTCCTATAGATTTTATGGGTGCCATTCGAGTGATTTTTCCTTTGACTGGTGAACAAGCAGAGTTCAAGCCCAGTATCAGCGGGCCTGCCTATAACCTCCTCAAATACCAACCTGTAGCATTCAGAGCTACACTTTACTAACAGTTTCAGGAGATGATGCCTGCAGCAGGTTCCCCTGAAGTGTAAGCTGCCCTGAAATGAAGACTACCTCAGTTGTACAAGATTCATGGAGGAACACAGTAGCCAACATCAATGGAGAGGAAAATGGTGGAATGCAAAATGGGCTGTCAATATGCTATTATCCAATTTGTACTGTTGTCCAAGTTAAATGAACTCCTGTAGTGATTATGGTTTTATTTAATGTGTAATATACCTTTAAGAATAATACTTGTTAAGAAGAGATCACATATCTGTAGTAACCAATAGGAGAGCAGCACGGGCTACCTCAGCAGTCAGTGTAGAGATAGAGTTGGAGTTGAAAGCACACATTTAGTAGCTGCTGTGTATATTGTAAATAAACTTAATGTTTCCACCCAAGAAGTGCCTGCAGATCAACTCTATCAACAATAGTAGCACCTTGGCCACCCTTACAACAAACTGGTGATGAGGATAAAACAGGATTGAACAGAAGAAATCAAGTTAAAAAGTATTCGGCACTGTACCTCACCCAGTGATTGTAAGCAGCAAGCTCCATTAGAATTGAAGGAATCCCCTCTCGAAATTCCACAATTTGGGGGAATTGATCCTTCTGAACCAGCTACAGAAGATTGGTCTCATTGCATAGAACACCTCACGCTTTTTTTTCAAGTGAATGAGATTATGGGGGAAGAACAGAGACAAGCGATCCTCTTGAGCATGTGTGGAAGCAAAACCTACAGTCTGATTCAAAGTTTGATGGCACCCAGTGCCCCAGGTTCAAAGAATTTAAATGAATTGGTGGACCTCGTGAAGGGTCATTTTGAACCAAAGTCCTCAGCCACAATGCAGGGATTCAGGTTTAATTCACAAAATAGAACCCTGGGTGAGACAATTGCATGCTATGTAACAAATTTGAAGCAGCTAATGGAACGTTGTGAGTTTGTTACGTCTCTAAGCAACATGCTCAGAGATTGTTTAGTGTGTGTTGTGAATGAGGACACTATTCAAAAAAGATTAGTGTCCAAAGTGAATTTGGATTTCAAGAAGGCGCTAGGGATAGCGCTGGCCATGGAAAGCACAGGACGAGATTCAACAGCATTACAGGGTGCACAAAATGGTGCTGTCCTCCACACCGGGCGGGAAATACAGCCATAAAGGGCACAAAAATGCAAGACTTTACCGAGAAGCAGGAAACAGACCCAATAGCCAAAGAATAAAGAAAAATAACTTACCAGTGAAATTGAAGAATAATTTTAATAGAGGTGGAAACATGCAGTCTTTTAGCGATTGACATTGTTAAAAAAATCGAATGCTACTATTGTCACAGAAATGGACAAAAATGAGACAGTTCAAGGAAAGATTCAAGCAGGCTTGTAAGCAAAAGAAGAAGCCCAATGAAATCTACAATGTAGAAGAGCCTGAAATAACAACAAATTCAGACATTTACTCATTGCTTAATCTGAAAGTTGAAAAGACAGAACTAATATTTGTCACAGTGAAAGTAAATGGCAAACCTGTCAGAATGGAAGTGGAGCTTCCACTACAGTAATTGGGGAACATATCTTCAGATGTCAGGATAATGGTAAACATCATTTAAGTTTAGAAGAAACAGCTGCCAAGCTCAAAACATATATGGTGAAGATATTCAAGTAAAAGGCATAAGCAGAGTAACTGTCCATTATGGAAGCCAATCGTCAAAGCTACCAGTGTTGGTATTGAGAGGCAGAGGACCGAGCCTTCCAGGGTGAAATTGGCTAAGGGAAATCAACCTTGATTGGCCACTGAGACTCCAAAAGGAAGCTGGAAGCATTCCTGTTTTGAAAAAGGAGTGTATGAGGACTCAACAACCAAGCTGTCTTAAGCCAAAACCTGGAAGTATAGCAAAATAAACTCAAAGGGACCCTGCTTGGTGACAGGGCTCGAGACGAGGTGAGCAACCTTCGTAAGGAGAAAGTATACCTGTTGAAAGAGCTTCACACACTGCAAGGTTCCCTCAAGTCAAAGTTTGTACCTCTGGAAAAGTAAGAAGAGAAACAGAAAGAGCTCAGCACTTCTCTGAACAAACTGAAGAATGAGTTGGCAGAGAAGACACAACAATGTTCAATTTTCCAGGAGGCAGCAAACAAATACTAAAAAGAAATGGAAGAGCTGAAGAATCAGCTACATGAAGCCAAAGAGGCTTTGGAAGCAAAAGTCACTGAATTTTCCAAGAAGCAGACAGATAATGACATTTTGGGAGACTGCCACTGAGCTCAGACAAGTTGAGCTTGCACCTGAGAGAAGTCTGGCCAATGGTGAACTCAAAACGAAGGCCGAGATTAAAGTCTGCGCTAGAAAGAAAAAGGCTCATAGAAAGAAGATACAGAGATACTAACAGGGCTTTAATTCTGGCAGCATACAAATACACTTTTGTACATAGGCCTGGCAATCAAATCACAAACACCAGTTCCCTTAGTCATTTGCCTTTACAAGAAAATGATGAGCATGTCCCAGTTCCACAGGAACTTGTTTTACTGTTAAATTCCTTAGATTTCTCGCCGGTATGTGCTCAACAGATCAGAGATTGGACAAGTCGGGACCCAGTCCTATCTCAAGTACGAGAACACATGCTGCATGGCTGGTCACAGGAGCCCGTATCTAATTGAATGAAACCATACTTCAACAGAAGAGATGATATAACCAGCCAGGATGGCATCTTATTATGGGGACCATGAGTGATTGTTCCTCCAAAGGGAAGGGAGTAATTTTTAATTCAACTACACAGTGCCCATCCAGGAATTTCGCAAATGAAGACCACAACACACAGCTATCTATGGTGGCCTGTGATGGATGGTGAAATAAAGAGTTTCGTGAAGAGCTGTGTGCAATATCAGCAACTGCAAAAGTTGCCAGCAACAGCTCTATTACACCCATTCGAGTGGCCAGGTAGACCCTGGGTGTGACTATACATTGACTATGTTGGACCTTTCCTGGGAACAATGTTTCTGCTCAGTGTCAATGCCCATTCAAAATAGTTGGATGTATATGAGGTTAAGTCACCAACATTGGCTGCTACAATTGAGAAACTATGTCAAAGTTTTGCATTCATGGACTACCAGAAGTAGTTGTTTCCGATAACGGCAAGGCATTTATGAGTGCTGAGCTTCAACAGTTTATCAGCTTCAATAGTATCACTCATGTAAAAACTGCACCGTACAAACCTTCCTCAAATGGGCTGGCCGAAAGGGCAGTTCAAACATTCAAAGCAGGCATAATAAAGTAACTTGTGATTTCTTGACAACCAAGCTAACACGCTTACTTTTTCATTACAGGACTACCCCTCACACGATAACAGGTGTCATACCTTCGGGGTTATTGATGAAATGCTGTCTCACGAGATTGAGCTTAGTAATGCTGAATTTAGAGGGGAAGATGGAAAAGGAGTCAGGGAAGCCAGAAAATTAGATATGACTGGCATTGTTGTGAGAGGAAATTTACCATGAGAGAGCCGGTATACGTGAAGAACTTCAGAGAAGGACCAAAGTGGTTACCAGGTGAAATAAATGCGATGACTGGACCTCTATCTTACCACGTGGAGGTGGAAGTCTGGATCATCTAGAAACATGTGGACCATTTAAGGAAGAGAGAGACAAATCACCAAGATTTAGTTCCACCAGTGATCATGACTGGGTCTGTGTTTCCTGTTGAGGATACGCAACCCAGGACAGACATGTTTGTTGTTCCTGTAAAGGTTGAGGATACAGAACTGCAAGTGCCCACTGAAGCACCTGATGTTCAGGCAACTCCGCAAAAGGAGGTTCCTGACAAAGAATCTGAAGTTGTGGAGCTGCGAAGTTCCACGTGTACCAGGAAACCACCTGAAAGACGGAACTTGTAAATTCCTTACCCAGTGTAAATATTGTGTAGTCTTGAAACACTTGTACTTGTAAATATAATACATATAGCCGAATTAAAGGGGGAGGAATGTAGTAATTATGGTTTTATTTAATGTGTAATGTACTCTTAAGAATAATGCTTGTTAAGGAGAGATCACATGATCTGTAGTAACCAATAGGAGAGTAACACGGGCTTCCTCAGCAGTCAGTGTAGAGATGGAGTTGGAGTTGAAAGCACACGTATAGTAGCTGCTGTGCATGTTGTAAATAAGCTTAATGTTTCCACCCAAGAAGTGTTTGCAAATCAACTCTATCAACAATAGTAGCAACTTGGCCACCCTTACAACACCCCCAACCTGTTTAAAGATAACTTTAGTGTAACTGGTTAAAGTGTGTTCTATTCCCCTCTCAAATAGTGCATGCTTAAAAATTTATAAAATATTTGATATATTGCACAATGTGAAGTGAACTCATCTAATTTTCCATCCATTACTTCAAGTCCATTAACTCCAAAATGAACTAAAAATATGAGGCCAATACCCTCAAATGCATAAACTGCAGTTTAACAAGCATTGTACAATTTGACATCAAACAAACAGCAAACAAAGAAGCTCAAAAAGAAAGCTTGGATTCTGTCATTCTCCCCAGATTCCTTAGTCAGGTGATATTCCATGTGCAGTTTGAACATTTTAAGTAAACTGATAAGAATATTCAGATTCTTAAGGCATTAACACAAAACTCAGTTTCATTAGAAGATTCCAATTTTTAAGATTATTCAAATCTATAAGATAAACAAATCTATAATATATATTAATGTCTAAAATGTCTGCATAATTATTTATTACTCCCATGAATCATTTGAAACTCAAAACTAGTGACCAATATCATGAAAATGTTAACTGCATTCATATTATATGTCTTTCTGCTATTTTAAGTAGTGTTCATACAGTTTAATGCTTCCATTAAAATAGGAAGTAATAGATTTTGACAAGCGTGTGCTAAGAAGTTATATGATAATATCACTCAGTCTTTTCTAGGCTATGTGTTAGTTCCACTGCTTTTGCTTTTAAGTTATTATTAGACACCAAGTGAAAGGAATCTATATTCAGGGAGAACGGATTTGATTTTAATTTTTGGACTTATGCTTATGGAAACATTTCTTTTAGAGACGATTTGTATTTTTGAAACATGTGTTCCATTACTAATTCTATTAATAGAAACAAAAATGACATTATTCCAAAATACAAACAATACAAGGGTTGGAACTTGAAGGATCCTCCAAAATAACCTTTTGTTAAGTGACCTTGAGGTTTACATTTTAGGCAGTGTTCTGTGGTCTACGAATGAATAAGAGTGAGATGACAATTATATTCGCCAAGGAGGAGGATAACTGTGTGGCATACCAGTTAGATATTCAATTCAGTTTTTTTTCTCTCCTTTGGTGGTTTTGCTGTCATCCATTTCAGATGTATCAGTCTCTATTCCTTGATCGCTGCTATGAACGTTAAAGGAAATTGAATTTGATTCGTTTCAATGTAATTCCTATTGGACATTACCTATATTACAATACTATTCTTCATTTTATCTCAAATAGCATTTGCATTCAGAGAGATCATAAGTATTGGTAGTCCAAGACTTTAAAGATCTAGGCTTTTGCAGTGAAGTTGATGTGGTTGGGTATCAGGGAGACTTTGTTGGAAAAACAATGCATTAACAGTACATGAAAGTAATTTGATTTCTTGGTATAAAGTATGAAAATGTTTGCAGAGTAATATTACTCTGATAAATACAAGCATAATATATTTAGACATATACAAGATAAATTAAAACTATTTGAAGCTAGCATATAAGGTCCATATATTTGTTAAGCAGGTGTTTGAGGATCCTTCATGTATTTCTCTACATAATGTAAATTATTTGAAACAATTTTAAAAAGAACAGTGTGGTCCTTTCTGTCGCATATGCACAATAAGCATTTTTACTTTGTATCATTAACAGATCAAAACTCAACTGGATACAGGTGAGAATGAGTGCAAATAAACAAATGTGGAAATTTCCATTTACTTTGTGGTTATTTCCAGTGTAAGAAAATTGGATGCACTGGTAGTAATCTTGCAAGAATTGTTAGATTCTAGAAAAGTCCCAGAGGATTGGAGAACAGCCAATGTAACACCCTTATTTCAAAAATGGAGGGAGACAAAAAACAGGTAACTATAGGCCAGTTAGCTTAACACCTGTCATTGGGAAAATGTTGGAGTTTATTATAAAGGATATAATAGCAGAGAATTTAGAAATACATAATCTAATCAAACAGAGTCAGCATGTCTTCATGAAGAGGAAATCATGCCTAACAAACGTGTTAGAATTCTTTCAGGTGGTAACAAGCAGGGTAGATAAAGGGGAACCAGTGGATGTGATATGTTTGGATTTCCAAAAGGTGTTCGATAAGATGCCCCAAATAAAGTTACTTAATAAGGTAGGAGCCTGTGATGTTGGGGGTTGTATATTAGCATGGATAGAGGATTGGCTAACTAATAGAAGGCGGAGAGTTGGGATATGGGGGGGAGAGTGGTGGGGGGGTGGGGGTGGGGGTGGGGGTGGGGGTGGGGGCATTTTCGAGATGGCAACCTGTAACTAGTGGAGTGCCACAGGGATCAGTGCTGGGGCATCGATTATTTACAATGTATATTAATGACTTAGATGAGGGAAGAGAATGTACTGTTGCCAAGATTGCGGATGACACAAAAATAGTTGGGAAGGCAAGTAGTTGACACAAGTCTACAGAGGGATATAGACAGGTTAAGTGAGTGGGCAAAAACTTGGCAGATGGAATATAATGTGGGAAAATATGAGGTTATGCACTTAGGCAGGAAGAATAGAGGAGAAGAATATTACTTAAATGGAGAAAGACTGCAGGAGGCTGCAGCACAGAGGGAATTGGGAGTCCTTGTGCATGAATCCCAAAAAGCTAACACACAGGATCAACAGGTAATATGGAAGGCAAATGGAATGTTGGCCTTTATTTCAAAGAGAAAGGAGTATAAAAATGGGGAAGTCTTGCTAAAACTTTACAAGGTGCTAGTTGACCACACTTAGAATACTGTGAACAGTGTTGGTCCCCTGATCTAAGGAAAGATATACTGACATTGGAGGCAGTCCAGAGAAGGTTCACGAAGTTGATTCCGGGTATGGAGGGATTTTCTTATGAGGAGAGGTTGAGTAGGTTGGGCCTGTACTCATTTCAGTTTAGAAGAATGAGGGGCGACCTTATTGAAACATATAAGATTCTTAGAGGGCTTGACAGGGTAGATACTGAGAGGTTTTTTCCCCTTGTGGGTGAGTCTAAGACCAGAGGGCATAATCTCAGAGTAAGGGGCTGCCCATTTAAAACAGGTGAGGAGGAATTTCTTCTCTCAGAGGGACAGTCAATCTATGGAATTCTTTACCGCAAAGGGCTGTAGAGGCTGAGTCGTTAAGTATATTTAAGGCTGAGATAGACAGTATTTTAATCAATAAGGAAATCAAGGGTTATGGGGACAAGGCAGGAAAGTGAAGTTGAGGATTATCAGTTCAGCCATGATCTCTTTGAATGGCGGAGCAGACTCGATGGGCCAAATGGCCTACTTCATCTCCTAAGTCTTATGACCTTATGGTCTCAGATTTGACCAGATCTATGCTGTAATTTGACTGAATTTAATGCACCAGTATGCTTTTAGAGGCTGAGGATTGGGTTGCTGGGCAACTTCTGTAAAATGGAATTGCTACAGTTTCAAACTATTCTAACTCATGCAAAAACAGTACGACTTGAGTTAGCAACCATCACTGTCTTTGGAAAGCTGCAAAGTCAAGTTGATAAGAACTAGACAATGGTACCAGACTAGGCAAACCAGAAAGCTACAATTAGAACATCTGCATCTCTGATAGAGAAACAAATTTTGAGAATTTTGCAAGCAAACCTTCAAGTTCTGCAACCCCTGCTGAGATACTGTAAGCAACCCCAAGGCCCACAGGCCACAGGTAAGAAAAAATACCAATTGGTAAAGTCAACATGGTCCAATATACATAAACATGCACGGGGGTGGGTGGGGCTGTCTTTTAAAGTTTGGCGGTATTAAGATGGCAGTCTGAGGACAATCGGGGTTGCTGCAAGTTGCTGCTAGTTGGGTGACTTGATCAGTCGCACAGAAAGAAGAATCTACTAATCACTTTAGAATTGATCACTTGTTAGTAAATTTATGTCGGCTCATGCTTGTTTGTAACTGTTATTGATTTCAAATAAACAGTTCCCTGAAATCTTTGTCCTGAGTTGTTTGTTTCACTATAGATGTGAACTTTTAAGTACTATTACTTAGTACTGAGGTAAAAGAAGTTATATGAATCTTATACCAGCTGAAGTCCATAAACATTAGTGTATTTTAACAAACCTTGAGACTGTTTTATTTTCTAAAATAAATGAAAGTGTTGCAAGTAACTGTCTCATGCCATATACCAATGTAAGTTCTCTTTAAGGTGTTGCAAGCACTAATTGTGAGATGGGGATGCAATAGACAGAGGTATTATTTGGCTTATTGACAAATCTAGTGCTATTTCTGGGCCTCAGATTCCCTGCCCTGACTTCTACAATAACCAAGTAGGGATATGGCAATGAAACAATTATCATAATGACAGGTAACAACTACCATCTCTGACAGTATGGGTTTAATTAATTGAACTTCCAGCACAAGCATTTCAAATAAAAGCAATGGTGTATAGGCATAGAAAGGTAAAAATAATGAGTGTAAATTCAGGGTAGAAACTTCTCCTGTATGTTATAAGGAGAGGGGGTGGAGGGGTGAAATGATGAGGCATGTTCTAAACAATGAAAATGCCAGAAAAAAATTCCCTGTCAACTCTGTCCCTCTTATTCTGAAATCATTATGAAACAATAAAAAGTGTTACATTGTCCACTGTAAACACAATAAATAGCGACATGTACTGAGAAATCAATTTTGTTTTCTTTAACTGTGCCTTCAATTTGTTTTCTTTTCCTGAAAAACAATATTTTATTAGATTTTTTTCCCCTTGTTTTGCAAGGAATATGAAACAAAAAAGCTAAATATGCTCGAGTAGATGAATACTCTGCCTCATTCTGCCCCATTGCCCAAAGTTTACATTAATATAATTTTCCTTGCCCACAGTGAGAAAAGTAAAGTGCTACATATTAAAAGAATAATTAATGTTGGGAAATATTCTTGTATATTTTATTTCTCGACAATATGAAGCGAACATCAAGGGGTGAACTTTAATTTGACAGAATGCACAGATTTGGGAGCAAGTAAAGGTTTAAAAGTGCAGAATTTGAAAGTGCATCAGGAAGCCAGATCTAGCCTGCCAACTTCTGCGTGTAACTGCAATGAGTTCTGCCGCATACATGCAATGCCCACCAGAGAGGTGGGTTGTCAATTTCAATATGTTAATTACTCAATTGGAGCAATATTAACTCAGCTTTTGAACTTTAACTTGTGGTAGACATTATCTTGGGCTTCCTGGAATTCACAGGTGAAAGCAAGGTGAGAACACAATGGCATATGAGGGTGCTGAAGACATGACAGGGCTATTTGCCAATAACTGAAACCTCAGAGGTGATTTCTTACACAATTGTGTGAAAGGCTTTGTTCATAATACTTGTGCTGAGAGATTACTTTGCTACAATTAAGAGGGTTATAAGATTATTATGTTTTTGGAATATTGGTGGAATTTTCCATGCCTGCTGGTGTCAGACGTGTTCTGTGGCATGAGCAGACAATATGACGAGAAGGCCAAAAATCGGTTTCACAATGTCTGATGGTGGGCCACGTTTCCCACCATCGGATGTCGGGAACCTCATTGTAATTCATCAGAATATTATAAAGCTAGCCTGCCAGAGTCATCCCCAACACCCCAACCCCGCCCCCAACGCCCCTCGCTGGATCGTCCGCCCATGTCAGTGTGATTGCACACTGATGTGTTTCCCAGCAGCATATATAAGGAGAGCACGTGGTGGGCTGCACTTTGAGGGGAACCCAGAGGTGAGTGCACAGAAACATTGTGGAGTGCTTGCGAGGGACGCCTGTTGGACACAAGGTTGAAGCAATTTGGGGGATGGGTGTGGGAGACAAGGGCGACCCTGTGGTTGAGGCGACTTTGGGGGGGTGGGGGGCAAAGGCTGCCCTGCGGTTGAAGTTAGTGCGTAAGCATGTGCGGGGTGGGGGGGACAGTGGGCAAGGGAAGCGGCCACGCATTAGGGACACCTTGTATAAAGTGACCATTCCTCTGCAGCTGAGACAGTTCAGGCGCAGCCACATTGATATGATTGGAGTTGAGCCTCTAGTTTATCTGCCCACTCAAACAAAGCTGAGGCATTAAAGTGCCACCAAGTGCTCCAGAGCTTTTCACCCCTCGGCACAGGCTGAAAACTAATTTAGTGGACTGCAGAACAGTTGGATGACTGGGCATGTTGTACAATCCCCTTGTTAAAGCTGGCTGTGGAGCAGTAACTGGGGGAGGTGCTCACAGCCCCTTGCAATGTCATCATCCCGGTTTGGACCAGTCTCCCCCATCGTTCAAGTTAACAGTGCAGCCTTGCAGTGTGGGTTAGGAGAATGCCTGTGCCTGAGCTGAGAGCACAGCATGCAGTCCAATGGGCAAAGCTGCTGCCAATCGGTCAAGTGGAGTGGGGTGGAGGAAAGGTGGGGTTTCAGGCAGCCATGCAGCACAATAAACTCTGGCCATCCAAGTGGTGGCCAGCACTCTCCAGGATGTGTTAAGGGGCCTCAGACTTAACCAAGATAGGACACCCATGCTATTCATGCATCTCTCTCTTTCATCCTGCAGGAGGAGTATATCCGGATCATGGAGACTGGTGACCTAGCTGTATGCCACATGGCATACCGAGAGTGAAGAAGATGGAGAAGAGAGCGACTGAGGTGTCTGGCTGCGCAGAGGGAGGAGCAGCACTCTCTGGAAGAAGGGATGCTGGTCTCCTGCATATGGCGCTGAAGAGCCACAGCCAGCCGTCGTTGGTTGGCACCAAGCGAGACCCAGGGTCTATAGTCACCCCCTTCCATTCCTGCAGATGACCGAGAACCAGTGTTGCTGAAGACTCCGTATGTCTAGGGAACAGGTCGGTCACATCTGCCACCTGCTGCAGGATTTGCCACGGGGACATGGAGGGCATCCACTGCCGGTACCGTGAAAGTTACAGCGCACAATCTCTACGCCAGTGGCTCCTTTCAGGGCTCCACAGGTGAACTTTGTGGGATATCACAAACCTTCACCCACAAATGCATCCATGAGGTCTCAGATGCCAGCTTTGTGGATTTAGCCCAGGGCCAGAAGAGCCAGGATGCATGAGTGATTAGATTTGCCCAGATCTTGCGTTTCCCACAGGTGCAGGGTGCTAGCGACTGCACTCACGTGGTGCTCAGATCTCCATCGCAACAGGCGGTCAACTATATCAACCGTGAGGGATTCCACTCGCTGAATGTGCAGCTGGTGTGCAACCACCACAAACGCATCCTGCAGGTCTGCGTACGGTCTCCAGGGAGTGTCCACGACTCCTACATTCTCAGTCAGTCACAGATCCCTGACATCTTCCAGGGTCCACCGAGGCTGCAGGGATGGCTCCTCAGGGACAAGGGCTACCCGCAGAGGTCATGGCTGATGACACCCGTGCGGCGGCCTCAGACTGCAGCAGAGCGAAGGTATATTTGGTGGAGCAAACCATTAGGAAGCTGAAAATGAGGTTCTGGTGCCTGGACCAGTCTATTGGAGCCCTGAAATATAGTCCATAGAGGGTGCCACACATCCCCATTGTCTGCTGCACCCTTTAAAACCTGGCGCTGCAAAGGGGAGGGGAGCTGGCTGAGGAGGAGATACAGGAGCTGGAGGTCTCCTCCGATGAGCACGAAGCCGATGGGGATGAGGGTGAGGAGGTCCTCAAAGGCAACAATGACAGGGATGAGGCCCTCGCACTGGCTAGATGTGGCACGCGCACTCAGGAGGCCCTCATGGGTTAGATTTGTGGAGGATGACGATGACCTGCAGCAAGGAAACACCATAGATCCTCACATTGCATCTGCAAATGTTTGACTCCAGTCTGGCTTATGGATGCGCACATACCCTCTGTGAGAATGCTCCTGTCATGGAGACGCAGTGGAGGCCCCAACAGTCACTTGATCACAGGAGGATGATGACGACATGCAGTGAGGACACTCCTCTGAGAATGTCTGTCTGGCTGAGGGCAGCTCACATGTGCTCTGTGATCAGGGTTATATCATAGAGTCACAGCCCTGAAACTTTAAAAGCATCTGATCCTTTGTCCGCCTTTGGCACTTGAATCCTTCAGGAGAACAGCGTCACTGGTCACAGATGCTGAAGATTTGGGGGCCAACCCCACCTTAAAAAGTGCTGAGAGCACACAGAGAGAATGACAGAACTCTGTGATGCCTGCCCATGACATCCTGGCTGCAATGACAAGCACCATCGAGGTGCAGGCATCAGTAATGTCTCTAGTGAGTGTGAGGCTGGACCATCACTTTGGTCTGAAGGCTGCACAAAGCACAGGGAAGAGACACCTTTATCTTGTGCAGAAAGGTTTCACATCTGAGTGACACGAACACTGCTCATCATAACAAGGAGATGTAGGCAGGGAGACATTCTTGGGAGCTTATTTACAATAGTGAACATTATGTACAAGTGATCAACACCCATGCCCAGCCTGTGCAATTACATCTTCTTAACCTCCCTAACCCTGCCACTACGTCTTGGGGGACCCCCAGACATCCACAACAGAGGTGGAGCAGCCTGCTGACGACCTTCCACAAGTGGCAACTGTTGCTAGATCAATTATTAATTTTAAAACTAAGATTGATAGATGTTTGTTGGACCAGGTAATATGTGTACTTCAAAGAACCCACTTATGAGAATTGCCAGTAGGAAGTGCTGTCTGTGATGACCATGGCGGGAATCCTCTGGAGGGCTGAGACCTGGAGAGCCCCGGCCTGCTTTCGGGGTCCTGCTCTGTGGCAGTGACACCCTCCTCGGCCTGTGAAAGTGGAGCTGCTGAGGTCACAGGAAGAGGGGAATTGGATGGGCCAGACACTCCCAAAGTCACCTGGGTGGATGAACCTGGGAGGTACACCTGGTGATCCTCCTCCCTATGGGTGCCCAAGGACCCCTGGCTGACTCCTTGGGGAGAAGGGGAAGCTGGAGTGAGATCAAGCTGCCTGACACCCCTCTCATGTACACACTGTTGGAGGCCAACTATGGCATCAGTGACGGAGTTCAACTTGCTAAGCAGTGCAGGAGCGACATCCTGGCCCAAGGCCTCCATGGCGGCCACCATCCTGCCAGTGTTGACCTCAGTGCATTGGCATGCTGGCACTATCACCTCAGCCTGAAGGCGGACAGATTCCTCCATCGTGCCTTGTAATCTGAGAAGTGCAGCAGATGTCCCTTCCTGATGTTCCCGAGCTTGTCTTTGCAGCTCCAGCAACTGTCACATGACTGAGTCCAGAGGCTCGACATCTGACTCGGAGTCAGCAAATTTCTGGCCTCCAGCAGTCCTCTGGGTGCCGGACACCTGGGAAGTCCCTGCCTCTGCCTGCTGTGGACCAGAAAGTGTGATGTGCTCACCAGATTGTGATCCTAGGCTACTCTAAAGCTAGGTCTCACCGAGGTGTGTGTCTCTGCGCTGGTGGAGGGTGTGGGTGAGCGCTGTGATGGGACTTCAAGGAGGATGATTGTGACGTTTCTTCAGGGCTTGTTTGAGGCCCTGGGTCATGAGCTCTGTCGGCTGTTTAGCAGATGTGTCTGTGAAAGCAAGGAGAGATAATTAGCGCATGGCAGCGGCTTGTGAAACAGGACACATCACTCACGGCTTGGTTGTCTGATGGATGTTGCACTGCTGGATCCTCACTTGGTAGAGCAGCGCCGATCTCACCATCAGCACAGGACTGGTCCAGATCCTCACTGGCCAGCTGGATTTCAGAAAACAGAGCTGCTTTCAAAGTCCATGACGTCAGGCATTCCTCCATCGGTCTGCAATGGCTCCCTGTTGTTGTGTGCCAGTTTGTCCTACATGATTAGAGATGGAGAGAGTGTAAGCAGCCTTCTGCCTGGCCAGATGATAAGTACGCCTGGCATGTGTGGGTGGTGAGTGGTCCCATGGACAAGATGAGGACAAGGAAGGCATGTGTGAGAGAATGAATGATGATGTCCCTTGAACTGGCAGTGAGTGAGGGCCCTGTGGACGTGTGATGGGTTTGTGAGTGTGTGAGTTGAGAGTGATGAGAAGAGCGACTTACCCTGGTAGAACAAAGGAAATCATTCATCCTCTTGTGGCACTGGGTCGCTGTCCATTTTTGCAGAGAGTTGGTGCTGACCACCACTGCCACTGCATCCCAAGCCAGATTGGTGATGTTGCTGCCCATCCTATGGCCAAAGCTGGTTGGAGGACATCATGGCAAGCCTCCACTGCGTCCAAAAAGGTGCTCAAGGAACACATCATTGAACCTAGGAGCTGCAGTCTTTTTGCCTTTCAGGGCCATGTCTTCTTGCAGCAGTTGAGGGCTGGACTTTAAGTATGGTGCCCGGCATGATGAAGCAGAGAGGCGATTTTGTGGTGGGTAAATGAAAGCCCACCAACCATGGAAACGGCGCGTTTCCAGGATGCATGATTAATGCGGCGGGTTTGGGACGATACAGCGTGAAAAGCCACCATTGTGGCCGGCAGGTAAAACATTGTTTTACTTGCCCACTCCCGCACTTAGTGCAAATCTGGGATGATTCCGCCCTATGTTTTTTAATTTAGGGTAAAATGAAGGGGGCCATGTGACCTATGCTGAAGTCTGCCTGACAGCAGGCCTGGGTGATGGGGCTGCTAAAGCTTAAAGGATGGCATCGATTTCTTTACTGGGGAAAGGTGCATGTTATTCACAGTAGCAGATGATGGTGAAAGCAGCAGTGATGCTGGTGGACAGACCATCCGTCTCCAAGTCCCAGGGAAGTGTTAAAAACGTCAAGTTGTACAGAGTATACATTGAGTTGTCCATTTCAATTCAGAATAGAATAGTGTTATGGTCTAAAGGATAGCTGCTACTCAACATTTCTACCTGGATAAAAGACCTATATGATTCATGTTGCTATGGAAAAAGGTGCAGAGGAAGCCATTATAAAGATCGGCTTACATGCTTTCCTAAAATATCACTGAGTGTCACAGACAGGGGGGTTAGTCTGCCAGTACCGGGAAGTCTCAACAGCTCACTGTGTCGGATTGTCAGTGAAGGCTTGAGTTTGGATCGAAAATTCCAAATTTGTGAGTTAAAATGAAGCTCAAAGATGCACCTAGTTTGCGCTAGAGGGTGGGTCTCCAATAATCCTGTCACTGTGAGGGACAGTTCTGGGGTTAGAATTTACCAGACTGAGAAAAGAAAAGAACAGAAGTAACCCCTCGGGATCCAAGGATTATTTTGGAATGAGTCTGGGGGAATTGAATGTCTATTCAAAGGGCAGTGTAAAGCACATCTGTGAAGTGTGTTTTCTTGGTTGTGCTAAAAGTAAACAAGGGGAAGGTTCTGTTCGGTGGTTTAAAGTTGCCTACAAAAATAGCGGGCAGAAATATTTGCTCGGCGCAGTCGCGCGATAGTTTAGTCAGTGAGCACGCACCCGCCGACAATTAAAAGGCCTGTTAAGACCATTAAGTTATCAATTAACGTAAATATTTTGCTGCCCATCCAACCTAATGGTTGGCGGGCAGGTGAAATGGCCAAGCGGGATGAGGTTTCCAAAAGCAAATAAAAATAAAATAAAAATTTTAATTTTTCATTAATAACATGTCCCTGCTCATGTGACAGAGTCACATGAGGGGACATGTTTTATCACATTTTTATTGTCTTTATTTTTTTTTTATACCTCTTCACCTCCCTAAGGCCGCTCTGTGCCTCAGGGAGATTATGCAGCGCTCACTTGCACGCATGCACGAAGTTCGCACTCGGCCGGCTCACACGTACCTCCCCCCACCCCACCCACTCTCCCCCACCACCCACCCCTCTTCCCGCTGCACAGACAGCACTCAGAACCGCTGCTCGCATTCACGCTGGGCGGGCCTTAATCAGTCTGCCAGCGTAAAATTGCAGTGCAGTGCCAATCGCAGGCAGCAGTCGGCCTCCCGATTGCCCCTGCTAAGCCCGCCTGCCAGGGGAAAAATTCTGCTCGCTAAATAATGCTTTTAGTCTGGCGTTACAATATTAGTTTTAAAACATGAAATCTTCTTGTGTTATCCTTTCAACTATCAACTGTAGAGTTTCGAGGTCGTGACAGGGATCAGAATTTTCACAGCATTGGAGGTTTGTACGACTGATCTCTACTTTGGAACTGTGATCTATCAGATCAGCTTGGATGCTGTTTATCTTGTTTTATTTTGGACCTCATACATGGACCTAGATGACAAGCAGCATCAACAGCACCAGCAATAGCAGCAGCAGCAGCAACAGGCTGCCCCTCACAGACTTCTGCTCCACAGGAGAGGGGGAATGAACAGAGAACTGTAACTTTTAGGAGGCCATACCCACAGCACACAGTGTATAGGCAGAAGATATGTTTTCTCGGCATGCTGAAACACTAGTGCCTCATGCCAGGTGTTGACAGACATTTGCAGTTTGCTGGAATAAGACCTGCTGCAACAAAGGTTAAGAAGTGATTTGATCAAAGATATTAAGGAGACAGGTTGGGTAGATTGCAAGAAACTATTTTTGCTGGCTGGGGTGTCTAAGAGATGGAGATATCTTCTAAAAATTAAAGTCAGGCCTTTCAGAGGAGACATTATAAAACAGCCCTGCCCGCAAAAGATGCTAAAAGTTTGGAACTGCCTTCCACAAATGGCAACTGTTTCTAGATCAATTGTTAATTCTAAACCTAACATTGATAGATTTTTGTTGGACCAGATAATGTGTACTTCAAAGAACCCACTTACAAATAGCACTTACTTGCCAGTAGGAAGTGAATAGGCACAGGTAAATCCTCAAAGAAAAGAATATTTCAATTTCTACCTGACCTGAAGAAGCAATTGAGCAAAACTCCATCACATCAATGTGACATTGCAAAATACGTTATTTAATGCTGAGCACTTTATTTCCACACTTGAATGGATCCCAATACGGCTAAAAGTCATAACATAAGGACATTCATGTAGCTAAAGCTTAAGAGCTGCTACACATCAAAAACTAACACATTTACTCATGGTTGACCTCCCCCCCTTCAATAAAAAAGCAT
The DNA here is from genome assembly GCF_964194155.1 of Cetorhinus maximus. Lineage (NCBI taxonomy): Eukaryota > Metazoa > Chordata > Chondrichthyes > Lamniformes > Cetorhinidae > Cetorhinus > Cetorhinus maximus. The sequence goes on from NC_135885.1 coordinate 70,009,462, forward strand.
GATTACATTGACATAACTTCAAAAGTATTTGTTGAGCATGGCTTCCATTTTGCAACCACCTGTGGATTCACAATTATTTTCAAAAACCAAACCTACAGTTCCAACTGGCCCTGAAATTAAAAATGATGTTTTCATCTTGGACAGCATCATATAAGTATTTGTATATGGTAGTTGGGCACCTCCTTTATTCATCATCTAAATTTATTTGAAATATGGAGCTATTGCCTTTCCAGTAGAGCTAAAAAAATATTTGATAGAAGTATCTGGTTTGCTTATTTATATTGCATATCCATGTAGCTGTTCAATTGTAGAGTTTCAACACCGGGCAATCAATAACCTCTACATACATCTCCAAAAAAATCAATAACAATGTTCAAAATCATAAATGCATTCACTTTGCAGATGATTTCAACCTGGGTGGGGGTGGGGGAGGCAGTGGAATCAGAGGGGACAGCTCAGAAATTACTGATTGAGCTGGCCAACTATGGGAGTGGACAGAATAGTGGCAGATGAAATTTAATAAAGGTAAATCTAAAGTACTGCTCGTTGAAATGACAAATGGACAATACAAAGACTATCTGTCATAGTGGGTGGCATTTCACCATCCCTCCTGAAGGAATATGAATCAACAAAATCTCCTGCAGCAAAATCATTCAACTGCTCTTAATTGGAGTTATTAAAGGAGATTATTGAACCTTTATTTTGAGAAGGAAATTCTAACTCTTCATTTCATCAGGCTGGAGTTCACTCCCAGGTTTTCTGGCAATGTAACCTACAATTTATATTTTCACTGGATTGATTCGCTTTTTCTTAAAATCCAGGTACCTGCTTCAGAGCTCCACTGACATTTTGTAATTTTCAGTACTTTGTAGTATATAATTTATATAATTGGAATATCAAAATGGCTGGCAGTAACATGCAATAATGGCAATCGTGGGGTTTTCAAGCCCTCAACTCTATCTTGGTGATAGATCTTTTGTCCTTGGATGCTTCTTAGTTTAGCATTGATTTTGTTTTGTCAAGCCACATTTTATCTTGCTGTCTGATATAATCAGCTGGGAAATTTGAATTCAGTTAATTAAATATTTCTGGGATATAAAGCTGTATCAGCAATGGTGACGATGTAACTACTGGATTGCTGTTAAAAAAAAAACCATCTGGTTCTTTAATGTCCTTTAGGGAAGGAAATCGCCATCCTTATCCGGTCTGAACTAGATGTGACTCCAGGCCCACGGCAATGTAGTTGACTTTTAACTGCCCTTTGAAATGGTCCAGCAAGCCACTTAGTGCAACTGTACCACTAACAAAATGGCAAAAATATTCAATAATTACTTTGCTTCAGTGTTTACCATGGTGACAGATTAAATGGACATGATATCGGAAAACGAGATTAGTGGTTGCATATCCACACAAAATGAAAATGGAAAAATATTAAACAAACAAATTAAACTCAAAGAGGTTAAATCCCCTTCTCTTGCAAAAGAATCTAAAAAAAATTGGAGGCAATATTATACATATTTAATAATTCATTTGAAAAAGATGTAGTGCCAGAGGACTGGCGGGTAGCTAGAGTTATGTCTGTAATTAAGAAGGGAGATAGAACTTATCAAGGAAACTATAGACCAGTCAACTTAACACTGGTGGTAGGAAAAATAATGGAATCCCTACTAAAGGACAAAAATACAGCAATGAATAGTCAACATGGTTTCAAAAGAAAACATCTTGCTTGACCAATCTCACTGAATTCTTTGAAGGAGGTAATAGTGAGAGTAGGCAAGGATAATTCAGTAAATGTAATTTATGCACATTTCCAAAAGATCTCCGATAAGTTGCCATAAGCTCTCCACCACCTTCTTAATTAGGGAAGGAAAATGAATGTTGACCTGCTCAGCGATGCTCACATCCCATGAATGAATAAGAAAATAAACATTTCTTCAGGTGTTCCTGCAACTTTAGAAATTTTGTTGGTCTTTTGGGCACAAAGGATCAATGTCTTTGTTTTTTTTTAAATGTCTAATCTTCTGAATATTTCAATTAATACTTTGCAACACAGGAAGTTTAAATTTCTATTTTGTCTCTATGCCTGGTACTGTTTTCTGCCAATGCACAACAGAAGTACAATTCCATTATAAATGTCAAGGTGTTCGTTTTTGAGTTGGTTATTGAATGTTTTGCTTCAATATTTAACTATAATCCAAGCAAATGATTAAATGCTAGAGCAATTATTTGATATAAATAAGGTTCCAAGCATTAGACAGCCTTCATATGTGTTCTTGATGTAGAAGACTGTATATTCAATACAACTGTAGAACATTTTTAATTACATGTTAATACTTGTTGCCAGTCAATTAGATCATTCATTTTGATTAGGATGTATGTATTACAGCCCTACAATTCACCAGAGCCTTAATGCACTAAGAAATTCACTTACTATTGTTATTCACTTGCTATAGTTATTAGTATTGCCAAATTTAGCTGCTGCTAAATGGCTTCCTGCAGCTATTTCATCAAGTTGTATCCAAAAAAAGAACACATGACACTGTATCAAGTTAAAGCTAAATGATACACGTTGATTTCTATATAATCCAGTCTAAAATAACTGTACATTGAACACATGTTGCTAGAGTGTATATTAGGGTTCATACATGGGTTATTACAATAACTATGCTACAAATTCTTCATCTTTCTGGTGAAAAGTGAAACATCATTCCTAGGTGAAGGCACATGCACCTTAAAGATTGGCAACTGCAACTTTTTAAATCACTGCCTTGTCTGTTTTTACTTATTGGTAAACTGTCATATATGTAAACATTGCTTTAGAATCTTAAATTAAGCAAACGGTTTATTAAAAGAATGCACTATGCTATATTTTGTTTCTCTTGTAGCAGATCTAGACTTCATACTCAACAGATAAGTAGATATATACTATATAATCACAGAACAAACAATGCAATGACTTGCAAACCACATATCATATTTCCATTTCTCCATCTTTCCTCCCAGCAGTGATCTGTGATATTTACAATGTGCCATTTTTGCGGGAACTACCATTATTAAAGCAGAGTCATACGGACTCGAAACATTAACTTTGTTTCTCTCTCCACAGATGCTGTCAGACATGCTGAGTTTTTCCAGCATTTTCTATTTTTATTTATTGTTAAAGCAGAAATGGAAAAACCATAATAATAACATTATTAAATTTCTTCAGTGTATTCTATGTCAGCTATTTCTTCCACTGGGTTATAGTAAACAAAAAATCATCATAAACTACTGTAGTCTGCTGATTCAAGATGGAAAAGTAAGCGGTGCTAAATTTCCACTAGGATGTGTCAGTGCCAAAGGAGGTGACTTGGTCCATTGTATTTGTTCTGGCTCGTAGTTACATTGGGCCCGAACTTGCTCAAAAAAAAAATAGTTTATGTGAAACAAACACTGTTAATAATATATAAATTGTTCCGCAAGTTCAGGATATTAAGGATACCCCATGTGTAGAAATGTTCAATTTAATATTTTTTAGTTCATTCATGGGATGTGGTCTTCGCTGGCTGTGCCAGCATTTATTACCCATTCCTAGTTGCCCTTGAGAAGGTGCTGGTGAGCTGCCTTCTTGAACTGCTATAGTCCATGTGGTGTAGGTACACTTACAGTGCTGTTAGGGAGGGAGCTCCAGGATCTTGACCCAACGACGGTGAAGGAACGGCAATATATTTCCAAGTGAGTGACTTGGAGGGGAACTTCCAGGGGGTAGTGTTCCCATCTATCTGTTACCCAGCTATGCCTGTCTCTTTACGGGGTATGTGGAACATTCCTTGTTACAGTCCTACTCTGGCCCCCTCCCACAACTCTTTCTCCGGTACATCGATGATTACTTTGGTGCTGCTTCATGCTCTCGTCTGGACCTGGAAAAATTTATTAATTTTGCTTCCAATTTCCACCCCTCCGTCATTTTCACATGGTCCATCTCTGACACTTCTCTTCCCTTCCTTTACCTCTCTGTCTCAATTTCTGGTGATAGACTGTCCACCAATATCCATTACAAGCCTACCGACTCCCACAGCTACCTCGACTACAGCTCCTCACACCTCGCTTCCTGTAAGGACTCCATTCCATTCTCTCAGTTCCTTCGCCTCTGTCGCATCTGTTCTGACTATGCCACTTTCAAAAACAGTTCCTCTGACATACCTTCCTTCTTCCTTAACCAAGGTTTTCCTCCCATGGTGGTTGACAGGGCCCTCAACCGTGTCCGGCCCATCTCCCGCGCATCTGCCCTCACACCTTCCTCTCCCTCCCAGAAACATGATAGGGTCCCCCTTGTCCTCACTTATCACCCCACCACCCCACAAGTTGACTACAGTTTCTAGAAATTTCCAGCAGCAATTATAGGACAAAAGCTTAACCCTCATCCTTCTGGAATCTCACACCTCTCATTGTGAGGACATATTACAATCAATAAAACCAGGGACCATCAGATGGCCCATCTCCTCAGCCTGGACTATAAGAAAGGGGAAGCCATCAAAACTTATTATATCTGCAAAGGCGCTGAAAGCCACTATTTATCCCCTAAGGTGAACAATGGATTTTGACCAGAGGCATAGAAACTGCTTGTTAGCCTGCAACTGACTTATTAATGTGTAACATCATATGGCCCAAGCTTCTTGGAAAGTTTTAATATTACATTTCTAGATTGCAACCCAGTCTGCTGTTTAAACTCCAGCCTGTAAACATCAAAGTAGGACTCCAGGCTGACCATGAGTCTGAGCCTCCTTGAACCCTGTTTCTCTGGAAGATTCCTACAATCACCAGCTAAGCAGACCAAATCTCTGTTTGCCATGTTGCTGCATTACAATCAGCTTTAAAGGGATTCTGCAAAATCCTTCTTCAGCTAGCTGAATTGTACCTCCTCCGTGAAGGAACCCTCTGATTTGCTGGACTCTGGACATCACGTGAACTGATATCCACATCTCTGGTGTTTTTTCTTTAAGTTATCCGTAGTTGTAAAATCTCCTCTTTCCTATCTTCTTATTGTGTGCAAGTACGAAGATTGCGACCATTCCCTGGGTTTGAATGTGTGAATAAACTATACTTCTGACTTAACCCTAAAGTGAGTTTGCTACAAATCAGTTTAAAAATTGGCCTCACAATCAGAGGGTTTGGGGAAACATGCCACAGCCTATTTCAAAAATTAAAACACCCCTGCTTACGGACAGGTGGCCAAAAAAAAAAATGGAGTTCAGTCTCACCTCCCTCCCCTGCCTGTAACAGAAATGTTTTGATATGGATGTCCAATAAATAATTAAATAAGAAATTGTGACTTGTTAGAGAGGAAAAGATTCACAAGAATGGTCCCAGGAATAAGGAATTTTAGTTAACCCTGAGGGGTTTGGACAGAGTAGATAGGGAAAATCTATTCCCATTGGTGGAAGGATCCAGAACAAGAGGGTACAGATTCAAGAGAAGCAATGGTGACACGAGGAAAAGCTTTTTCACAGAGCGAGTGATTAGGATCTGGAATGCACTATCTGACAGTGTGGTGGAAGCAGGTTCACTGAGGCATTGTAGAGGGAATTAGTTTATTTTCTGATAGGGAAGAATGTGCAGAGCTACAGAGAAAAGGCGGGGGAGCAGCACTAGGTAAATTGCTCTTACAGAGAGCTGGTGCAGACATGGTGGGCTGAATGGCCTTCCGTGCTGTAACAATTCTGATACCGTGATTCTGTGATTATGTTGCTTTGATTTTTTAATTTTGTTTAAACCTTAGTTTGGGCTCTAGAAATTTCAATTACAGGAAAAAAAGCGACACTTTTAAATTCATTTTGAGTGACTGATTGATTCAAATAGTTCATCAACAAATCATAATGGATAAATGTCTACATCATGCAGAAGAAGGTCGCCCAATAAAATGTAAGGATGGAGAAAGAAACAAAGGAATGACAGAGAAGGAAATAGGGTGAATTAGAGTCAAATCAGGTACAGGAAGATAAATAGGGGAGAATGAAAGATTGGATTAAAGAGTCATAAAGGAAAAGAAAGCCAAAAGAAAGAGAAAGGAATTTTATAAACCTCTAAGAACAGTTTTCTAACTGCAGGAATAATACCCTATAGCTTCAATTGCCATACATCGACCCAATGTATAAGACAACCCCATTTTTGTGGCCCTAAAACTCATGTTTTTGCATTCACTCAGTGTATGAGTTGACCTGCCTTTTCAGCCACAACATCCAATACTTGCATTAGTAGTCAGCCTCAATTTTCTGTCCACAAGTGCATGTTTTACTAACTAGTACCTTATAACTGAGTGTAAGGGATCAAGTAGGTGATATGGGCTGTGTTGCAAAGGTAGGCAGAGTTGAAGATGCAGCCACTCTTTGCACTGAAAGCAAGTAACATTTCAAAATGGCGACCACCCATACGCACATCAGCAGTTTGTTTTTATACTCGGTGTATAAGTCGTCCCCATTCCTGGAGGAATTTTCGACATTGAAGGAACTCCCTATTTGGCTGAAGAAGTTGCGTGACATTACAGAAACATAAATCTCTTCATTAAACTTCCCTTGTGGCAAGTTTATTTCATTTAAACAGTGAAATTTCTTGAAGTTTCACAGGAAGGCTGAGGGCAAGCTGCCATTTTTATGAGGTTAACAATGAAGCGATACAAATCATCCGGCAACTTGTGGCAATTAGTAGCTAATGGGGCATCTCTTCCTCACCACAAATTAGTGTTATTTAAACACTAATGACAAGTATGTGTTAAACTTGCCACCATTTCCCAGCAAATTCTGACCCAATGGTTTTCAAGTGTTGACATAAAATACATGCCTCAAAATTGTAATATAAGTAGGATGGGAAATGCACAACACATGCAAAGTTTTTAATCTAACATCAATAGACAGGCAAACTCTTTACTATGATTAATGTTGTACTTTCAGAAATATTTGGCAAAATCTTACTTGAGGCAAAGCTAATTAAACTAACATCGATGGCAATCCATGGTTAGGGCATAGAACAGGAGAAGAATAATTATTATACCAGACAATTCTCAAAGGGTGGAAACTTGTGCCAAGTTTGGTGATGGGAGGCATTTAAAATGGCGGGAGGCTGGTGGCTGGGGCCTCATCCACCTTCTCACCTCCATCCCAAATAAGTCTGTGATGGGAAGGCCCATGAATGGCCCTGCCCTTGATTGAGGCCCTTAAGTGGCCAATTAGTAGCCACTTAAGGGCATCATCCTGCCGCTGCAGCTATCAATGTAACAGCGGGCTGGGTCTCACCATGTGGGAGCATGACAAGTAAACCCTGGAGTGTTTGCTTCTGGGCTCCCAGGAGGGTTCCTCGTTCAACGGCATTCTGCATTTGGGAAGTGGGGGGGACCCACTGAGTGCCAAACCATGCTCTTGCTCCTAAGCCCCTCCCCATTGATCCCCACTCTGCCACCGCACCCCCAACCCCACACCCCTCCAGCCATCATTCACCTCTGGCATGGAATCCAGCAACATTCCTTGACCAGGGGTGGGTGTTGTACCTGCAGCAGCCACCACTTCCCAGGTATCACTGCCAATCAACGGAGCTTCTGGCCTCTGATTGACAAGCAGCTCTTGGATGGAGGGTCTTCAGCCCCCGGGGACCTTAATCCCGGGGGCAGGGCTGCCCATGACCTCTTAAGTGCCTGAGTGGAAGAAGATGTGGCGACGTTCCTGAAAAAAGGCAATGCAGGGGTCTCACTGGCTCTGCAGTCAGCAGCCAAAATCCTGTTGCCTCCACAAGATCCACCTATAATGCATAGTACCGCACTGGGGAGGTTTGCTGAGTGAAGTAACCACAAGAATCAGCGTTAGGTCCCTTATTACTTATTACCTACATAATAACCTGATGCAAAAATCAGCTGCTAAATTGGCAGACAATACTAAAACGAGAGCAGCCAAAATAGAGAATGTCCTTAGTTTTGCTGCTGGACTTATATCAATTGTACAATTGGAAAGACAAATTGCAAACTAAGTGCAGTACTGACAACTATAAGGGGGAGAATTTTACCAGCCTCCCAGAAGGCAGGATCACAGCTGGCATGGAGGGGCGGGAGGGGTGTTAAATTAGGGGGAGCCGGGTGATTGGCTTCCCGACACAGTCCTGCCATTAGAGCTTTGCATTGGCTGGGGTTTTCCTTGCCCGCCGGCATTCAAGTGTATCCAGTGGCGTGAGCAGACAATATGGCACGATCGGTTTCGCAAAGGCATGAAACCAGTTTGTGATTGTCCATTCAGCCCGCTGATGGCAGGTTGCATTTCCTGCCATCGGATGTTTTGAACTGCATTGTAATACATATGCATATCAATATTTGGCCAGCCCACCAGAGTAATCGGCACACCCCCCCACCAAGCTGGATCATCCTTCCACCTTTTCACGCCAACGTGTTTCACAACAGCACATAAGCGACATCCACTTGGCGGGCTGCACTTCACTTGGGACTTAGGTTTGTTTTCTTAGAGGTTTATTTGCCAAACTTGCTTCAGGCAGTACTCGCAGTCATCAGCGCCAGGCTTCACAGACAGCACCACATTATTTTTAGGGTGGCTCACGGGCAGATCTCTACCTACCAGATCAGCCATATGTTGGTGGCTTTTCAACGGCTGCAGGGCTAGGGCTTACTTGGCGAAGGGGGAGAAGTGGCCTCAGGCAAGGGAAGAGGCTTCAGGGCGAGGGCTGTACTGGGGAAGGACGGTAGCCCAGGGTGTGTGTGGGGGCATAGGTTGATCTGTGCAAGTGGCCTCAAGATGGTGAGGGCTGAGGAGTCAGTCTCCAGAGGAGATGAGGCCAGATGGAGATGTGAGGGTGTGTGTATGACAGTGAGTCGTGATGTCTGTGCACCATCTACAAGTCACAAGTCAGGACCGTGATGGAATACTCTCCACTTGCCTGGATGGGTACACCATCACCTACAGGTTCCCCTCCAAGGCACCCACTATCCTGACTTGGAAATATATTGCCGTTCCTTCAATGTCGCTGGGTCAAAATCCTGGAACTTCCTTCCGAACAGCACTGTGGGTGTACCTACAGCACATGGACTGCAGCAGTTCAAGAAGGCAGCTCACCACCGCTTTCTCAAGGGTAATTAGGGATGGGCAATATGTATTGGTCTTGCTAGTGACACCCATAATCCATGAAAGAATTTTTAAAAATTAGCCATTTACTATGTCAGACAACAGATTAACCCTCCGTCACCAGGTGTGGTGACCACTGCTGAGGTGTGCAGGGGCCTTGAAGCCTACAGGTAGAATGCCTAACTTTTAAAAAACATTAAAATTGCCCTGATGGAGGGACCTTTGACCAATTTGGCAGGCTGTGGGGGCTGTCTTCACTGCCCGCGGCCCATTCTTTATATAAAAACCCTCTTCCGGGTTGGAAGGCCATCAGCTGATTGCAGGCAGCCTCCCAGTGGTAGCCCAGGAGAGGGGGAATTTTTTATATAAAAAGTGGGCTGTGGGCAGTGAAGACAGCCCCCACAGCCTGCCAAATTGGTTAAAGGTCCCTCCATAGGGCAATTTTAATGTTTTTTAAAAATCAGGCATCCTACCTGTAGGCTTCAAGGCCCCTGCACACCTCAGCACTGGTCACTGCACCTGGTGGCGCTGCTCAGGCAGTTGAGCTGCTGGACCTCTGAGTTGGCCGGCAGACCTAGGGGGCAGGTACTTGTCCTGTGTTCATTCATTTTTCACCATAGCCTTAAGTGGGACCGCTGGCATCATCTTGCAGCTTTCTTGAAACCTTCCTCACTCTTTGTCTCAGTGTTTTCCACCCATCTGAGTTTTCTTCTTCATTTTCTGTTTTTACTCTCAATTTCTCCTTCAGTTGTTGCCAGGTCAAGGCTGTTGGGCCTTTTGATTCCAAAACTTCTATTCTTGATCGAACCCACTCATTTGTCTTTCTGTCCATCCAGCTGACTCTGAGCATCCTCCATCACACCCACATTTCAGAAGCTGTTATCCTCTTCTCATCCTTTTCCTTTAGGGTCCAACTCTCGCATCTACAGAGTGAAACACTCCACTCTAGTGACTGTGATTGATATTTTTTCAACTTCATGCTGATGCTGTTGGACTTCAAGATGCTATTTAAGTCACTGGTCATGCCTCTTGCTGCAGCTCATCTAACCTGGAATTCATTCTTGGATGTAACTTTGGTGTTTGTCATCGAGCCAATGTATTTGAAATTGTCCACTGCCTCTTTCTTGATGCTTCTAATCTTAATTTTTCCTTAGAGTTACAATGATGATATTTGTATCATTTATGTTCAGTCCAAAAGACTCTGTCTTTTAACTAGGCTTGCCATAATCTCTAGCTCTTCCTTTGCTCTGGCTATGAGTGTGGTGTTGTCTGCATTCTTGAGATTCCATATGCTATATCCTCCAATGAAGCAGCCACATCATTCTGATAACTATTTCTGCACTATCCCACCATCACTCATTATCATTTCTCCCACAGCACTAAACATCATGGGTGATGGGAGGCACCCTTGCCTGGCTCCCTTCTCAAACTGGAATTGCTTTGTATGCCCATCACAAACTAGGATTCCTGAAGCATTTCTGTACAGCTCCTATATTAGTCATACAAGATATTTGGGCACACCAAAATCTATAAGTGTCTTCCATAGAGAACCATGCTGGACAGTTTCAAAAGCTTTGGCATAGTCTGTGAACATGAGCCAAAGCTGGGCTTCCTACTTATTGTCACATTTCTCCATGAGATTTCTGAGCACAAGCATAGCATCAGTGTACCACTCCAGGAAAGAAGCCTTACGAACATACAAATTAGGAACAGGAGTAGGCCACTGGTCCCCGCAATTCAATAAGAATTTGACGGAGCTAAATGTAACCTCAATCCCACACTCCTGCCTACCACTGATAACCCTTGTCAATCAAGAATCTATCTAGTTCTGCCTTAAAAATATTCAAAGACTCTGCTTCACTGCCTTTTGAGAAAAAAATATGGAAACATAGAAAATAGGAGCAGGAGTAGGCCATTTGGCCCTCCGAGCCTGCTCCACCATTCAATGTGATCATAGCTGATCCTCTATCTCAACGCCTTACTCCCGCTCTCTCCCCATACCCCTGTGCTCTCCTCACACCCCGTGATGCCTTTAGAGTCCAGAAATGTATCTATTTCCTTCTTAAATATGTTCAGTGACTTGGTCTCCACAGTCTTTTCTGGTAGAGAATTCCATAGGTTCACCACCTTCTGAGTGAAGAGGTTTCTCCTCATCTCAGTCATAAATGACTACCCTGTATCCTGAGATTGTGATTCCTTGTTCTAGACACCCCAGCCAGAGGAAATATTCCTGCATCTAGTCTGTACATCCCCGTCAGAATGTTGTAGGTCTCAATGAGATCTCCTCTCATTCTTCTAAAATCCAGAGAATACAGGCCAAGTTGGCCCAACCTCTCCTCATACGACAATCCTGCCAACCCAGGGATCAGTCTGGTGAACTTTCACTGCACTCCCTCTATGGTAAGTATATCCTTTCTTAGGTAAGGAGACCAAAACTGCACACAATACTCCAGGTGTGGTCTCACCAAGGCCCTGTACAGCTGCAGAAACACATCCTTGCTCCTGTACTCAAGTCCTCTCGCAATGAAGGCCAACATACCATTTGCCTTCTTAACTGCTTGCTGCACCTGCATGCTTGCATTCAGTGATTGATGTACAAGGACACCCCTTTGTATCTCAACATTTCCCAATTTATCATTAATTCAATAATATTCTGCCATTCTGTTTTTCCTACCAAAATGGATAACCTCACACTTATCCACATTAATGCATGTGCCATGTATTTGCCCACTCACTCGACCAGCCTGAATCACCTTGAAGCCTCTTAACACCCTCCTCATCGCTCACATTCCCATGAAGTTTTGTGTCGTCAGCAAAATTGGAAATATTACATTTGGTTCCCTCATCCAAATCATTGATATATATTGTGAATAGCTGGGGCCCAAGCATTGATTCCTGTAATACCCTGCAGTACTAGTCACCACCTGCCACTCTGAAAAAGACCCATTTAGTCCTACTTTCTGTTTCTGTCTGCTAAACAATTCTCAATCCATGCCAAAATATCACCCCCAACCCATGTGCTTTAATTTTACAGACTAACCTCCTATCTGAGACTTTATCAAAAACTTCTGAAAATCCAAATACTCCACACCTACTAGTTCTCCCTTATCTATTCTGCAAGTTACGTCCTTGAAGAGCTCCAGTAGGTTTGTCAAACATTATTTCACTTTCATAAATCCATGTTGATTTTGTCTAATCCTGTTGATATTTTCTAATTGTCCTGTTATCACATCCTTTATAATAGGCTCTAGCATTTTCCCTACTACTGAGGTTGGGCTAACTGATCTGTAATTCGTTATTTTCTCCCTCCCTTGTTTTTTAAATAGTGGGGTTATATTTGCCACCCTCCATTCTGCTGGGACTGTTCCAGAATCTACAGAATTTGGAAGATGCCAAACAATGCATCCATTATTTCCACGGCTACCTCCTTTAGTACCCTGGGATATAGATTATCAGGCCCTGGGGATTTATTAGCTTTCAGTTCCATAAATTTCTCCAGCACTATTGTTTTGGTCATAGTAATTTCCTTTAATTCCTCCCTCTCACTAGACACTTGGTTTCCTAGTATTTCTGGGAAGTTACATATGTCTTCCTCCGTGAAGATAGAACAAAAGTACTTGTTTAATTGTTCTGCCATTTCCTTTGTCTCTATTATAAATTCTCCCATTTCAGACTGTAAGGGACCTACATTTGTCTTCACTAATTTTTTTTCTTTTTACATACTTGTAGAAGCTTTTAATAGCCTGCTTTTATGTTCCTTGCAAGTTTACTCTCAACTCTATTTTTCTCCTTTTAATCAATCTCTTGGCCCTCATTTGCTGAATTCTAAACTGTTCCCAATCCTCAGGCTTGCTACTTTTCCTAGCAACTTTATATGAGAGTTCCAAAGACTCTCAACCGTCAAGAGAAAAAAACTATCCTCAAATGTCTTAAATGAGTGATCCCTTATTTTTAAACAGTGACCCTAGTTCTAGATCCTCCAACAAGAGGAAACATCCTCTCCACATCCACCCTGTCAAGACCCCTCAGGATCTTAAAGGTTTCAATTAAGTCCCCTCTTACTCTTCTAAATTCCAGTGGATACAAACCTAACCTGTTCAACCTTTCCTCATAAGACAACCCACCCATTTCTGGTATTAGTCTATTAAACCTTCTTTGAACTGCTTCTAATGCATTTATATCTTTCTTTAAATAAGGAGGCCAGTACTGTACACAATAATCTAGATGTGGTCTCACCAATGCCCTGTACAACTGAAGCATAACCTCCTTACTTCTGTAATTAATTCTCTCACAACAAATTATAACATTCTATGAGCTTTCCTAATTACTTGCTGCACCTGCATACTAACCTTTTGTGATTCATGCACTAGGGCACCCAGATCCATCTGAATCTCAGAGCTCTGCAATCTCTCACCATTCAGATAATACGCTTCTTTCTTACTCTTCCTTCCAAAATGAACAATTTCACATTTGCCCACATTATACTCCATTTGCCAGATCTTTGCCCACTCACTTAACCTATCTATGTCACATTGTAGCCTCCTTACATCCTCTTCACAATTTACTTTCCTACCCATCTTTGTGTCATCAGGAAATTTAGCAACCATTCCTTTGGTCCCTTCATCCTAAGTCATTTATATGAATTGTAAGAAGTTGAGGCCCCAGCACTGATCCCTGTGGCATACCACTCATCACCTCCTGCTAAACCGCTTTTTTGCCATATCTCTGTTCACACAGGGGGAACATTTCTGCCTGATGACACCAAGTAGTACTTTGGATGCATGACTGATGAGACTTAATGTACAATGTTTTGGATAGTTCTGTGTGCCTACTGTCTTGGGCATTTTGACCATCTCAGATATAGGCCATCTGCAAGACCATTTACCTGTTGTCCATATATTATCAATAATCTCTTTTGTTGTATCTACTACTGTTTCACCTCCTGCTTTCAGCGCTTCCACCTGTATCTGATCATGTCTTTCAACCTTTCAACTCATGATGTTCTTTATAGCTTTTCTTATCACATCTTTCAGCACTTCAGGATCTAGCTATTTTAATTTCAACTTCCAATCTTCATTGTTTATCTTTTCTGGTTTTTCTTCCAATAGTTTCCTATAATAATTTTCCCATCTCAGACTGATCTTGTCCTTATCACGTAGCAAGTCTCCTTTTTCATCCTTGATACCTATTCCTGAGTTTGCACACTTCCTTCCAGCTATGACCATGACTGGTGAATATACTTTCTTAGTGTTACCATTCTTGAAAGCTTTCCCTGCATCTTTCATGCTTCAGCTCAGCCAATTGTTTTTGGCTTTTATACAGACTTTCTTCACATCAACACACAATTTGTGGTGTTCTCTGCTTTGTGTACCTTTGGTCTTTGCATCATGCATTTTCTCTATTAGGCCTAAACATTCAACTATCACCCATGGCTGTTTTGCATGTTGTTGTTTGGGCATAATTCATCTAATGCAGTCAGTAGTGCTGTTGACAATGGTGGCCATCTCTTTCCTTTGTCCTGTAATGTTCTTTAACTTTTCTTTCAAATTCCACCTTGACCATCCTGCGCAAGACAGCAAACTCAGTGGCAGCTTATTCATGAGCTGATGCTGGTCAAATTGCGTGGGGAGTCCTGCCGGCCAACTGTGCATGTTGCTACCACCAAGAACACAAGAATTGGGAGCAGGAGTAGGCTATTCACCCCCTTGAGCCTTCTGCGCCTTTCGGTAAGACCATGGCAGATCTGATTGTGGCCTCAGCTCCATTTTCATGTCTGCCCTCCATAACCCTTGATTCTCTTGTTGATCTAAAATCTATTGAAGTAAGCCTTGAATATATTCAAAGACCCAGCCTCCACTCTTCTCTGGGGAAGAGAATTCCACAAACTAACAACCCTTTGAGAGAAAATATTTCTCCTTTTCTCGGTCTTAAATAGGAGATGCCTAATTTTTAAACTGTGTCCTCTAGTTCTAGACCCCCCCACAGGGGAAACATCCTCCCAGCATCCACTCTGTCAAGTTCCCTCAGAATCTTATATATCCCAATACATTTCAATTCCTGCTTGCTGTTGAGGCCTCAACTCCAGTGATAAAATTCTGCCAAAGATCTTTTGAGTGGTAAGAAAAATAGCATTGTACAGCAAAAAAGATCCAGGTTCAGATGTGGATATTTAGAAAATAATCTTTTCATGTTCAATGTTGAGATAATCTGCAGAAGCAATTTGAAAAGCAAATGGCAGGTTATGTTACATAACAAGAACAGATGAGTATAAATCTACAAAGTTCATGCTGAGGAGTGATATCACATTGATCAGACCACATTTGGAGTACTGTGTAAAGTTTTAGCCACTATGTTTCAAAATGGCTTATATGCATTTGGAAGGATGCATGGCAAAGCTACAATATGTTCCCGGGTTCAAAGAGAACAAATTATGAGGAAAGATTGGAGAAGCTTAGGGCTGAATTTTCCATGCCCGCTGGTGTTGAGGGTCATGGCGTGGCTGCGCAGACAATATGGCGGAAAAGCCAAAAATCGGTTTCACGACTTCGTGAAACCAGTTTGCATTCATCCACTCCAGCCATCAATAGCGGGCTACATTTCCCACCGCCCCATGTTGGGAACTTCATTTTAATACATCTGCATATCATTCTAAGCCCCGCTCATCAGAATCATCCCCCAATATTGGATCATCCAGGCATTGCTGACGTGTTTCACAACTGAACGTAAGTGACCTGCACCTGGCCAGCTGCACTTCACTCAGGACTTTGAGGCTTGTTTGCCTACCTTGCTTTGGGCAGCACTCGCGATCATCAGCACCAAGTTTTGCAGGCTGCACCACATCACTTCTAGAGGGCCTCACGGGCAGGCCTCTACTTATGAGACCAGCCGTAAGGCAGAGAGTGGCTTTCCAATTTCTGCAGGGCTATGGCTTGCTTGGAGAAGGGGGAGACGTGGCATTAGGCGAGGGAAGAGGCTACAGGGCTAGGGCTGTACTGGGAAAGGTGGGCATCCCAGATTGTGTGGGAACACATGTTGATCTGTGCAAGTGGCCTCAAGAGGGTGAGGGCTAAGGAGGCAGTCTCGAGAGGAGATGAGTCCAAATGGAGATGTGAGGGTGTGTGTGAGATTGATTGGTGATGTCCCTTGTGCTGACAGTGAGTGAGATGCCAGTGAATGTGTGATGGGCTCGTGAGTGTGTGAGTTTAGAGTGCTGAGTTGGTTGACTTACCCTGGCGGCACAGATGAGATCATTCATCCTCTTTCTGTACTGGATGGCGAACCACTTCAGTGCAGCGTTGGCACTGACCACCTCTGCCACCGCCTCCCAAGTAGCAGTGTGACACTGCTGGGGCTCCTACGGCCAAAGCAGGCATGCAGGGCATCGCAGCGGTCTCCAACAATGTCCAGAAAGCATCGCAAGGATGTGCCACTGAATCGGGGGGCTGCAGTCTTCTTGCCTTTCGGGACCATGTCTTCTGTGTATCAGTACTGAGAAGTGTGCGTGTGGCTGCACATTAAATATGGCGCCCAGTATGAGGAAGCAGCGAGGTGATGACGTGGCGGGTGAATTGGAAGCTGCCCACCGATGGAACAGCGTGTTTCTCATAAATGCTTGATTAATGAGGCAGGATTGGGATGATAAGGTGTGAAAACCCACCATTGCGGCCAGCGGGCAAATCATCCTTTTCCCCGCCCACTCCTGCACTTAGTGCAAATCTGGGATGATTCTTCCCTTAAACTCTACAATTTGGAGCGAAGTTGATTTCTGCACCAGGTTAATTATGCTGTTAAGAAACAATAAGGGACCTAACATTGTGGTTACTCGACTTAGCAGATCTCCCCAGTGGCAGTATGCCCCATGAGTATTTTCCAACATAATAACTATTCTTCACCAGTTCCATGCACTAACCTGGATTCCCATCATCATTAGCTTTGTTAGTTGATTATAGGAAAGCCAGATCTAGATTTTTAAACTATTTAACAGCAATGATGAGTTAAGTATATTTGGTAGTATTAAGTCACGCCAGTAGAACAAGATGGCTGTTATGACCGATGCAGTTGGTAAAGCGGAATTATTTTTAAAATCCTAGAGGGAAACTTTAAACAACTGTCATAACCCAAACTTTTAAGCGTTATGTTTGAGATGCGACTCTGAACTCAGGAATCAGCCCACTAGTTCTTGGGGTTTTACATTAAACTAAATGAAACATTTTATTAATTTACATAGGTTAAAATATATGTGTATATGGCTACACATTACTGCTATCAAAACTTTTAACAAATTCCCAAACTAATCTCCGTTAAGGCGACAGCAACCCAAACACCAGGCAAAACATTTTCACCTTACAAATTCAAAATAAGGTTATTTTTACTGTGGAGCCAGTTGGAGGTTTGCAGCTGCCTTTTGATTTTACATTGCCTCTGCCCTGCACACCCAAAAACTACTGAAGTTGTACCTACCACCACTGATTGAATTCAAATTCTCATTGTCTCACCAGTCTCTTTGAACATAACCTTTTAACAATGAAACCCCATTCATTGTACAAATTTTATTAGCAATATAAACATATTGCTTGGTAGCTGCTAGAAAGGCTTCAAGTTTTCACCCCACTTCTTGAATGCTCTATTCAAAAAATGTAAAAGCACGCTATCTCTCTTACATATCAAAACTAGTACATATCAAAGCACCCAGACTAGCTGGATTTAATCCATTTAAGACACACCCATAGACTAAACCTCTATTTTAAAGGAAAAATATTTTCCAAAATATTATATACATTAATAGCTTCATGACATGACATGACTTTAAATGACAAAAATGTAAATGTAATACCTTTTGTCAGAAAGGAAACTTGTTAAAGGGTGAAAATGATTTGAATACTTCACTGGTAAGCCAGTTGAGACAACTCTATTAGAAATGCTCCAAAAGCAGTGGCATGTGAGGTTGGAACAACACAACAGCAACTTAAATTCAACATCTTCAACATAATAAAATCTTCCAAGGCATTTCACAGGAGTATTATGAAATAAAATGTGACACCAAGCCATATAAGGAAATATTGAGCTGAATTTTCGTGTCAGGTGTGTGAAACTTGAGTCGAGTTCTTTCCCAACTTTCAAAACGCACACCTGGCTGATCACTGACTTTGCCCAGCATTTTCGTTTTTTCACACAAGTTTCAGCTTCATGATGCAGTTTGTGGGCCATGATGGAGTGCAGGGGTGTGGGTGTGGAGGTGGGCTGGTTAGAAGGCCCGCCTCAGTTCTTGGATACAGCAGCCCAGTTTCCAATATCATTTCATGGGCGTCACATCTCACTCCCTATCCACCCCCATAACACCCTATGCCCCCTTCCATTCCTTCTCAGATCTCCAAGCCCCCTCTATGCTCCTTCAGATACCCCATGGCCACTCATAAATCCCCCTGGCCCTTCCATGCCCCCTCTGATCCCCCATACTAATCCATGCCCCTCATGTATCCTCCATATCTGCTCACCCAATATCCACTATGTACATTCCTTAGGACACAAGCAATAGTAACGGGAGTTATTTAAAATGAAGGCGTAAAAAATAAACCTGTAAAAAAACTAATAAAACTCTCATTCACAGATCTGTCATCGATATTGTCAAGAAAACGTGTACTCCCATAGAAAAAAATAATCCATTAACTAGGCATAAGTTATGTAAACAAACAATCATGTAGGCAGAAACCACATCAATGGTATATTCAGTTATAACAACCTTGTAAAACTGTCAATCATTCCCCAAATAGCTGTGTCAATGGAACAGCTGCTGAATTCAGTCCATTTGAGCTTTTGGAACTCAACCAAGCATTCATAATAGTCACATCTGTCAAAATATTAGCTTGAAACTGCAAGGCCCTGAAATTGAAAGAATTGACAGTGTTACATCTCCATTTCATAAGCAGATTGCTTGTCAATCAATGGAGGGGAGCATGTGCTTAGATTTTTTAAAAACTTTCAACAGAAAGGGAATTTAAAAAAAAAATTGAGACCTGTCTATACATTTGCAGGACTGCACCAAACATGAATAGAGGGTTTACCACACATTTTCTTTCCACAGTTTGAATGCATTATGGCACTTTCTCCAATGGAAAAATTACTATAATGCATGTCAATACTAACACAATGCTAGTCAATGTAATGGGCAACTTACCTTTGCAAGACAGATCCCTATGATGAACCACTGTGTTAAATGCACATTTACATTCCAATACAGAATCATTCAGTGACATTTGAAGGTGTCAAAACATTTTACACATACCTGTCAGAATGCTCCCAACTCCTCAGCAGGCTTCATCCAGTCATCACAAACTCTCCAAAGAGGCTTTTTTTAAGGCTGTCAAAACGCACACCAGCACACAAAATAGCATGCTGGAGGAGATCAATTTTTCCTGTGGTCTTAACAACGGGAACCCCAACCTCAGAAGAGGTTGTTTGTTTTATGCCCAAAGCCTTCCCGACGCACAAAAGGGCCACACAAAAATGGCACAGGGTGGGGAAAGCAGGGGAAAGTTATTTTACCTGCAAAAGAAAACTAGTTTCTGCATTTTGCGAGCTGATTCCTGTCTCCATAAGGAGGTGAAAATCCAGCCCATGAGGTCAGATGATGAAGAGCTTATTCAAAGAGGTAAGTTTTAAAGGAAGTAACTGATGCAAAGAAGTGGAGAGGAATAGGGAGAGAATTCCAGAGCTTAAAGCCAAGGTGACTGAAGGCACGGCCACCAATGCTGGAGCAATTAAAATCAGGGATGCTCAAGAAGCCAAAAGTTGATGAGTGCAGATATCTCAGCGGGCTGTAGGTCTGGAGGAACTTACAGAGATGTAGAGGAGCAAGGCCAGAATGGGAAACAAGAAACACAAGAAAGATACACTTGTAATGGTCAAATTTCTTGAAACATGTGAGGTGAACAAGCTAAGCTACCAAGGTAGTTGGGTAGTTTTAGGTATTTAGGCTAGGGAAGGGCTAATAGAATCCAGAAAGCAATCTAAGAGTGAATAATAGACACACAGGCAGAGACAGGGAAGTATCAAAGATAATAATTACTAAGACCTGGGCCCTTGGTGGGAATGTAAGCACACAAAGAAAGATAGTTATTTTTCGAGAGGCAGGATGGTGGCAGCTCTCAAGGGTTAGGAATGTTAGTTTCCTTGGCTTGGAGAGATGTTTTATGGTTTAGCCATGTTTAATCAGTGGATGTCCATTTACCGAATCAGGCAGTAGAAGACATTCTGTAAGTCAAAACTGATTTATTGTTAAACTATAGTTCAATACAAATACCAGTACCCTTTCTTTCTGGATCCTTTCCCTGTTCAGAAGCAAAGACCCCACGTTGGATCCTTGGTCACTAGGTTAGTTGGACTAGTGGATCCAGGTTGCATGCTTATTTCAGGATAACTGAGCCGGTACCATAGACAGTAGATCAGTAGATGGTTCATATATAGAACACATTCTATTTGTTTACAAAGGAACTCAGCAGCTACACTTGTGTACTTACAACTAAAACCCTGTATCTACACTACAGGCTCTTACTCTAGACTACTAACTACTGACTATAGACTACTAAGGTAGCCACGCTCCTCTGTCATTGGACAATAAGGTCATGTGATCTTCTATTATAACATTCTTCTTAAAAGTAGATTACACATCAGATTACCACACCAGACTACCGGGGAAAAGCTCAGCTCTTAAGTATAGGCTTCAATGAGCATCATCTGCTCTAAATTCATTCTGGAGCTTGTCTTGGTTTACTCTTAAAGGGACCTGCATTTCTAACCTTGTCAAGCCACAACTGCCCCAAGAAGGGACCAAATGGTCAGAAATAGATAATGTAAGATGAGGGATGGGGGAAATGTGGGTCAAAGGATTGAAGCCTTTTCAATTTGCAACTCTGTGAGACCTTTATAATTATATAATGAAACTTTGGTTGTAAGTCAGTGATTGGTTTAGTGGGTTTTGGTAATTTTTGATCCACAGCAAGGGTATGAAAAAGGGGTTATTGAGTGAATGTGTGTGTGTGTGTGATTTTGTAGTTGCTTAGTCTCTGCATATACTTACGCATGCTAGTAGAATCCATATTCTAAAGAAATGAAGACCTTCACTTGAAAAGTAAAGCATGTTTTTTTGACTACTTCGACAATATCACCTCAAAATCCATTGGTCATCTACGGAAACCCAATTGGCCACTTACCGTTCTATGTTCATCATCAAAACCAGTTCCTTCAGATTTGAGTCCCCTTCCTGGAATAATATGAATGGCAAGCAAAGGCAGAGCACCCTGTTAACATCAGATCCTCTCTTAGACTACGTTTGAGAAACTGGGGGGCTGTTATCTTGCTGTGCCTTCTCTGTTCCCTCAACAAAGCATTGGCAAACCACTCAAGATTAATCAGTTATTGCCCAGGTACAGCATACTAAACTCATGATAAAAGAACAAATTCCAAAATCAACAATATTCAGTTTAGCAGCAGACAGGACTTTTGCCTCCATGTTAAAAGCTGTTTTCAGAATATACGCAGGACAGGATTTTCCAGTCATCGGGCGGGCACAGCGGGCGTGCGGGCGGGCCCGGGAGTAGATGGGAAACGGTCCACTGTCTGCAAGCGTCTCTCGACCGCAATTTCAAGCTGGCTGGCCAATTAACTGCCAGCCAGCACGAAAGGCGCTCTGAGAAGCTCAGAGCTGCCGGGGTGGGAGGACCACAAGTGCAGGAGTCTGCGCACGCACAAGGGAGTGCTCACTGAAAGCTCCTTGAAGGCAGGGAGCTGCCTCATGGAGCAGAACAATTTTAAATTAAAAAATAAGGAGTTTTAAAATCTGAAAAAAATGTTCTGACAAGGGATTCACTCTCAGAAACAATAATCTGCCCTAAAATTTATATTTATTTTTTATTAAATTGTGGAAACCTCATCCCGCCCGTGGATGAGGTTTGCTAAGAAATCAAAAGGCCGCCTGGTTACTTCACCCACCCTCCAACTGTAAGGTTGGATGGGCAGTGAAAAATTATGTTTAATGACTTGATTAAGGGCCTTAATAGCCTTCTTAATTGTCTGCGGGGGCGCTGCCAACTCTCACACGCACCTGCCGACTGAAATATCAAATTAGCTGTCATAAACTGGTAAGTTTAAAGGTCCCAACCAAATTGACAGCAGTGAAGGTAAGTGTATAAAGTAAGTGGGTGAGGGATTAGGGTGGTTGGGGGGGTTTGGGGAATCGGGGATGGGGGGCAGTCACGGGGTAGAGGGATCGGGTGGTCAAGGGGAGCAGTCGGGTGGGTGGGGATGTAGTTGGCGGGTCCAGTGGTGGGTCAGGGGGTGGGGGTGAGGAGGGTCAGTACCATAGCTACCCAGGAGTTAGGAATGGTTTTAATCATTCTAACTTAGCAGAATAGTTACCTGGAAAAGAGAGCTGGACCACCTGAAGTTTCCAATTTAAATCGGAGTTTTGGATGGTTCCAGGTGCAGGGTAATTGCCCACTGGAAGTTGAAATTTCTCGGGAAATTCCCATGCAGGCCTTGTGTGGGGACCTCTGGGGGTCCCCCAGCATGTCTTTCAGAGTAAATCCAAGGTACGGCACCCTGGGGAATGGAAGATATGGACCCATATATTCACCTTTGTTCCATATCCCTTTTTACCCTTCCCCAACAAAGATCTCAGCCTTGAATCATCTACAACTTCTCCAGAGAGAGTTCTAGATTCCCATTACCCTTTGTGTAAAAAAGTCCTTTCTGATTTATTCCAGAATGGTCTAGCTTTAATTTTGTCAGGATTGTCCATTAGAGTAAATAGTTTCTCTGTATTCACCCTACTGAATTCCTTTATTATTTTAAACACCTCAATTAGATCACACTTAACTAGCTAAATTCATGGACACAGAGCAACCTGTCCTCACAGTTAAACTCTTTTAAGCCCTGATATTGTTCAGGTGAAACTTTGCCATACCTTCTAAGGTCAATGTATGTTTCCTGGAGTGTTGAGTTTTTGGAGAGGTGATGACACCCTCTATCCTTTCTCTTTTTCTTTCCCCAAATCAAGTATCATTGTTTGGCTGAGCGTTCAGAACCACTTGATGCCCTTGTGCAACATATCACTTGGCCTTGTTCCAAGTCAGAATTGGGAAACTCACCCACTGATTTCTTTTTGAAGGAAACACATTCCTTCTTTCACTTTGCAAGATGCCTTCTTTCTGAAGCCTTTCTGAAGTGCTGCACCAATGCTGATATCAATAGGCTGTCATGGTGTGGTGGTGCTGACGTTATCTGGGATTCATTTCCTTCCTTTTGCCTCTTCCCTTCTTTGCATTCCCCACAATACAATTGAGATCAGAATCTCAGTGCAAAGGAATATCTAATTCCCCACCACTGCATCCTGTAATTTTCCTTCACCCTCTTTCCCTGCTATGGTTTTAAATAAGGCATACACGTTTTACAAAACAGTTAGCACAATTATTATGGGAAAAGGGAGAATTTGATAATAGGAAAAGGTAAATCTTTTTGCAAAGATTTTCCTGCAGCTGGCAGCTCCATTGGAATTCTGATCTTTCTGGGCTCGTTGGCTTTATTCCTTTCAAACTCACCCACCATGATGCCAAAACAACTTTACGGCTAGACTTTCCACTCAGAGGAGGACACAGCCCAGGAGCAGGTAGAGAAATGACAGCTGGGTTAATGGGAGTATTGGAGTGGAGTCTAGATTTTCAGTAGCAGGACAGTGTCAGTGGTCACCAATGTTCCTTGTAAGCTATGCAGGAACCCAGCTGGTAAAGTGCAGGCTGTTCACAAGGTGCATGTATCCACGACCCTCAAAACAAGTTTATCTATGTATTCAAATGAACAGGTTGCTCACAATGAAAAGTGTTTGGAAGGGACTTTGGACACTGACTCTATGAGGCTTCTAACATGGGAGGAGCTGTGGGGTCTGATTGCAAAGGGGCTGGGATTTGGTGACAGACCCAGAGGGGGGCCCAAACCTGATCCAGGTGAGGGGGAGGGGGTGTGGGTGTCCAATCACATGGAATTGCAGGAAAAGTGGAGCTGGTGGTGTAGTGGTAATGTCCCTGGACTAGTAATCCAGAGGATTGGGCTACTGCTCTTGGGGGTGTGAGCATTGGTTCAAATCCCACCTTGGCAGCTGGTGGAATTTAAATTCAACTAATAAATCTGGAATATAAAGTTAGTCTCAGTAATGGTGACCATGAAACAATCATTGATTGTTGTAAAAATCTATCTGATTCACTAATGCCCTTTAGGGAAGGAAATCTGCCGTCCTTACCAGGTCTGGCCTATATGTGAATCCAGGCCCAGAACAATGTGGCTGACTCTTAATTGCTCTCTGAAATGGCCCAGAAAGCCACTCTGTTCAAGGACAATTAGAAACGAGCAACACATGCTGGCCTTGCCAGAGAGGCCCACATCCCGTGAAAGAATACAGGGGAAAAATAACAAGAAGCTATATTAGTGGTCAGTGTTGAAGTATTCCTGTAAAAGTCCTCCATGATTTAATCCTTGCTGTGTTAGGAACAATGTATCACTTTAAGTTTAATTTATATTTTGTATTTGGGTGTAAAGAAAGGTGAAACCTGGTTTCAGTTTCATTTAGAGGTTTTTGTGAGCTGGGTGTCAGGAAGTCTAGGGCCCTGTTTGTATACATGCATTTTTAACGAGGTTTTACAACTCTTGAAGTGAAGAGGTGGGTTACCAAAGGGGTTAGTAATTTATGTTTTTTTTAACAGGAGAAAAAATGGTGCTGTTGCCTGGCGACAGGCGTCCAGAGACACGCAGAGACAGGGAAACAGAAGGGCAGTTAGTGTGTGTCTACCACTAGGCTGCAGGTCTAATCTACCTAATAAGAAATCCTGCAAGCCTGCTGGGGAACTGAATTTAGGGAACTCATGTGTTTGTTCTGTAGTTGAAGTAATAGTGAGTTTAGATTGTGATTTTTGGATGTCTCAGGGAGAGATAGCAACTGAAGAAAAGCATCTAGTGAATGCTCAAAGTCCGCCAGAAGAAAGCTGTTTGAAACTGAGCTAACCCAAGCAAGAAACCTTGGTATTGAGGCAGTTGCAAATCTTCACTGGGGTTTGGTGCCAGGGTTGCTGGGATAAAAGGAATAGTGTGAGTATGAATCATTTTCTGGTATCTGTATTGAAATCTTTCCAATCTTTTGTTTAGTGTAATATAGTTATTTTTTTCTTGTTAATTAACGTTTTATTCTGTGTGCTAACAGTATACTGGCAGACTTTTGTTCAGTGACTGACCTCCACGGTTTCTTAAAAAAAAAACAAAGTTAGGATCTACCAAGCCAGCTTTCAAGCTGGGATTGTAACACTTGCCTTAGTTGCCGGGTTTCCGGAGGTCTGGGAAAGACACCCAAGTCAGCGTTAAACTAGATGGGTTAAAAATGAAGCATACACCCTCATAATATTTGAATGGCCATGCAACTAATCTCCTGCTAGCAAATTGGTTGTCTCACCCCTGTCCTGACTCTGTTAAAACCAGAACAG
The DNA here is from genome assembly GCF_964194155.1 of Cetorhinus maximus. Classification (NCBI taxonomy): domain Eukaryota; kingdom Metazoa; phylum Chordata; class Chondrichthyes; order Lamniformes; family Cetorhinidae; genus Cetorhinus; species Cetorhinus maximus. The sequence goes on from NC_135885.1 coordinate 70,035,074, forward strand.
GGGTTTTGGAGGTGGGTTACAGTTGGATTTGAGATTTTAAAAAATTTGACATCCTGCCCAATCCCAACCATCCAGTTAAAATCATCCCCATTGTAATTGTCCTGTTCCTGATGTGATGATGATATGATGATGATGATCCCAGCTTCGAGAGGCAGAATTGCATGTGAATAAGGTATGATCAGTCCATACCTTATAAGGGCAATTTTGTTAAGGCATTTGTAGCTCAGAAAGGCATCAAAAGTTGTAAATATGGTTTTGGATATGAAGGGTTCGTCAACCTAAATGCTGAGCTCAGTGCTACAATGTGTTTGATTCCCCAATTATGATTGTTTGGTGTGGTTGTAAGTATTAGATGTTTAAGTGCTTAAGTACTAATGTAAGTACAATCTGCTTACTAAATCTATAAGCACTTAACCATAACTTTTTAAGAACCTTATCGATTATGAGGAATAGATACTACATTGAATCAAAAATAAATGCACCTTGTACTAGGGTGGATATGAATCTGACATTACAGAGGCACTATCACCACGAGATGAACAATCCACTGTGCAGGCTTCATTCCTCAATGCCTGTCATCCACTTGTGAGCAGAAATCATTTGTGAGCTAAGTATTCACCTTTGTTGCTGATGTTATGCATGACACGTTAGAGAAAAAAAGCAGGAAACTTTAGAGCAGTTAAGAAAATGTTGAGCTTGAATAGTTAACAGTTGAGGTGGTGGTTTGACCTCACTGGAAATACTACCACTCACATTTGGCATGTGCCCAAATTCCAGTAATCACATTGCTGATTAACAGGACCACCAAATACAGTGAAAAGTATCTGCTCCCCCAAGCTCTCAGAAGAGATTAGATTGGCAGAGCACATTCTATCTCAAATTGTATTCAGGAGTTAGTGGATGCTTAACTACTGAAAATGTATCATTTTTTCAAAAAAATAGGGCAATTGATATCAGTTTGAAAGTTCTTTAGCAAATACACTGTGAGATAGGCATCAAGATACCATTATTCTATGAATAACTTAAGCAGAAAAAAAATCCATTTGATTCATGCATTGATCATATGTTTTGTAAATAATAGAGCCACTGCCGAAATGAAATATGTAAAGCACTCAGAGGCAGAACAGAGACCCTATATTGACAGCTTTATTTGCTCTCCAATAGACGTCGTGGGAAAATGTTGTTTGTTGCCAGTTCCATCTTGGAGAAGATGATATAAGAAATGGAATTATTCTTGATATTTCAAAGGAGAGATATAGGGCAGAATCTTCTGATCTCTCTGGTGGCGAGCTTGGAGGCGGGAAGGGCATGGAATTAGGGTAATGGTGGCATACCCAAAATCTGCTGCCTCCCTGCCTTCACCAGAATTCCCCAGTGGCGCTGCTGAGGACAAGAGCTGTCAGCCATTGATTGTCCAACAGCTCTTGGAAGGCCAGAATTCCGCCCTGGGGAATCTTGTTTCCAGGGGAAGGCCTGCCGCTGGCCTTGCCACTTCCTGATTGGCTTGCGGTCCAGCAGGCCTTCTCAATAAAAGGCAGCGCAGGTCTCTCGCCAGCTCTCCAACTGGCAGGTGAGACCCCCCAATGCCTCAAAAAGATTCCGCCCATAGAGAGAAAGATGATCAATCACCCTATGGAATATATAGTTCTGGGCTGTCAGGACCAACATTGAAAACAATGGTTAGGGATGAAGAGATTAGAAAGAAGTTCTAAAATTTCACCTGATTTATCTTGGGCGATGTGAATAAACATTGCAGGAGCTTTCCTCAGATAGGATATGGCACAGGATGGTTCTTGGAAGGAACAAGCTTGATAGGTAGGGTGGGACTTTTTCTCATTCCTTGCTTTCTTAAGATCTCCTACTCAACCAAAGTCTTTAAACTATAATTTCTACCTACTCCAGGTTCTAATATGCAATGACAAACTTTCACTTGTGGTGCACATTAGTGAAGTCAATGTTCAATAACATTGGTGGAACAGAATTTATTTCCCAAGATAGGCTCCCCATTTTTCTCATCAAATCCCCGAGATCTCCACCTTCTTCTAGTTTGAAAAGAACGTCCAGCGGGTGCTTCTTGTATTGATATGATGTTTGGTCTGGATCCTTCAGGCCATTTGATAGTTATGATGCTTTTCAAAGGCATGATAGTCAAGTTTTGTGCTAAGAAAAGAAATTAAATTTCAATAAGACTATAACATAATATTTATAGCTTGCAGGTTTGCACTATTTGGCACCTATGTAAATTAGAAAAGACACTTTGAAGCTTATGTATTAAAGAAAAAATACAATTGAAAATATAATTTTATATTTAGTGTTTTGTTCCATCACCATGGGGAGGAATTTAAGTCCCTCATGGGGCAGGCCCAGAGGAAAGTGATGTGAAAATTCGCACTGCTGACCAGCGGCTGGTTCACTGGCTCCATCCTGTCCCTCGGCTACTTTTCCAGAGGCAGGATTGGATTGCAGCAGCTGATTCAACTAATTAATGGCCTATTGAGGCTTATAGTCAGAGAAATTTTCCAGTTGGCCTCCAGGCCCCTGCAGGCATTAGGGTAACAACCTGGAGGTGGCTTCCCAGCAGCAGACTTGGAGGGGGCGCAGGCTTACAGATCCCCCCCCACCCCCCCTCAGCTCGGCTCCAGCTTCATCTACAAGTTGCACTGTGGAGGGAATCCCTCCCATTAGCCACAATAGTGACCCAGTTGCTAAGGCCCATTTTTATTTTACATTTAAAAAAGTTAAGGAGTGAATGCTCCATCTCGGGGCACCCTCTCCACCGCTTACCTTGAAAAGCATCCTACTGTTAATTCTAAGCTTCCCCATTCAGTGCATGTGGCTTCTTACCCAAATTTTACCCTGGCAACAGGGTCCTAAAGTCCACAGGTAAATTCTGCCCCATATAAATCATACTTGTAAAATAAATTGTTGCTTCCTTTGGGGAAGGCCCTCCAAATTAAGTGCCAATCAGGCACTTAACTGGACGGCAGCAGGCCTTCCTCAGGATCAAGGGCCCAGTGGGGTGTGGGGAGGAGGCGGTGGGGTGGCAGAAGTCCTGCCTACCAAGAGCTGCCAGCCAATCAGAGGCTGGCAGCACAGACACCAGGTAGGCAGTTGCTGCTGCAGGTACTACACCCACCCAGGGCTAAAATCATCACTGGGCTCCAGGCCATTGATGGCAGGAGGGGGGGTTGGTTTGGTTTGGGTTTGGGGGCCATGGGGTGGAGTAGGTGGCTCTCAGTGAGAACCCCTCCCCAATGTGGTGTCCCTCAATCAGGCATTGAGCGTCTTTGAATAAGGAACTCCTCTGGGTGGCCGCAAGCAACGCCACATCGGTTTGCTCATTATGCTTCCCGCATGGCAAAACCCCATCCGCCACTGGGGTTTCAGCTGAAGCAGAATGCGGTCCTTAAAGTGGGAATTAATTGCCTACCTAAGTGCCTCAATTGGCCGTGGAGGGGGAAGGCTGTCCACAGACCTTCCTGTCATGGACTTAATTGGGGTGGAGGCAGGTCGGTGGTGGGGTCCCTCATCACAACCGTCCAACTGATTGAATGTTTGCCAACACCAAGGCTGGGGTTTAGCAGTTCTGTTGCGGACGGGACCCACCATGGGCGAGGCAGCACCCCAGCCAGAAGTCCATTGACTTGGGGTGGGGCTGGAAGATCGTGGCGGCGGACGGGTGCGGAAAATCCCACCGCAAGTTCCCCTCAGGGGACGGCATTAAATTCCGCCCTTTGCCTCAGTATTTACCAGAGAGATTAACAAGCTAGGAATGATATTAGAAGGAGACAACAAAAATAATAATAATAACTTAAAGTTAAAAAGTGGGATATTAACCGATAAACTAATCAACTTAGAGAATAAACAAAACCCCCAGCGTGGATAAAAGAAATTAGGTGAAGAAACGTTAGAGGCTCTATTACATATGTATTAAACATTAAATAGGAAAAGGAATAGTACTAGAGGACTGGCAGATAGCTAATGTTATTTATTTAAAAAAGGGAGATTGAACAAGTCCAGGGAGCTACGGACCAGTGAGCTTAATCAGGGGTAGGAAAGATAATAGGATCCTTACTCAAAGATGCAATAGAGAAAACCTCTAGAAATGGAAATATAATAGATTGTCAGCATGGATTTCAAAAGTGAAGGTCACGGTTGACCAACCTCATTGATTTCTTTGAAGTAGTAACAGAAAGAGCAGACAGGATAATGCAGCATATGTCATATATTTGGATTTTCAAAAGGCTTTGATAAGGTACTACACAGTAGACTTATGGCTAAGGTTAGAGCATGTGGAGTCAAGGAGCAAGTAACAGAATGTTTTCTTTTTTGTAGCCAGTTTCCTACCCAGGGAAAGATTTAACGGTACCTACACAGACTAGCAAAATGTGGGAAGTGGTGTTCGACATGGATTGATGCTGGGATCACTGTAGTTCACAAGTTATATTAACAATTTGGACTTGGGGATCAGAAGTATAATGTCCAATTTTGCAGATCAGCCCAATACAAAAGAGGAATTCAACAAAGTACAGAAAGCGTGAATAAACCTGCAGAATATGTGTGCAATTGATAAATCAGTTGGAATATGGATCATTGTGAGGTGGTGCATTTGATACTCGGATAATAAGAGCGCAAATGGGATACAGGAATAAAGGGCTCTAGGGATGCAGATACACAAATCATGTAAAGAGCTGATACAGGTTAATAAGGTCATAAAAGCAAATCAAGCACTGTGATTCATTCCTAGAGGAATAAAATTGAAAAGCAGAGAAGTTAATGTTAAACTTCCATGGAACTTTGATTAGAGCACATGCACAATTCTGGTCTCGATATTATAAAGGCACTGGAGAAGGCATGAAAAGAATTCACAAGCATGGTACCAGAACTGAACAGAACTAGTCACCAGGAAAGGCTGAACAGGTTGGGGCACTTTTCTCTAGAAAGGAGAAGGGTCATACTGAAGGGTTGTGATAGGTTAGACGTAGAAAAAAGGTTTTTATCTGTGACGGAATCCAGAACTAGAAGTCATAATTTAAATAAAGAATCCTCGAACAGCTCCTTTATCCTACATGCTGTCTGAATGTGGAAGGAGGTACCAGAAGTAGTTGACGTGAGTAGCATGGATATATTGAAGAGGAAGTTAGCTAAGCATATCAGGGCAAAAGAAATAGAAGGATATGTTGATCGGGTTCGATGAAGAGTGGTGGGCAGAGCCCCACATGGAACATATACATCAGCAAAAACCAGTTGGCCCAAATGTCCTGTTTCTGTGCTGTAGGCTTTGTAACAATTTAAATTATATGCATTTTGTACTCTTCAAACTTTTTAGCAAATTAGCCATACACTTTGATGTTACTATATGCATAATTTGTTGTAAGTCACTGCACTAAACTTTCAGCATAAGGTAATTTTTGAAAGTTGCCCTAATGTTTCAGTTGTGGCACATTATGATGGTGCAATAAATTTGATGCAGTTCTTATAGGTCAGTGCTGCATATGTACTGTTTTGTCATACATATTTCTCAGTGTTTTACCATTCAGACACAGGACAATCCTCTCCTCTCAGGAATTCAACATCAATGTTACCAGCCATTGGCAGAAGCTTGCATCTATTGATTACTAATTTTCTAACTCATTTCAAATTGGAACAATTCAGACGCTTAAGTAAGACTCAACTGCAACACAATAATGTTCCAGGTCTGTGCCAGGATCACTTCATTTCCTATTAAATTGAATAGTATTTTGCTTCCATACGTCTGTCTCGGTAGCAGCTATTTAGTATACCTTTAGGTACTATACATCTTACCACCTGGAGTGTTATTCTTGAAGGTCTAATAATAATTGAGCATAAAATTATATTTGTAAGATTTTGAGAATTTGATGGTGTTTTGAGGGATTAGGAATTCAAACAGATGAGAATTAAACTATAGAAATAAACTTCTAAAACTATTGACAGCAATCTTAATATTAAACTGCAATCTGGCAAAGCTTGATGCTGAAAAAAGAGAAAATTAAAATATATTTGATTATATTTCAAAGTTTGGTACATTCCATTGGATATAGAGAGAGAGAAGATAAAGATTGTAGGCAGCTCTTAGTCTCACTCCTCTTTTTATTCCCCCCTAGCAATAAAAGAACCACTTGGGATACTGCACTTGCCAGAACTCTGCAGACAGTTCAAAGCAGTGTGTTTTGCTGTATAGTAGCTTCAGATAACAGCTCTGGGTCATTTAACTCTTGCAGTGCCCAATTGCTCAAAACACTCTCAAACACTCACATTCTTATAGGTACAGCAATAAATGATAAACCACCAGGGGACTAGCTTACATAAATTTAAGATAGTTGGAAAGCTGTTGACAAACATATCTTTTTTAACCAATTAATGTATTAATATTGTTCACAGTTGACAAGGTTTCAGCTACAAAGTAGATCCCATGAGAAAAGTTATTTATTCCAAAATTTATTTTTAGTATCATGTCAAAAGTTTAATGGCAAAAGTCACATAGAATCCTGGGGTAGGATCTTTAGGTCAGTGAGCGGGTGGGCAGAGCCGGCTCGTCGATGCGTAAAATGACACGGGATGATGTCGGGCGGAACTCCCAGGCCTGGAATTTCCCATCAGCGATTTGGGGGCGGGGCCCGCTCACCGACGGGAAAATGACGTGGGATGACGTTGGGAGGAACCCCCGACGTCATCCCGGTCCCTTTAAATTTTCAGGAAGGCGGGCAGACAGTGAAATCAGCTGTCCGCCCGCCGACCTGTCAATGGCCAATTGAGGCCATTGACAGGCTAATTAAGATTGTTAAAGACCCTGCCCGTCCAACTTTAAGGCTGGTGGGCAGGCCAGGAGCCCCAGTGGGCTCCAGATAATACATGAAACTTCATCCACTGGCGGGATGAGGTTTCATGTCCGTTTTTAAAAAGTTGTATAAAGTTTATGTGTTTCTTATTAACATGTCCCATCTCCTGTGACATTGTCACATGAGGGGGACATGTTAATAATTTTAATATTTTTCTATTTTTGGAGTTTTTTAACCTGTTAGTAAATTCCCTGAGACAGCACTTGGTTTCAGGGAGCAGTGCGCTCCCTCGCACGCATGTGCGAGAAAGCGCACTTTGACAGATGGGAATCCCTCCCCCCCGCACAGGAAGCGCATTGCGCTACCTGTCGGTCAGGCCGCTGGGCGGGCGTTAATTGGCCTGCACACTCAAAATGGCGGCAGGCCCCGTTTCAGCGGTGGGAGTTGGCTGCCGGCCCGCCGCTGAGCCGGTGGGGCCCGCCCACCAACCAAGGGCAAAATTCTTACCCCGACGTCACCCCACGTCATTTCAATTTTCAGGTCAGCTGGGAGCAGCCGAATCAGCTGTGCACCCACTGACCTGTCAATGGTCTATTGAGCCCATTGACAAAGTCATTAACCTCATTAATGAACGTGCCCGTCCAACCTTCGGGTTGGCGGGCAGGTCGGGAACTCTGGCGGGCTTCAGAAAAAGCACGAAACCTCGTCCACGGGCGGGATGAGGTTTCATGAGGGTTTTTAAAAATGTAATAAATGTATGATTTAAAGTGATGGACATGTCCCAACTCATGTGACGGTGTCACATGAGGGGACATTTCAGCGAAATTTTGTTTTTGCACCTTTACCATTTTTAAATTTGGCGCCGATCTCCCTGAGGCAGCACTTAGCCTCAGGGAGATGAGTGCGCTGTTTCGCGTGCATGCGCGAAAGAGCGCACTCTCGGTTGAGAGAATCCCCCCCTGCCCGCACATGGAGCGCATAGCACTTCCTGGTGGACATCACGCTGAGCGGACCTTAATTGGCCCGCCCACATAAAATCCGATTGGGGGCGCCGATTGGAGGCGCGCCTGCCCGTGCCCGCTCCTACACTTCTCCCCCACAACGGGGGGGGAGATTCTTCCCCTAAAAAAGCACTTTTTTTTCCCACCGAGTGTTGCATAAAGATGTTAAGTGAGTTCTTCAGGATTAGTTAAATTAATTTCCATTACATTAATTTTTTTCTCTCTTCATTCCTGCAACAAGTTTTCATCAATGGTTGCTTTATGGCCAAACAAAATGTCCATCATTCCCTAGCTTCAGTTAAGTAAGTAACTGAAGTGATTCAACTGCAAGAAAGATACAAGATCCACTGGTCATCTAAATATTTATCTCAACAGGCACCAGTTCTTATTTCTCCAGAAAGCAGTTTTTAGAAAACTATTTATTCACAGAAATACACATTACTCATACCACATTTTCAGTCTGTTCCTTTTTATACCTCTTTTGATCCAACCAGAAGGTTGCCAATATGGAGGAATCAAGCGCCCCTTATGAAACAACCCATAGCGACTTAACTCCGCTCCTTTCCCTAAGTCCCTTGATACCTTTGTCTGAAGCTGTGGGACTAGCTTAATGACTCTAGTAGAGATCCGACAAGAACTTGATGGGCAGAATGCCCTTCCACTATGCTGTAGCCATTCTATGATCCTATAACAAAACTTCACCAATCTCAATTTTAAAATTAACAATTGATCAATTGCTGCTTGTGGAAGAATTCCAAAATTCTACCACCCTTTTTGAGAAGAAGTGTTTCCTAGGCTGGGATTTTCCAGCCCCTCCTGCCGCCGGGATTTTCTGGTGTCATCAAAAGTCAATGGGCTTTTGGCTATCTCTCCAAATTTTCCGTTTCACCCGTGACAGGTCCCGCCACGGGCAGGACCAGAATATCCCAAACCTAATTTCACTCCTGAAAGGCCTGGCCCTAATTTTTATTTATGCCTTCTCGTTTTAGATTCCAAAACCAACAGGATTAGTTTATCCCCGACTAACTATCTGTTCCCCTTAATAGATTGAAAACTTTGATCACCCCTTCCTTTTAAATTCCAGGCAATTCAATTCTAATTTGTGTAAACTCTTCTCATAGTTTATTGCTTGTAATCAGGTATAATTCTGGTACATCTATGCAGCACTCCCACCAAGGCCAATGTATCCTTCCTAAGATGTAGTGACCAGAATTTCTCACAGTACTCCAGACGTGAACTGACCAGGGCTTTGCATTGCTAAAGCATGAAATCTACCCTTTGTATTATATTCTTCTAGATATAAAGGCCAGCATTCCATTAGCCTTTTTTATTATTATCTGTACTTGTTCATGAGATTTTAATGATCCATGTAATTGGACCCCCAGGTTTCTTTGAACCTCTGCTGTTTCTAGGTTTCCACCATTTGGAAAGAACCCTGTACTATCCTTTTATGTCCAAAGTAAATGACCTCTGATATATTTCCCTACATCAAAATCCAGTTACAACTGGTTCGTCCACTCACTTAATCTATCAATATCTCTTTGTAATTTTATGCTTCCATTTACAATGCTAACAATGTTGCTACCTTTGTATCATTTGCAAATTTGGAAACGTGTCATTCTATCCCATCATCTAAATCATTAATGAATACAGTGAATAATTGAGGCCCCAGTGCAGATCCTTCCAGTGTCATATCTTGCCAGTTAGACTACCTGCCCATTATCCCTACTCTCTGCCTCCTTTCGCTCAGCCAATTTCCCAACCAGGTCAATAATTTACCATGAGCTTCAATTTTAGCTAACAATTTTTTATGAGGGACTTTATCAAGTGTCTTCTGGACGTCCATACAAAGAACATTCATAGACATTCCCTTGTATACTATTTTAGACCTGTCTGTAAAAATGAACTCAAATTCATCGGCCAGGATTTTCCCTTCAGCGATTTGGGGGCAGGGCCCGGTCGTTGAGGGGAAAATGACACGGGGCGACGTCGGGACGAATCCCTGACGTCATCCGGGCCATTTCAATTTTTAGGATGGTGAGCGGACAGCAAAATCAGCTATCCGCCTGCCGACCTGTCAATTGCCAATTGAGGCCATTGACAGGCTAGTTAAAGTAATTAATGACCTGCCTGGCCAAGCTTAAGGCTGGCGGGCAGGCCAGGAGCCCCAGCGGGCTTCTGATTATTCATGAAACTTCATCCACTGGCGGGATGAAGTTTCATGTCCGTTTTGTACTAAAATAATAAAGTTTATGTGTTCTTTTTTAACATGTCCCATCTCGTGTGACATTGCCACATGAGGGGGACATGTTAATAATTTTTTAATGTTTCTATTTTTAAAGTTTTTTCCACTGTCACTATTCTTCCTGAGACAGGACTTTGCCTCATAGAGAAGTGCGCTCTTTTGTCCGCATGTGTGAAAGAGCGCACTTTGACAGATGGGGAAATCCCTCCCGCCCCGCCCCCCCCGCACAGGAAGCGCATAGCACTTCCTGTCAGGGATGCCGCTGGGCGGGCCTTAGTTAGCCCGCCCACTTAAAATGGCGGCGGGCCCCATTTCAGTGGCAGGGGTCGGCTGCCCGCCCGCCGCCAAGCCAGTGGGGTCCGCCAGCCATCCAAGGGCAAGATTCTGCCCATCAGGCATGACTGACAAGGCCATGCTGACTCTCTTTGATCAGCTGAAACTTTTCAATGTTTTCAATCACCGTATGCATAATTATAGATTCTAGCAATTTCTTGAACATAGATGGTATGTCTATAATTCCTTCGTTTCCTATGTCACTGGCACCCTTTGTAAGGCATTGTGGGGGTGACTGCCAGAAATTTTTCCACTTGTCAATCTCAACTTAAACATAAGATTCATGGAAACCCTTGAACATAGCTGTAAACTCCATTCACCCTAATTTCCTCTGGTTTCCTCAGCTCTTCCACGGAAGTTATGGGGCCAGATGTTGCAGTAGCAGATGGGGCACAGACAAGTTTCTCTTCTGTCTTCCAAACTATTACTTCTGAAGAAGAGTCATGTTTGACACAAAATGTTGGCCAAGATTTTCCAATTCCTCCCGCCGTGGGGCCAAAAAATTCCTGCCCAAAGTCAATGGGCCTTCAGCTGGTCCATCAAGTTTTCTGTCCCACCCGTAATGATTCCCGCCATGGGCGTTACCGGAAAATCTTGGCCGTTATCTCTGTTTCTCTCTCCACAGATGCTGCCAGACTTGCCGAGTTTTTCCAGCAATTTCTGTTTTTATTTCTGTTACTTCTGGAGTGCCTCAAGGACCTATCAGTGGACAACTCCTATTTCTCATCTGCATGCTGCCCATTGGCAACCTCTGATTCCACATGTATGCAGTTGGGACCCAGCTCTACCACATTATCACCTCTTTCAATTTCTGCACTGGCTTGGATTTGTCATGTTGCTTGTCCTCCAATTAAATATTGGGACCCCAAAACCATTGTCTTCGCCTTCCATGACAAACTATGTTCCATTGCCTCTGATTCCATCCCTATCAAAGGTTATTCTGAGGTTGACCCTGACTATTCACAACCTCGGTATTCTATTTTACCCTGAGCTAAGCTTCTCAGCCCATATCCTTTCCATGATCAAGATCATCTGCTTCCATCTCTGTAATATTGCCCATTAACACATCTGCTTCAGTCCATCTATTGTTGAAACACTCATTCATGCTTTTGATACCCGCAGACTCAACGATTCTAACACTCTCCAGGCCAGCCTCCCTTCTTCCACTTTCAGTAAACTTAAGCTCATCAAAAACTTTGCTTTCCCTATCATAATTCACATCAAATCCTCTCACCCATCACCGATGCTTACTGACCTATGTTGGCTCCTGGCCATCAAAACCTTGAATTTAGAATTCTCATCCTTGTGTTCAAATCCCTCCATGGCCTTGCCCCTCACTATCTCTAATCTCCTGCAGCTGTACAACCCGCTGAGATCTCTGCTTCCCTCCAATTTTTGCATATTGTAGAAACAGAAAATGCTGCAAGTACTCAGCATGTCAGACATCTCTGGAGAGAAACACCGGACGGGATTTTCTGCACCTGCCCGCCGCTGGGATCATCTGATCCCGCTGCAAGTCAATGGACTTCTGGCTGGGGCACCACCATCTCCTGCGGCGAGTCCTGCCTGCAACGGGGCCAAAAATTCTCAGACCACCGTTAACGTTTCAGGTTCTGGTGAGCCTTCATCATGGTTCTGATGATGAGTTAGCATGACCTGAAATGTCACCTCTATCTCTCTCCACAGGTGCTGCCTGACCTGCTGAGTATATCCAGCATCTTCCCTGATAAAAGATCATCATGAGTTGAAATATTGAGCTAGACTTTTTGCCAAATCAGGGCCCCCATTTTTCTGCCCCCATTTCTGGCAGATCCTATCATTGCTGGCAAGTGAAGGTGGCGGGGTGTGAATCACACAGGCAAGAAATCTGCTGGGCTCCTTGAAAGTAGTACTGAGTTCAAACAGATCCCATTTTTGCTGTTCCAATGGCCTTAACCCGCAGTGTGGGAGTCATAGTTTTATAGGGGAGGTGTAAACACTTGTGAAGGGCAGATTTAAGGTATGTTTAAATGCCATGAAGTGAAGTGATTTTAATCCAATCCCTTTAAAATTCAAAACAGCAGTCTGCAACTTTTGCCAAGAGTAAAAACTGATACCCACTGATGTGTAATACATCGACTGACAGGCCATCTGGTGTAGCTTAGAAAAAAAATAGCCATCTGTCTTTACAAATTCACTAGACTCCATTGTTTACATTTCCTAAGGTTTGTTATTGTAGAAGAGGCAATTATGGATGTGTGGCTAAGTTTCAAAAGGTCCAGGACCACTTGTCTCAACAGGGAACTATGTTCACATTTTGACTGACTGTTTTAAGACCTTACTAAAGTATTAACTGTCTTTCTTGTGGTTGGTGAAATAGATGTTTGCTGTTTTTACAACAGATTGACCACTTGAGGGGATTTACATTTTTTGAATGGGTTTCATGAATGAGAGGTTTATTTTTCAGTATCAAGTGTGTTTGAGTGAGACCTGTATTAGATAATTAAAAGTTTAATTTTTTCATCTCCACCTAGCTCCTGAAGTCTGCCATGGTGGATATTTGGTGAGTGGATATGGAGGATATATAGGGGGCATGGATGGGGCATGGGGTATGAGGGGGAATGGAGGAGCCATGGGGATTATGAGGGGGCATGGAGAGGGCATGGAAGGGGCATGGGGGTGTAGGTAGTGGTTGAGGAATTGTGAGTAGTAAGGGCTAGAGGGCCTAACAGCTCTTTAATACAACTGGGCCAAATTACCAGGGAACTGAAGCAGGCCTTCTAACTAGTCCAAGAAGTTCTTGGTTCATCTTCCTGTATGTCCTGCCATGATTCCAGCCTTCCTCAACCTCAGAGGAAAAATGTTTAAGGAAATAAAGGGACAAAGCTTATTTTAGATGCTCTTTCTCTAAATATTACAATTATGGTTTGAGACATTGGGCAGAAATTAATTTCCCCCTCCCCAGGGAGAGGGCTGGGAGGTGGTGGGACTGAGGATGGCCTTCCCACATGGAGGCCAAATTAAGTGACCAATTAATGGCCACCTAAGGGACTCATCTTGACGCCACTGATTTCTACCAGCAGCGGCATGTTGGCTTGCCGCCCAGTTAAAGCTAGTGATCTCCCTGCGGGATTGGGGAGATGGGCACTCCTGATTGGACCCCCGGCGGCTTACAGAAGGCCCAATCATTAGCAGGGGCTGCCCCCAATGAAAGACCAGCCACCTGCCCTCCACAAAGAATCTCATTTCCCCAGGGCCTGCCTATTTGGCCCGGCAATACCGATCTACTCACCTGTGTTTCAGGGCCTGCTCCGTCTTCGCTGCTCGGAGGACTGCTGCAGTACCAGCAGTGGCCACAGCTCCTCATGTTGCTGCTGAGACTGAGGAGCTGCTGGCCCCCTGATTGGCCAGCAGCTGATAATTGTAATTTATCAGCCGCCAACAAAACAGTGAGAATATTTAGGACTGCAGCCTGTGAAGTTGATAAAGGAAAGTGGAAGATGTAGTGCAATAAATACCTGCTGTTGATTATAACCTGCTTTTGACTTCAGAACTCAATCTGGTCAGCCTTTGTATATTTATTGTATCACATGACTGCCTGATTATGTATTACGAGAGATGTTACTGGGTCTGTGCCTTGGTGCATTGGATTGCTTGGGCACAGTGACATCAGAAAATCAAAAGTTTCAGAGTGTAAACTTGTAAAGGAACCATCCAATTTCCTTTGAATTGAGAGGAATATTATAAGCATGTGTATTGGTCCATCTGATCTTTCAGAATTTCTTACATTGATTTTAAATGGGGAAGAAATGTAAATATACATAGTTTCTTTTTGAATAAATGTTTTTTTTCTGTTACTCTAGAATGATCAATATAAAGTACCATTATCAATAGTAAAAGAGCGATCTTCCTGTCACTATGGTGGAATGCTGCTTGAAGTTTGCCTGGAGCATATTCTTACCAAACTGCTCCACCTAAATCTAGGAAAGCAATCACAGATAGTTCAGATTTAATTGATAATAAAATGCCTTTTCAGAATCTTCTCTCTGCATATATAACAAACACTGCAATATTTTTTTCAAAACTACATTTTCGCCAGTAGGAGAAATTGTCTTCAATCTATTCATTTCTAGGCAAATGTAAACTCTATAGATTACAAAGAAAGAAAATAACACAAAATGCTTTCCAAGTAATTTGTTCCTTCTGGATATTTCTGCTGGAAAGCCTATAGTGAAGATGGTTAATACCTGCTGACTCTCCTTCCAATTTTTTGAATCATGAGCATGCAGGTTGTAGCACCAGATATTCATCTGTTGACAGCCATTGTACAGAATTTATGTAAACAATGATTCTTACTAGTTGTTACTGCAATTAATCAAAATGAGACTTCTATGAAACAAAATTACATCTCATGCAAATTCATGATCACTTCTGTCACAGATGTCTATTACAGCTGCTGATGTGCAGATGATGGGAATGCAAAAGAAAATTCTCTTGTGTTGTATAATAAAATGAATACTCAGCAGGCCAGTAACCTTTGTTTAACTCCTGGACTGTGAAGCATAGAAATCTTTTAAAGGGAGGATAAATGACTGTTGAGGGCCGTCCCCAGTCCATGAAGATATTAAGGAAAGCAAAAATGTTTCCTCTGAACAACAGATTATGGGAACATTAAGCAACAATTACTGTAATGAAAATTATTCAAGCAGCAAGATAGCAGACAAGCTGTGTACAGCTGGCAGAGTCATCTGCTCATTGAGAGGACAGCATGTCAGGGACAGAAGCTGTACCAAGAATTATGCACACTTGTGTTACCATGCTGCTGGGAAAACATTAGTTTGTGCGAGTGCTGATACTGCTTTTCTGCCAGTTGTTTTTCGAATATTGGAACTTAAAAAGCGCATCTTTAAATATTTGCAGACTGCTTAATAATCAGACTTTATCTTCACAAATAATCAGAAGTAGTTTCATACGAAAAGTTAACTTGCCAGTGAAGTGATACATCTGTTCAACATGAATGTGCTCTTGCATTTGGGAAATGCACGTTGATAGGTATTCTACAAAGGTGCCAGTGCTCCACCTCTGTCTCTTTTGTTAGCACCTCCAACAAGTTTGTATTCCCAACAGGTACAAGGTCCTTGTGTAGATAAGAACAAGGACTATAGCGTGGATGAACAAGCTGACCGTGGCACCATGGTGCAGGATGCCATTGAAGTAGGAGGTGTGAAAAGGAATGTAATAGCAATAGGGGACAGTATAGTCAGGGGGAAGAGACTATTTTTTGCAGCTGTGACCAGGAGCTCTGAAGGTTGTGTGGCATACCCAATGCCAGGGTTAAAGATATCTCCTTGCATCCGGAGATGAGCTTGGAGTAGGAGGGGCAGTATCCAGTCGTCATGGCTCACGTAGGAACCAACAACATAAGTAGAACTAGGATTGATGTTCCGCTGACAGAGTTTGAGAAGTTAGGGTCCAAATTAAAATGCAGAACCTCAAAAATAATCATCTCTATATTTTTACCAGAGTCATGTACCAATTGGCAACAAGGTCAAGCCATCCATACTTGCAACTATTATAGCAGGTTGTTGCCACTATTTATAATGACTTCCAAACTTCCTTTAAAAGCAAGCAGAGTGATGTCTGGATCTCTGGAAATGGAGCTACCCCTTTGAAAGCAGATTTCTTCTTTGACTTTGTGCACAGCCGAGTGTATCCTACTGCACCTCACGTGGTTAAAACCCCAATAATGCATGTCCCTGAGATGGTGCTCGTGAAGGTAAGAGAAAGTGAAATTGGATATTATGAGGTGCCAGAAATCATGATGGCTCTTCAAAGATAGCAATGTTTCAGCAATCCACCTCAGTGTCAGTGAATAAGAGCATAAGAAGAATAGTATCTATCCTACATTGACGGAAAGCCTATGGCTGGAATTTTCCACTCCCATTGGTGACGGGCATGTTTGGCAGCCTGAGTGGACAATATGGTGAGAAGGTCAAAAATTGGTTTCACATCGTCGCAAAACCAGTTTGCGATCATCCGCTCCACCCATCAATGGTGGGCTGTGTTTCCCACCACCACACATTGGGAACAGAGGGCAGAATTTTCTGCCTGTCGGGCGGGCAGGCCCGACCCAATCTCCGGCGGATGGGGAGCCGATCCCTGTCGGAGAAGCGGGCCCCGCCGCCATTTTACGTGGGCGGACCAATTAAGGCCTGCCCAGCGTGACGTCATGTGGGAAGCGCTATTGATCCTGTCAAAGGCCTCAAGTGGCCGTTGACAGGTCGGTGGGCCCGCAGCTGATTTTGCTGCAGGCCCGCCTTCCTGAAAATATAAATGGGGCGGGATGACGTTGGGGGTTCCGCCCAATGTCACCGTGCGTCATTTTATGCGTCGGCGGGCGGGCCAAGCCCCCTTCTCGCCGACAGCAAAATTCTGCCCATAATTTCAAAACTTTAGTATGGCATTATAAGCCCTGCTCTGTGAGAATAATCCTCCCACACTGGATCATCCGGGAACTCACATTGACGTGTTTCACAACAGCACGTAAAAAACGTGCAGCTGGCAAGCTGCACTTCACTCGGGACTTCAAGGTTTGTTTGCCTACCTTGCTTCAGTCAGCACTCGCAGACATCAGCACCAGGCTTCACAAACAGCACCATATCACTTTTAGGGGGGCTCACAGGCAGATCACTACCTACTAGACCAGCCATTACGTGTGGGTGGCTTTTCAATGGCTGCAGGGCTAGGACTTGCTTGGGGAAGGGGGAGATATAGCCTCAACCAAGGGAAGAGGCTGCAGGGCGAGGGCTGTACTGGGGAAGGGGGTACCTCAGGGTGTGTAGGAGCACAAATTGAAGTGTGCAAGTGGGCTCAAGATGGTGAGGGCTGATGAGCCTGTCTCCAGAAGAGTTGAGGCCAGATGGAGATGTGAGGGAGTGTGTGAGAGAATGAGCGGTGATGTTCCTTGAGCTGGCAGTGAGTGAGATGCAGTGAATGTGTGATGGCCTTGTGAGTTTGTGAGTTTAGAGTGATAAGGTGGTTGCCATACCCTGGCGTCACGGATGAGATCATTCATCCTCTTTCTGCACTGGATGGCCAACCTCTTCTGTGCAGCGTAGGCACTGACCACCACTGCCATCGCCTCTCAAGCCGGAATGGTAAGATTGCTGGATCTCCTGCACCCAGACCGGGGGTGGAGGACATCACGCCGGGCCTGCAAAAAGCATTCCAGTGACAGGTCACTGAACACTTCCTGGCTTTCAGGGCCATGTCTTCACTGGAGCAGTCCTGGGCCTCAAGCATTGAGAACTATATGGGCGGCCGCAGTTTAGTTATGGCACCCGGAGTGAGGAAACGGTGAGGTAACGATGTAGAGAGAGAGTCAGAGGGTGCTCACCAGTGAGACGGCATGTTTCCTGCGGCTGCATAATTAATGAAGTGGAAAGCGGATGATACAGGGCAAAAACCTCCCATTGTCATTTTTCACACCCGCGACCGCACTTCGTGCAATTCTGGGATGTTTCCACCCTATGTTTCCACTACGTAACACTCCACTATGCCCAATCAATCAAATGGTCTAGACACAGGCTGCTCAATATAGTCAAGGTTGTGATGACCTTTAACCCAAAAGTAGCATATTAAGGAAAATTTGTAATTTCTTTAAAATGTCTGTGGAATCTGTTATTGTTTAAAAATGTCTGAAGATGGCTTTTAATAGTTTGTATCAATTGTAAGGGGATCAAGTGTAAATTTCTTGAATAATGAAATGTTGGCCCATGTGACCTGACGACCCTTGACCTGGAAGTACTGACAGGAAGGAAATTAAGATATTAAGATACAAAAACTGTCTGAGCAGTCAAATCTAGCTGTTCATTAACCTTCCTTCTAGGACTCACATACTTAGAAAACTCTTTCAATTCTCTTTTCTCACTAGGACACTTCGCAAGAATACCAATATAAAGGGAAAACAACAATTTGCACTGTATGAAAAGAGATAGGTAAAGGTATTGCCATGGAGAATACACCAGTTGATGGTGACTGACAGTTAACTGCCAGCATTGTTTAAAATTTAAATCAGGCAGCTTGACACTGATTGGTCAAGGCATTGCCCTGGGGACTGAGTCAGCAAATGGCTGTCACTTATTTTGTTTAGCTGAAACAGGCACAGGCACTGCAAAACTCAAAATAGTGTACAACATTAGATGTGATTCCACAATTTGATAACATTTGCTAAATACTCCTCAGTTTGCCAAGAATTATGTTGAGAACCAATTTAAGATTGCCAGTCAGGCTTGCAGTGTGGTGCATTTGCGTGTACTGGAAGCTACATTAATACACAGGGCCCTGTTCTTTGCAGACAGAAAGAACATGTACACACATTGCACCTGTTTCAGCTGAACAAAATAAGTGACAGCCATTAACTGACTCATTCCTCAGGGCAATGCCTTGATCAATTAGGGTTAAGGTTTAAATTTCAAGCAATGCTGGCAGTTAACTGTCAGTCACCATCAACTGGTGCATACTCCATGACAATGCCTCTACCAATCAGAGTCCACTTGCCGACCAATCAGAAATTGTTGTTTTCCCCTTGCATTAGTGTTCTTGCTGAGAATCCTGATGTGTGCAAGATGAAATGTCTATTTTTCAATAATACTCAAGAGAGGAAGAAAGAAGACAGTAGTACAGAACTTGAGATTTTCTAATACTTCCTTTTGTTATTTCCAGTATGGTAATGAGCTCTGACTGATGAAACATGCAAGTTGACCCAATCTCAATTGCATGTGTTGACATTTGCAAGCATTCAGCAAGCCAGTATAATAGCACAGTATTATGGTAAACTGAAGCAATGCATCACAGAAAGATGGGACGTAGGTCTATGCCTGCGATTTCTCCCGTAGTAAAAATCACTAAAATAATTGTACTTGTGTACACAGTTGCCATGCAGAGAGTGAGGGAAGGAAATTACAAAGTTGTTCCTGCTGTCAGGGATTCTGCACCTTAGTCCACAAGCAGAGCAAACTGCTTCCATATCCTCTCAGCTGTGGAATAGTGTGCACAATGAATCACGGTAGACAGGATAGCTTGAAGAGGGGAAGGAAGACTATGAAGTTGAAGTAATTAGATTAATCGTATTCTCATTAATTCAGCTTCCTGTTACTGTCACAATGCAGAGTTGTGGAACAACAAGCAATGTGTAAATATCTGTTTCTGACACATCTGCTCACTATCCACCAGAGTAAGGCACTCTTCTTATCACTCAACTCACACACTCACAAACCCATCACAGGCATCTCACTCACTGCCAGTTCGAGGGACTTCACCATTCACACTTTCACACACACACGGTCATTGTCTTCATCACATCCATGGGACCACTCACCACCCACACAAGTCAGGCATACTTATCATCTGGCCTGGCAGGAATCCTGCTTACACTTTCTCCATCTCTATTCATGCAAGACAAGCTGACATACAACAAGAGGGAGAGGTCGCAGACCAGTGGGGGAATGCCTGAAATCAAGGTCCTCATGGACTTTGAAAACAGGGCCATCCAGCTTGCCACCGACAATCTGGACCGGCCCTGTGCTGACGGTGAGGTTGGCGATGCTCTACAAAGTGAGGATCCAGCAGTGCAACATCCAGCAGACAACCATGCTGTGAGTGATGTGTCCTCTTTCACAGGCCACCGCCATGCACTAATTATCTTCCCTTCCTTCCGCAGGCACATTTGAGAAACAGCTGACGGAGTCTATGACACAGGACCTCCAATCAAGTCCCGAAGAAACCTCTGAAGAGGAATCTGGAGGCACCTCCTTGAGGTCAGTGGTCAGATCTGGCTGGTCTATGTAAAGGAGCACCAGGTCCTACTCTCATCTGCTAAAACTGCTGACTACTCCAGGAACATTTTGGAATGCAAAGATAACCCTCACATTCCTTTCTCTACTGCCAACTGACTTCTTAAACAGCTCTCCCCATCCCCTCCAATATCACATCCAACAACGAATGTGAGGGGCTCATGGACTCGTTTGTCATCAAGACTGAGATGAATCCAATCAGCTTCCTCTGCGGCGTCTCTCCCTTCCACTACTCCACCTGGCTAAACTTCCATTAATGCACTTCCCTGCACTGGCCCTGAACTCCTATCTTTCTCTAGTTTCTCTCCTATCTGTATCTATGTCCTATCTGAGCTCTTCTTGTCGATGAGACCCACATCCTGTTCTCTCGGTAAATGGTTCTCCTTCCTCAGGTGTCCTATTCACCTTCAAATCTGCCGTCATCAGCCCCCTCCTCAAAAAACAAACAACCCTTGGCCTCTCTGCCCTTGCAAGCTATGATCCCATCTTCAACTTCCCTTTCCTCTCCACACTTCTTGAGCATGTTGTCACCTCCCAAATATGTTTCCATTTCCCAACCGAAACTCCACATTTGAATCCCAGTTTCCCCAACCACTGCTTCCTGCTGAAATGGTCTCAAAGTCAAAAATTACATCCTATGTTGCAAAAGGTAAATGTACCCTTCCCTCATTCATCTTTACCTGTCTGCAGCCTCCTCCTTTAATGCATCTCACTGTTGTTCAGCTGGGACTGGGCTCACGTGGTTCCATTCTTATCTATCTAACCGTAGCTGGGGAATCACTTGCAATGGTTTCTCTTTCTACTCCTGCACTGTTACATCCGTTGTCCCCCAAGGATCAATCCTTAGCTCACTCCTATTTCTTATCTACATGCTGTCTCCTGGCGATATCACCCGCAGGCATGCCATCGATTTTCACATGCACGCATTGACATCCAACTCTACCTCACCACCACCTGTCTCGACTCCTCACCTACTGCTAAATTATCAGATTGCTTATTCGATATTCAGTACCTGATGAGCAGAAATTTTCTCCAATTAAATATCAGGAAGACTGAAGCTATTGTTTTTGCTACCTGCTCCAAGCGCTGTTCCCTAGCTAATGGCTCCCCCGCCTCTCCCTGACAACAATCTGAGATTAAGTCAGTCTGTTTGCAACCTTGGTGTCGCATTTGATCCTGAGGTGAGCTTTTGACCTCATATTCATGCAAACACTAAGACTACCTATTTGCACGTCCATAACATCACTTGACTTTGCTCCCGTCTCAGCTCATCTGCTGCTGAAACCCTCATCCGTACCTTTGTTACCTCTAGACTCAACAATTCCAGTGACTCCTGGCTGGTCTCCAACATCTACTCTTCATAAACATGAGGCCATCCAAAACTCTGCTACCCGTATCTCAACTCGCAGCATGTTCACCATAACTCATGTTTTCATTGACCTACATTGACTCCCGGACAAGCAATGCCTTGATTTTAAAATACTCATCATTATTTTGAATCCACCCCCCGCTGTGGCCTAGCCCCTCCCCTTCTATGTAATCTCCTCCGACCCCACGTAACCCCCCTAGATATCTAGCCTCTTGTGCATTTGCAATTATAATTGTTCCACCATTGTTGGCCATGCCTTCAGCTGCCTAGGTCCCAAGCTCTGGAATTCCCTCCATACACCTCTCCACCTTGCTTTCCTCCTTTAAGACAATTCTTAAAACCTACCTCTTTGACCAAGCTTTTGGTCATCTGACCTAAGATCATAAGAAATAGGGGGAGTAGGCCATTCAGTCTATTGAGCTTACTCTGTCATATGATAGATCTGACTGTGGCCACTTTCCTGCCTGCTCCCTATGACCCTTGACTCCCTGATATCTTCTTATGTGGCTCAGCTTCATTCTTTATTTTGTAATGCTTATGTGAAGCGCCTTGGGACCCTTTATTATGTTGCGGGTGCTATATAAGTTGTTGCTGGCATTTGCTTTTTTGCATTCAATCATCTAAGGTTCAATATATGGTCAGCAATATGTGATTTTCACCCACAAATAGCAGCAAACAACAGAAAAATCTGTACTTAGCTTACAAAATAAAAAAAGAAAACGGTCATAGTGTAAAATAAATTCAGCATTTGATTTTATTCTTTGTTCTATATTTTATGTACATATTGTAGAATTCATGTGTATTTTTATAAAACTTTATTGGTTTTTTTTTACAGTTGGTTTGACTAAAAGGGTAGCAGGGCCTGCAGTAAAGAGTTATTTATAACTGTGATTTCAGCTCTCCTGGAACCCAGTGTTGCATTAACTGCACTTAATAATCCTCATATATCATTGTAAACAAAACAGTCATGTCTTTACATGTTCACATTAGTCATGTTTTCAAACTTCACTGACTCTCTAGGTGTTAGTTAAATGTTGGCTAAATGCTATGTTGAAATCTAAGATCCAAAACGCCATAAACTGAACTGATGATCCATTTATATCTTCAGGCCTTGAGTTTTTCCTTTGGATCTGCAGTCCAGGTAATATTGTTGTATAGCTCCCCATAAATCAGAAATAACGGAAAGAGGACAAAAAATGAAACAGGTCTTTAATGAAAAAAATAAAGTATATACAGGCTTCCAATACGCAAAGAAAGCTAACATGTGGTTTTGCCCACCCCAGTTGATTTATTTTAAAAAGTTGCCCGTCCTCTCAATCTCCTTCTCCAACAAGGAAATCCCCAAGTTACAAATTCTAGAAAATTACATCCTCAATGTACATCTCAATTGGAATATAGCTTTAGTTGATAATTAGGAGTATTGGGATTCTAATTATAATTGTGCATGAACTGAAAGATCACCTACCATTATAATATTAAAAACCTATGATTTGAATAACTGAGTATAACTGAGTAAACTGAGTAAAAATAGTTGAAACTTCAAACTGTTCACTTTTTTGATCATGTTGTGAAATGGCTCTCTAGCCACTTGTATCCTCATAATTGTTTCTTCCAATTGTTTGACATCATGGATTACATTCTTCATGAGTAATTTTTGTTTACTCTGCATGTATGGATAAACAGACACACACACATACATACACACACACACAAACACACACACACACACATAAATGTGCAATCAAATATTTTGTTTAGGAGAAAATTACTATCTTTATAGATTTCACTTCCACTTTGTCTCCAGCCTATCCTCCTTACTTAAGCATATATAGAAGCATCAGGAGAGATTTTCAAATTATTTTCCAAGAGTTTGATAGTTGAAAGCCTTCTAAAACTCAGAAAATATTTGCTATTAAATCCTAGCTAAATATATTAAGTGAGTTTGGACAGAAAAGTTGCAGGTAATTAATTGAGTGGCAGCATCCACGTTCAAATATGCTTTGTGAATGTTCACAAGCACAAATAGTTTCACACATTGCAAGATAAAAGTGTCTAACTCTACAACAAAGGCAAACATGGAGCTAGGAGTAAAATTGAAGGTGGACACCAAGGAAGAAATTCTGATAAAAACTACACTGCAGGTGGAGTTTAAATTCCTATAGTAAAACTTACCATGGCAGAAAATGGAATTGGTTTATTCAATCACTAAATGAATAGCCCTCATATTATTCACTCCATAGCATCAAGATTGTGGTCACAACAAAAACAAAAATACCTGGAAAAACTCAGCAGGTCTGGCAGCATCTGTGAAAGGGAGCACAGTTAACGTTTCGAGTCCGTATGACTCTTCAACAGAACTAAGGAAAAATAGAAAAGAGGTGAAATATAAGCTGGTTTAAGGGGGGGAGGTTGGGGCAAGAGAGCTGGATAGAGGGCCAGTGATAGGTGAAGATAACCAAAAGATGTCACAGACAAAAGGACAAAGAGATGTTGAAGGTGGTGATATTATCTAAAGGAATGTGCTAATTAAGGGTAGAAAGCAGGACAAGCAAGGTACAGATAGCCCCAGTGGGGGTGGGGTGGGGTGAAGGAATCAAAAAAGGCTAAAAGGTTAGGATAAAACAATGGATGGAAATACATTTAAAAATAATGGAAATAGGTGGGAAAAGAAAAATCTATATAAATTATTGAAATAAACAAAAAGGAGGGGGATAATCAGAAAGGGGGCAGGGATGGAGGAGAGAGTTCATGATCTAAAATTGTTGAACTCAATATTTAGTCCGGAAGGCTGTAAAGTCGGAAGATGAGGTGCTGTTCCTCCAGTTTGCGTTGAGCTTCATGGAACATTGCAGCAGGCCAAGGACGGACATGTGGGTGTGAAAGCAGGGTGGAGTGTTGAAATGGCAAGCGACAGGGAGGTCTGGGTAATGCTTGCGGACAGAACGAAGGTGTTCTGCAAAGCGGTCACCCAGTCTGCGTTTGGTCTCTCCAATGTAGAGGAAACTGCATTGGGAGCAACGAAAGCAGTAGACTAAGTTGGGGGAAGTGCAAGTGAAATGCTGCTTCACTTGAAAGGAGTGTTTGGGCCCTTGGACGGTGAGGAGAGGGGAAGTGTTGCATCTTCTGTTTGCTTGTCCTGCTTTCTACCCTTAATTAGCACATTCCTTTAGATAATATCATCACCTTCAACACCTCTTTGTCCTTTTGTCTGTGACATCTTTTGGTTATCTCCACCTATCACTGGCCCTCTCTCCAGCTCTCTTGTCCCAATCCCCACCTTAAACCAGCTTATATTTCACCCCTTTTCTATTTTTCCTTAGTTCTGTTGAAGAGTCATGCGGACATGAAACGTTAACTGTGCTCGCTTCCACAGATGCTGCCAGACTTGCTGAGTTTTTCCAGGTATTTTTGATTTTGTTTTCGATTTCCAGCATCCGCAGTTTTTTGCTTTTATCAAGATTGTGGTAACTAGATGTATAGTCACTCCCTCCTACTAATCACGGGTCATGTGATGTACTGCAGGGGCTCTGACCGAAAGTGAGCTTTTGGCGCAGGCAATCTGCAGGGTGAGGTGGGGGTGCAGGTGCCTATGATGAGAGATCTGGTCAAGCGTGCAAGCACTAAGAATGTCTCTGTAATTAAGTTTCTTGTCGAAACCTGTCTGCTCCACAGAGTCATCACGTTTGGCGACAAGGGTAAAATCAACTTTGACTCTGCACATTGCCCTGTTATTGTGAGTAAATTGAATTATAAAAAAAACTACTCACCAGTCATGCTGCTGTTTGGAAGAATCGATCCATATGATGCTAATATTGAAGATTGGAGCCAGTATGTTGAGCGCCTCAGATTATACTTTGTTGCAAATGAAATAACCGTTGAAGAAAAGTGGAAAGTGATCCTCTTAAGTGTATGCAGCAGTGAAACATACAACTTGAACTTGACTGCCCTAAGCATTCCCGATTCTAAGTCATAGAGCGAATTAGTGGACCTAGTGAAAACACACTTCTATCCGAAGCCATCTGTGATAATGCCATATGTTATGGGTCGTTGTGTAGAGACATTTTTTTTTACATATAGAAGCAGAGTGAAAATAACTCATGATTCATCTCTTATGTGCAGATTTAGTGAAATAAGCCACAAATTCGCCAATCTAGCTGATGGAGACATTACCTGGCTTCCAGAGCATACATGAAGAAAGAACTTGAATTTATATAGTGCCTTCATGACAGCTGATGTGCCAGTGGTTTACAGCCAATGAAGTACTTTTGAAATATAGTCACTGGGCAGAATTTTATGGGCTCCTGCTGGGGGGGTGGTTTCATGTGGTGGGCCCATAAAATTCCCTTGGTGGCCTTCCCGCCACTTACTCGCCTGCCCCTGACCAATGTACAATTTTACATGAGGAGGGCAAGGCCTAGGGCGGCTTACGGGGCTCTGGCACTTAGACTGCTGGGACTGCTTGTTGTCCCAGCAGTGGCCACTGCTCCTGTCCATGCTGCTGGGGCTACAGAGCGGCTGGCTAATCTGGCTGGCAACTCACTGAGACGAAGTCCTGCCACCAGCCAATTAAAGCTCCAAGGAACAGCAGGAGCCAATTTGTGCACAAGATCCCACAAACAACAATATGAGAATGATCAGATAAATTGTTTTGTTGTGATTTTCATCGAGGGCTAAATATGGCCAGACACCTGGGAGAACTCCTCTGTTCTTCTTTGAAATAGTGCTGTGGGATCATTTATGTCCCCCTGAGAGGGTCAACTCAGCTAAAAGTGGTGCCTTCAACAACACAGCACTCCCTCAGTACTGCACTGGAATTATGTGTCCATGTCTCTGGAACGGTGTTTGAATCCGTGACCTCCAGGCAAAGAGGCAAGAATGTTATCCACTAAGCCAAGGGGTTTTTGTAGTGCACTCTGGCTGCTATGTTCCACAGAGTTAAAACTAAATACCACACAAATCAAATTTCTCAATCGGAGCTAGAATTTTTTGCTCAAACGTAGTGATGTAACAGATAGTGATTCTTGGAGCTAATCAGGTAAGTGTGATATTTACTTTGCATGGGTGGCATTTTGCAAATGTGATACTCTGAAGTGAGAGTTAAAAACGTTAGATTTCATGCCAGATGAAATTCTGTTATTAAATAAGTAGATTAATGGGTATGTACACGCCAATATTCAAGAACAAACAAATGAATCGAAAATCTTGCTAAAACGTTTCAACTTATTTCAAAACAAAGTTTAATTCTTTTTTTTATTCTTGTTGTCAGTTCTTATATATTAGATAAAGCAAAAAGAAATAGACTGAAAACTTTGATGCATCACATTGCAATAACCCTCACAAAATCAACATACACAACAATATAATTCATGAGACATTGTTCTGGTTCAATGAAGTTAAATTATTTTTAGAATTAGTATCAAGATATTTAAAATGATCAGTCGTAAGTTCAAACTAGACCAATCTCTGGAGAAATACACAGCCTGCGTGTGAAATATTTAAGGTCAAAATATAGACTGTATGGTTTTGGGCATAACAAATTGGCATTGCAATGATACAAGATCAAATTCATACCATTTCTGTACACATTAGGGCATTGCTACAACATAAGAAGAAAACTGAACTCTAACTGAGATTTAAATAACAGTGGTGTAGACAAGTTTCAATTTGTCTTACATGGCTAGTTTCAAGGTATAATGATAAAATTCTTCCAACTAATACAAAGGATGGTAGAAATCTGAACAGTTGCAGCCATTGCAATTCAATGTTCACACAACCACCTGTGGTAAAGTGGAGTGCTATGTACCTTTAAGAGAATATAGTTAGTTAACCATGTGACTATATTGACCAATCACTACACAGCATGGGCTTCTTAGGTAACTGTAAGTATAGAGCTGGAGGTGATTGAAGAAGCACCAATGGTGTTATTGCTCTGTTTTTAGTTCCAATAAACCACCAGTGTTTGTTCAGTTAATCGGTCTCTCTGTCTGTCTATATTGTTTCAAGCATATTAATGTGTTAATATCAAGGGCGCAGCTAGCATTCACCGGACAAAGCGAACCTGATAACCAAAAACATAAAGCCACCAATGAAATGTAAACATTGAGTATAAAAGTTGAACGGTAGCAGGTTTATTTTTTACAGTCCTCTTTCAGCTTTTTAGCCTAACACATGGCATATAAATAACAAAGTTCAAGTTGCAATTACGGGCTAGCATTGGTTCCCTTCTGTCAGTAATTTATCTCCAAACTTAGTGCCACAGGTAAGTTGTTACCATCTGCAGATCTTGCCATGTGAAAAGGTGTAGGCTTTTTATTTTGCTTTGTTTAAAAAGAAGTATCACTTAGCAACGCAAAAAGAGAAAAAGTGGTGAAAATGAAAATATACATATATTCCAAAAAGTGAGCTCTCATCTAATTCTTGGCAATTCCCTGGGAAGTGTGTATTTTCCATAGTAGTTTACAGAGAATGGGGAAGAAGTAGAACAGGTGTAAGTCTGAAAAGCAAACCCTGACAGGGTTGCTTGTGGGTTCTTAGTGGGTATCCCTTGTTCAAAGGCACTCATTGCCTGATTGAGAGACCCAGCATCAAGAAGTTGAGGGGGGAAGGGGTGGGCACTGAGAGCCACACTCCTCCCCTTGCTGCAGGCTCCCTTCCCCCTCTCCTGAGACCCCCTGACTGACCGTGGCCTGGGTCCCTCAGAGATGCCAGGCCTCTCCCTGGGTGCATTGGCAGCAGCTGCCACCGCTTCCACTGGGGCTGCCTGTAATGGTTGGCTGCTCTCGGGATTGGGATTTCTGGCCCCAGGGTTCTTGATCCTGGGGAAAGGCCTGCCAGCTTTAACGGGCCTTCCCCAAAGGAGGTGAAACGGAGCTTCCGCCAGCTCTCCAGTCAGCATGCAAGACCCCTGTCACCTACATTAAATACCATTCCATGAGTGATTAGTGCCCAACAGTTTTAGAGATGGGGCAGTGAGTGGACAACTGAATCCTGGCCTCCAAGTGCTGTGTTATATATTAATTTGGTATATTTAGTGTTATGAGTATTTAGCAATTGGAGATAGATGGTTCACTGACTTCAGTGACACAAGAAAGATGACCCAATCAGCCGCTTGAGCTGTATTAACATACTTATTTTTTAAACCAGTAGAATAACCAGCTGCAGATATTGGAAATGTCAAATAGTCCTAGAACAAACTATTTTTCTTAAATGGAAAACCTAACTCAACCTCAATTAACAACATCAGTGGAATTATATGTGCTTTGAAATTACCCTTGTGAAAAATGCATTGTGATAAAAATGACTTGAACAGATTTAAATCTACTTTAAAATTCAAGCAATGTATTAAAACTTATCCATCAGATTTAATTAAAATCCACAGAATTTTCATTGCTGGGATGGTAGACATATTTATAGACTTTACACCTGAATACAGGAGACTACACTGACAATAACCACATGCTTTAATGTCCTCTCTACATTACATAGTCAGAGTGATCATTCATTATAGCCATTGCAATTCAAAGTGCTCACACAACCACCGATAATATGTAAAAGTTTAGTACAAAGGTTGAAAGAAACATTTACAAAATATTATATAACTAATCTATGAGAAGAAAAACATTGGCCAGGATTTTACACTCCCCCCAGCGGGTTCTGAGAGTGGGTGGGGGAGGTAACGTGAAATTGCATGTGTGGGATGCCCTCTGGGTTCCCGCCTACCCCGAGCTGGTAGAGATTTTAGACTGGGACGGACAGGGCCTCGAAAAGGAAGCTCGCCCTTGCCCGAAGTAAGGCCCTTAAATGGCCACTTAAATGTCTGGAGGGACTGGAGAGCTGCTGGCCAATATCATTGGCTGACAGCTCTCCAAGGAGGGACTTCCTCCAGAATGAGGGGCGGAAGTCCTGCCTTATGCCAATCAACACTCATTAGAGCGCAATATGGCATCGGGGCTGCGGGAGCCGGTGGGGATGTGTTGCCCACTCATTCTTTGGATGGAGGGGCTTGCCCCATCATCCTGAAAATTCAGGCCATTAATTTATTCTCAAAAGAAAAATGCCTGCCATTTCATTTATACCAAAAAAAAATCCAGTTTACATCTTGTAGTAATTATGATTTTATTTAGTGTGTAATGTAGCTTTAAGAATAATACTTGTTAGGGAAGATCACATGGTCTGTAATAACCAACAGGAGAGTAGCGCAGGCTACCTGAGTAGCCAGTGGAGAGATAGAGTTGGAGTTGAAAGCACACATGTAGTTGCTGCTGAATATATCGTAAATAAACTTAATGTTTCCACCAAAGAAGTGTCTGCAGGTCAACTCTATCACTAATAGTACAACTCAGCCATCCTACAACAAATTGGTGATGAGGATAAAACAGGATTGAACAGAAGAAATCAAGTTAAAAAGAAATCAGCACTGTAACTCAGTCAGTGATGGTAAGTAGCAAGCTCCATTAGAATTGAAGAAGCTATCCTATCTCAAAATGGCACAATTTGGGAGAATTGATCCTTTTGAACTTGCCACAGATGATTGATCTCAATACACAGAACGCCTCACATTCTTTTTTCACTCGAATGAGATTACGAGGGAAGAGAGGAGGTAAGCGGTCCTCTTGAGTACTTGTGGGAACAAAACCTACAGCCTGATTCGAAGTTTGATGACATCCAGTGCCCTAGATTTGAAGAATTTCAATGAATTGGTGGACCTCATGAAGGGTCACTTTCAACCCAAGCCCTCAGTCATGGTGCAGAGGTTCAGGTTTAATTCGCGAAATAGAGTCCCAGGTGAGACAATTGCATGCTACGTGGCACATTTGAAACAGCAAATGGAACACTGGGAGTTTGGTATGACTCTGAACGATATGCTCAGAGATCGCTTAGTGTGTGTTGCGATAGAGGACTCCATTCAGAAAAGATTATTGTCTGAAGTTAATTTGGATTTCAAGAAGGTGCTAGAGATAGCGCTGGCCATGGAAAGTGCAGTAAGAGATTTAAAAGCAATACAGGGTGCGCAAAATGGCACAATCCTGTACATCAGGTGGGAAACCTCAGCCAAAAGTGGAGCAAAAAAGCTAGACTCTGCCAAGAAGCAGGATACAGCCCCCGGTAGCTGAAGAATAAAGTAAAATAACTTAGCAGTGAAATTGAAGAATAATTGTAATAGAGGTGGAAACAGCCTTTTAGCAATTGGCAGTTTAAAAAAAATGAACGCTACTATTGTCATAGAAATGGACATATGATGAGGCAATGCAAGGAAAGATTCATGCAGGCTTGTAAACAAAAAGCCCAATGAAACCTACAGTGTAGAAGAGCCTGAAACAACAAATTCAGACATTTACTTGTTGTTTAATCTGAAAATTAGAAAGACAGAGCCAATATTTGTCACAGTGGAAGTAAATGACAAACCTGTTAAAATGGAAGTGGACATGGGAGCTTCCACTACAGTATTTGGGGAATATACTTTCAGATATTTGAAAAATGGTGAACATCAATTAAGTTTAGAAGAAACAGCCGCCAAGCTGAAAACACATATGGTGAAGACATTCGAGGAAAGGGCATAATCAGTGTAACTGTCCATTATCGAAGCCAATCGGCAAAGCTACCCTTGATGGTGGTAGCAGGTGAAGGGCCAAGACTTCTGGGGCGAAATTTATTAAAAGAGATTAAGTTAGAATGGTCTGAAATTTTCCAGTTGAGAGCAAGTGGGCTACCAGAGCTACTTAGAAAGTACCCCATTGTCTTCAAGAATGAACTGGGGAAAATCCAGGGCCTGCAGGCCAAGATTCATGCAGATCCAGAAGCAACCCCTCGCTTCATGAAGGTGAGACCGGTGCCATATGCCCTGCCAGCAATAGTCAACATTGAACTGAACAGACCAGAGAAACTGAGCGTTCAGTTCTCAGAATGGGCAGCACCCATAGTACCTGTCCTTAAATCTGACCACAGTGTCCGAATTTGTGAAGACTACAAACTGATGGTTAACCAAGTAGCTAAGCTAGACAGGCACCCCATTCCAAAAATCGAAGACCTGTATGCCAAGCTGGTAGGAGGGACAACGTCCACAAAGCTTAATGTGAATCATACTTATCAACAACTAGAGTTGGATAATGCCTCCTGGGAACTTGTCGCACTTAATACCGACAAAAGGCTGTACCAATCTACACGATTGCCTTTCAGTGTCTCTTCCACTTGTGCCATCTTTCAGAGAACAATGGAAAGCTTACTGCAGGGACTGCCCCAGGTTGTCGTCTATTTAGACAATGTATTGACAGGATGCACTGAAAAAGAGCATTTGGCAAACTTTGAAGAAGTCTTAAAACATTTCTTGCAGGCTGGAGTGTGTTTCAAAAAAGAGTGCACATTCCAAGTGAGGGAGTTAATCTATTTGGGTCACCAGGTAGATTCACAGGGCCTTCACCCAGCTGAGGAGAAAGTGAGAGCCATAAGGGAGGCACCTGTGCCAAAGGATGTCTCAGAGCTCAAATCATTCCTAGAAATGATCAACTATTACGGGCAGTTCTTACCCAATTTGTCTACAGTGCTGACCCCCCTGCATTCTGTACTCACAAAGAACCAATGTTGGTCTTGGGAGGCACCCCAGAAAGAAACTTAAATAAAGGTGAAACGATTGTTGTACTCGTCCAATCTATTAGTGCATTATGACCAGACGGAAGAATTGGTGCTGACATGTGATGCATCTCCCTAGGGAGTGGGAGCAGTGCTCTCCCATCGAATGGATGATGGCATGGAACAGCCAATAGGTTACATATCAAGAACGCTCACCACAGCAGAAAAGGGATACTCGCAGATAGAAGAAGGCCTGCCAATCATCTTGGGTGTCAAGAAATTTCACCAGTACATACATGGCCCCCATTTTACAATAATTTCAGATCACAAACCATTGCTGGGATTGTTTAGTGAGGACAAAGCTATATAACCCATTGCCTCAGCAAGAATACAACGATGCATACGAATACGCTTTCGTACATAGGCCCGGCAATCGATTCGTAAACACCCATGCCCATAGTCCTTTGCCTTTAAAAGAAAGTGATGAGCACGTCCCAGTTCCACAGGAACTTTTTTTGCTGTCAGATTTCTTAGATTCCTCACCAGTATGTGCTCGATAGATCAGAGCTGGACAAGTTGAGACTCAGTCCTACCTCAGGTATGAGAACAAATGCTACATGGTTGGTCACAGGAGCCTGTATCTGATGAAATGAAACTGTACTTCAACAGAAGACATGAAATAACCAGCCAGGATGGCATCTTATTGTGGGGAGCATGAGTGATAGTTCCTCCAAAGGGAAGGGAGCCACTTTTAATTGAACTACACAGTGCCCATCCAAGAATTTCCTGAATGAAGACCATTGCACACAGCTATCTATGGTGGCCTGTGATGGATGGTGAAATAGAGTTTAGGAAAACAATGTGTTCAAAATGTCAGCAACTGCAAAAGTTGCCAGCAACAGCTCCGTTACACCCATGGGAGTGGCCAGGGAGACATTGGGTGAAGTTACACATTGACTACATTGGATCTTTCCTGGGAACAATGTTTCTGCTCATTGTCGATGCCCATTCAAAATGATTTGATGTATATCGGATGAAGTCACCAATGTCAGCCGCTACAATTGAGAAACTATGTCATAGTTTTGCCATTCATAGACTACCAGAAATGGTCTTTTCTGATAATGGCACAGCATTTATGAGTGCTAAGTTTCAACAGTTTATCAGCCTCAATGGTATCGCTCGTGTGAGAACTGCACCATACCACCCTTCCTCAAATGGACTGGCTGGAAGGGTGGCTCAAACATTCAAGATGGGCATGAAAAGGCTAACCGGCAATTCTTTGGCAACCAAAGTAGCATGCTTTCTTTTTCATTACAGGACTACCACTCATACAACAACAGGTGTCACACCTGCAGAGTTATTGTTGAAACGCTGTTTCAGGACAAGATTGAGCTTAATAATGTCAAATTTAGAGGGAAAGGTGGAAAGGAGCCCAGGAAGCCAGAAAACCTGACATGAGTGGCATAGATGTGAGAAGAAATTTACCATGGGAGAGCCGGTGTATGTGAAAAATTTTGGGGAAGGACCAAAGTGGTTACTGGGTGAAATGAGTGCGGTGACTGGACCTCTATCTTACCACATGGAGGTGGAAGGCTGGATCATCCATATACATGTGGACCATTTAAGGAAGAGAGAAGCAAATCACCAAGATATGCTTCCACCAGTGACCATGACCAGGTCTGCGTTTCTTGTTGAGTATACTCAACCCAGAACTGTCATGTCTGATGTTCCTGTAAGATTTGAGAATACAGAACTGCAAGTGCCCACCGAAGCACCTGATGTTCAGGTAACTCCACAAAAGGAGGTTCCTGACAAAGAATCTGAAGTTGGGGAGCTGCGACGTTTCACATATATTAGGAAACCACCTGAAAGACTAACCTTACCCAGTGTAAATATTATGTTGTCTTGAAAAATATGTACTTGTAAATATATATATAGCTGAGTTAAAGGGGGAGGAATATAGTAATTATGGTTTTATTTAGTACTCAATGTACCTTTAAGAATGATACTTGTTAGGTAAGATCACATGATCTGTAGTAACCAATAGGAGAGTGGTGTGGGCTACCTCAGCAGTCAGTGTAGAGGTAGAGTTGGAGTTGAAAGCACACATGTAGTTGCTGCTGAGGATATTGTAAATAAACTTAATATTTCCACCGAAGAAATGTCTGCAGATCAACTCTATCACTAATAGTTCAAATCGGCCACTCTACAACACATCTTTTCTTGAAACTTTTTCTTTTTATTGACCCATCCTGTTCCACTGATTATTGATATTGTCAAAGTCAGGCCCAAAAATCGATGCATCATCAACTTATCAAATGCTGCTCAAGAAAAAGTTCACGCTGATGGCAGGTAGCAATCTGTATCTTTAGCTCCTGAGTTGGAACTTCGGAATACTCGATAGGAGTAGGCTATTCAGCCCTTCTTCTGTGATTATATTAGACCGTGACAGATCAACTCCATATTCTTTGATACCCTTACTTCATAAAATCTGTCAATTTGCATCTTGAAAATTTCACACTTGATTTCTTATTTCCAGTATCTTCCCATTTCACTTATTGGTTCATGAGATGTGGTGTCACTGGCTAGGCCAGAATTTATTACCTATCCCTAATTACTCTTGTTCAGGGAGCATTTAAGAGTCAACCACATTGCAAGTCACATGTAAAGGACAGTAGTGAACCAGATGTTTTTTTTAACAGCAATCAGCAATGGTTTCATGATTATCATTAAACTTTTAATTCCAGATATTTATTGGATTCAAACTTCATCTGCTGTGGTGGGATTTTAACCCAAATCCCCAGAGCATTATGTCTCTGGAATACTAGTCCAGTGACAATAGCACTACGCTACTGCCTCCCATATTCATTATTGCCAAAGCTTCTAATCTTGTGACAGAGCAAATTCTCATATTCTAGTCCATTTCCTTAAGTCCTAATTATATTTTATATAATGGACCATTCTGTAGATTGAGGAGCATCCAATTAACCTAACTCTTTTCCTGTCCATCAACCAACTCTCTATCCATGTTCTACATTTCTCCTTGTACCATACACCTGGATATTTCTAATAAGACTCTTGTGTGGAACATTATTGAATATCTTCTGAAAATCCATATACATTATAGCTATTGCATTCCTTGAACTATCCAACTGGTTACTTCGTAAACTCTATTGATTTTTTTGTCAAATGTGATTTTAATTGCCTTTAACGAATCTATGTTGGCTATATTCATCTCCAAATACTCACTAATTTTATTGTGAATTAAGGTGAAATTGTCCCAAGTGGCGGATGTTCCATCTTTGGGATGGTTTCCAGGTCGGAGGTCCGAATGGCTGTGAGGCAGGACCTATTCTGCTATCTTGCCAGTAGAAACCAGCAGCCAGGAGAGGCTGGGGAACAGGCCTTCCATGCAGTCAGCCCAGTCAGACAGTTGGCAGCTGTGGAGCCTCAGCATGTCCATCAAGGGACAGATGGTCCTACTGAGGAAGCAATGAGAGCACGATGGAGTTTCAAAATGGAAGTGCCCTCAAAGGGGTGTGCGTAACTTTATTTTATTCAGAGGTTCCTGTAGACGGAAGTGCAACCTCTCCAATGGCAGTGCTGGGGCTACATGTGTGCTCTTGGGCCATGGAGCCTCTGGTATCCTGGTGGGAGATGGTGGTGTAGTGGTAATGTCACAAGACTAATAATCCAGCAGCCCAGGCTAATCCCCTGGGGACATGGGTTCAAATGGCAGCTGGTGGAATTTAAATTAATAAATCTGGAATATAAGCTAGTGATGGTGACAATCAATCATTGATTGTTATAAAAATCCATTATGGTTCACAAATGCCCCTTTAGGGAAGGAAATCCACCATCCTTACCTGGTCTAGCCTAAATGTGACTCTGGACCCACGGCAATGTGGTTGACTCTTAACTGCCCTCTGAAATGTCCCAGCAAGCCCAGGGAGATTGCCCTTAATTGGATAGTTATTTATTCAAATTGGCTACCCATCTCCCTTCGACATGCAGATGAATTGCAGGCAGCCCTCCGACTGGTAAACTTCCTTCCAGTGGGACTGGGTTAAGGAGCCATTCTGACATGGCTCCCTGCTATATTCCCGGTTCTGCCTCCCCATCCTTTGGCCTTTGGCGGTAAAAATCTGCCTGTTAGTACATAGCTGATAAACTAACCAGTCTGTAGTTACCTGGTTTATTCTCTCACATATTGCACTTCACACACACCACAAGGATTTGCTGTACTGGTACTCTGCTGCACCTAATTCAAACTACGAATGCTGAACTGTTTCAACTTACACAGTGACCCACTGTCAGCCAGCTCTCTAACTCAGGGGTACTGAGGCTAATTGCAGAGCACATGCTGCCAGCGTGACTGAGATCTGTGAACTTTGCAGAACCCAAGCACTCAGCTGGGATTTTGCTAATGTGAATGGCTCAGCTACTTGCTCAATAAACTCAAAAAGCCATCAAAGGGACCATTGCTTCTTTCTATATAGAATTACCTCATTGGTACAGCCAACAGCATACAGAGTTTTAAAAGTCTATTTTTTTTCCCTCATACCCTCCACTGTAGTTTAATTTAATTTCAAGTTTTCTTTTTTCCGTGTTACTTTGAATTCAACTTGATTGAACTCTGGAAATGTTATTTTCTGACCTTCTGTCAACATTGAGCTCTGCAAAGACAAATGATCTGGGAATTTGAAACCCAAATTAACCCAAATATCCATGCCTGCCTCACCACCAAAACAATTCAAGCTCAATATTCATTAATATTGTATTAAATACTGTAATATTTCATAAAAGCTAACATTTGTTCATGGAAAGGTTAGTCTTAGATAATTCATTACTGTAATGCATTGTAATGATCTAAGAGATAAGTTAACTTAAAAATGTTCTGTG
Source organism: Cetorhinus maximus (assembly GCF_964194155.1). Classification (NCBI taxonomy): domain Eukaryota; kingdom Metazoa; phylum Chordata; class Chondrichthyes; order Lamniformes; family Cetorhinidae; genus Cetorhinus; species Cetorhinus maximus. Next base: position 70,072,123 of record NC_135885.1, read on the forward strand.
TTCCATCAACAAATGGAAAGCATTGCCTTCCCTCTTATATCATGTATAATAAGATGCCAAGGAATTTATTTATGCAACATGTGTAACTAACACTAAGAACAATTCATTATTCAATTCAACTCACTCCTTTGTTTTACCAATGTTTAGTCACAGAAAGTGAAAGTAAACACTGTCACAATTCTTGAAGCAAAGCATTTGGAATATTTTTGTTGGATGTCAGGGAGGACAAAATATTGAAATGAAATGAAGCTTCAGTAGGGATCAATTTATAGTGTCATTATTGCAAAAACAAATGTTTCAATGTAACTCAGGAGCCATGTCCCAATCAACCTCTGGCTGGCAGTGCTGAGATTCTCCAAGAGGACATATCACATTTATTGTGGACTTGATACCACATGGAGGAGAATTCCAGTGTGGCACCAAATTTTCATAACATAAGTTTTCCTATAAACATATCAAGGATAGGAAAAGATTAACTAGTCCATTAAACCTTTGTGCACTACCTGTCTTTCATCTCTTCCCACCGGCTCCCCACCACCGTCCCCACCAGACTACTACCGGGAAAAATTTTTAGGAAATTTTCTCCACCCCACAAGGGCAATTGTGCACTGCAATCCCTGGGTCCTCCAACTGGTATAATCAAAGTTTTAGCCTATAGGCATTATGGTTAACATTATTTAGCTAATGGCAGAAAAATAGATGTGTGATCAGCTATGGAATAAGGATGGATCATGAAGACAATTTGGAAGAGGGAACAAATGGGATCAGAGTTAAGGGGTGGAATCATGTGCACTCCCCTGCAGGTGAACAGGGCATTTATTCAGGCAAGGGTGGTTGCTCTACCTAGTAAAGCAACACAGGTCAAAAATGACCAGAAATGTAACAGTGATGAGGGCAGTAAATATAGAGGTGAGGCAATTATGGAAATTGGCAATAAAATGCCAATATTATCGTAGGTCAGACAAGTATAAGGCTACGAATGCATTGGGGAGTGAGTTGGAAGTAATCTTTTTGGAAGGTAGAAAGTGGAAGCGGAGAACATTTAAACTACTGGGCAAGGGATATGCTTAAGATGGAAATGAAAATGTGGACTCAGGGGGCTCTCTCATTGATTGCGATCTTGGAGGTCTTGAGGGACAATAGGCCCATATCCTAATGAGAATCGTGGTGGCAGGGGAAGATTGTGCCTGAGTTGAGCAGTGAATGTGGAGGGTAAAGTTGGTTAAAGTAAGGAAGACAAGAAAGCCAGTAGATGTGGAGGAGGGGGAGATAAGATAGAAGCTGAAATGAAAAAGGGTAAGAAAGGTCTTTAGAGATTCAGGGTAAAGAAACGTTTGGTAAGGAAACATCAGGTAGCATTAGCAGATGGGATTTGGGAATTTTGAAGAAATGTGGCAGGATGATAAAAAGTAAAATGCTCAAAAGTAGAGAAGGAACTGGAGAATAAGGACATTAAACAATGATAGTTCGACGACCACTTTGGTGACTGGGGCAGGAGACATGATTGAATTAGCCAGCAGGCGAGAAGGCAGCCTCAACAAATTACATTGTTGTCATTTTTTTCCTTGGGTTTTTAATTTCAAAGAAACCTTGTTAAGATTTTAATTATATAATATATTTACTGATATAGATGCAGTTAAATTGTGCTCCTCAACTGATTTTTAAATATTCAGAACTCCACTTTACTCAGTAAGCATTCAAGTGTGGGTGGTCACTGGTGGGTGTGAGGGTTAGGGAAGATGCCACCAGTATAAAATTTGAAAAAAAAAACCCAGAATTTCCTTGGGCTACTTTTAGTTGTCTGCTTTAATCTTGACAGAACATCAGCAGAAACCTGTTTAGGTATCAATTTGGGATTTCCACAGATTGTCCATCAATGTTACAGTAACTGATGAGGAGAACACCTGAAGAGACTCATGGTAATAGAGTTAGGATGAATACCAAGAAGTATTTCTTTTCATCACGTGTCTTCAGCCTCTGGAATAGATTACAAAATGGTGATAAATATGGATTCACTGAAATGCTTCAAAAGGCAGTCAGACAGGTTTAAGTGTTGACAATATGTCTAGTTAATTATAATAGGTGAACAGGTGTTTATAATCATTATGCAGTCACGTGTCCTTCCTTCCTTCATTGCTTCCTTCCCTCCCTCCCTCTTTCAGCAAGGGGCCCAGGTGCCTGTATGGTTAGTATGACATATGACCCCTCTTAAAGGGGAGGTGCATTCAAGCTACACTGAAATTGTATAAGAATATCTTTGAGGGAAGAAAGAATAGAAAAATAGAGCAAAGGACAGAGAGACAGTTCCCAGGTTCTCCGATGCAGCGCTGGAGGCCATTGTCCAGGAGGTGAAAAGGGGAGCAGCCATGTTTCCAAAGGTGGTGGGGGGGTGGCAGATGGCCCTCAAGCCATACCTTGTGACGGAAATGAGAGTAAGTGGCCAGAGAGGGGAATTCCCAGAGTCCGGCCCCGAGATCCTAACTGCAATGTTGGAGAAAGTTTAGTGACTTTACACAAGTGGTCAAGGTCAATGAATGTATCCTCAAAGGACATCTATCACTGCAGAACCAACCTCACACACTGCTCAATACCCACAGTTTCATCGCTCACCATTCAGCAATCAGGATTCACGACAAACGTTCATAAGTTCCATCACATCCTCACATACTAATCAATGCTGCCAACCTCACATCCGCCTCTCACAGCTGCCACACACTTCCAGTTATTCAACTATGACAGACGTGTCACCCAAACGCATTGCAACACAATCACTGGCATTCTCCCCTCACTCTTTTGTGAAAAGGTCACACGTAACAGAAGAAATCAACAAAGAACCAATCAGGTACAGGCACATACACATCTCCTTGGCCTTTGGAGCAGAAAGTGTTCCAGGTATCAAAGGGCCAGCAATTACTGAGGCTGCTTCACCCAGCTTTATCAAAAAATACTTAGCATGATTTTGTGTTCTTGCCATATGCCCCTTTTCAAAACTAATTTCACCCTCACCCTGCTGTAAGGCATGAAGTGCAAGATTCAGATGGTGTGGCCATGGACCCCTTGTTTCCCACCCCAACCCTCATGTTTTGCATCCTTTCTTTAAAAGACCCAAAAACTGCTGCCTGGCCAACCAGCGCAGCCACATCATGAAGGTGCCAACGACACCAAACCTCTAATGACAAAGCATCATCACTTGATCTGAAACTTGTAGCCACTGGCTCAGATGCCAGCACTGTTCATAACTTAGGGATGGTATAGAGTTGGAACCAGCATGTGGACACAAATGAGCTGCAGCCAGATCCCCAAATGGCAGGTGCATGGACGAGTTCCACTGCAGAGAGCTCATATGAGGATTTGATGGGGCAGCATGTAGGGAAAGGCTGGTTGACGTGCACAAAGAGATATTCGGTGCATGGGCCGGCCTACCACAGAGCCTGTTGTCATTGTAAAGGAGCCTGGAGGTGTCCAGCTCCAACTTGGAACAAGAGTTCAGGTAGAGCTTGGGGCCCATCCATTCTAGCATGGATGTGGTGGCTAAGGGGTGGTGAACTCCAATTACAGTACTTGCAGACGCAGCTGTGATGCAGTGTATGGCGGTCAATGTGTCAACTTCCATTGCAGCACAGGCAGAAGCCATCCGGCGTCTGAGTGCTGCAGCAGAGCTCAGACTGTGGTCACGAAATCTATGTCTGCTGCCTTGCAAGCCCAGCTTAGTACATGCGGACTCAAACTGCTGCAATTATGGCTGTGGATCTCAATGCTCAAAGGGATATGCAGGCTGTCCCTTAACAGATTGCTGAGGCACTGTCCTGGGAAACTTGCAGTGATCCATGGAGCACCTATTTGACCTCTCTCACAAATGGCATAATTTGTGCTCTCACCACTGCCATTCTGCCAGTGTCCTTTTGTTGCCTTTCAGCCAGCGAGCCCCGGCTCCTGCCATCCATGCAGAGATGGTAGTTTGAAACTGGGCCTTCAAGAATATCTGCAAGGTGACCTGCAGTCTCCCCTATTGAAATTCAGCAGGCTTCCACCAGCCATGCTGCAGTCACTCAGGTAGGAGCAGTGGGCCTGGCAAAGTTACCCACAAGACAGGCACTAAGGGAATGCACAAGGGTGATTAGTTCAGTTTGGTGTGTATTATTGGAAATTGTTTGGATAAAGTTGTTATGGAATTTTAATTTTTTTTTGTGGTGTCTTTTGGCCAAAAGGTGACTGTGATGCTCAATGGCAGAGGGATGGAAAAGTACAGAATTGTGAAAAAGCAGTGATGTGAGGTTGAGGTTTAAGGGCAACCCGAGTCTGAGTCATTACTTATGGACAGCCCATCGGAGCAAAGGAATCTTGAAGCCTCCTTCCATCCTTTTCCTCTTCCTCCTCTCAAGGTACTGGTCGAATTCTTGGTGGCAAGAGCTGTTTCCTCATGAGGTGGGTTATAGAAGATGCAACACTACCATGAATTTAGAGACCCTGCACTGATCAGTATTAAAGGGTTCCTCCCCAAGTGGCCCAAGCAGCAGAACCATTGTTCCAAGACACTGGTGGTTTGCTTCACGACATACCTGGTTCTCATTGGAGGCTTGTTGTGGCAGGTGGTTTCGGTGGCATAATTAGGTGGCAGAGGGGACTCGCAAGCAGGGTAGAGCAGGTAGCCTTCGTCACCAAGCAGGCAACAACAAGGTGGTTAAATATAGTTGGAATGGTTGACAATATTCTGCTTTTCAATTTTTCCTAACAAAGTGGGAAACATCACATTTTCTCACATTATACTCCATCTGCCAAATTTTCGCCTGCTCACCATCTATCTATATCCCTTTGCAGACATTTTGCATCCTCCTCACAACTTGATTTCATTCCTATTTTTGTGTCAACAGCAAATTTGGCTAAAATACTATCATTCCCTTTATCCAAGTCATAAATATAAATCATAAACAGTTGAGGCCCCAGAACTGATCCCTGAGGCACTCCACTAGTTACAATTTGTCAAACATGTAAATGACCCATTTATCCCAACCCTCTGTTTCCTGTTAGTAAGCCAATCCTTTATCATGCAAATATATCACCTCCCCCTCTCCCCCCCCGCCCCCCACACACCATGAGCTTTTATCTTCTGCAGTAAACTTTTATGTGGCACCTTATTGAATGCCTTTTGGAAATCCAAATATACGACATCTATTTGTTCCCCGTTATCCACTGCTCTGTTACATCCTTTCACAAAACCATGTTGACTCTACCTGATCGTATTATGATTTTCTAAACGTCCTGCTACTACCTCCATAATAATTGATTCTAGCATTTTGGTAATAACAGATGTTAGACTAACTGTATTATAGTTTCCTGCTTTCTATCCCCCTCCTTTCTTGAATAGTGGTGATACATTTGCAGCTTTCCAATCAGCTGGGACCTTTGCATAATCTAGAGAATTGTGGAATATTACACCAATGGATCCATCATCTTTGCAGCCTTTAAGATCCTAGGATGTAGGCCATCAGGTCCAGGGGTCTTGTCAGTCTTTAGTTCCACTACTTTTCCTAATAGTTTTTCTCTAGTGACCACCATTGTTATAACTTCCTCTCTCCCTTTTGCCCTCTTATTTTTTACTATTCCTGGAATGCATTTTGTGTTTTCTACTGTGAAGACAGGTACAAAATACTTGTTCAAAGTCTCTGCAATTTTCTTGCTTGCCATTATTAATTCCCTAGTTTCTCAGCCTCTAAAGAACAAGCATTCAATATTGCTACTTCTTCCTTTTTATATACTTATATATGTACTGTCTGTTGTTATATTTCTTGCGACTTTTCTCTCATGCTCCAATTTCTTCCTCTTTGATTTTTCAGTCATCTTTTGCTTGTTTCTAAAATTTTCCCAATTTTCTGGCCTACCACTAATTGTTGGAGCAATGTACATCTTTTCGTTCAACTTCCTTAGTCAGCCTTGGATGGTGCTCACTTTTTGTAGAGCCTTTCTCAATGGAATATATTTTCATTGAGAGTTATGAAATATCTCCTTAAATGACTGCCACTGCTTCTCTACCATCTTACCTTTTAACTTATTTTCCAATTATGACTCTGATATCATATTTATTTATTTCTATTTGTGTTATCAATTCATCCATTGTGTTACTAATACTGCATGCATTCAGGTAAGGAGCTGTTAATTCTGTATTTAACATTTTTCCCTAATCCAACCTTATTGACTGCTGCATTCTTATGTTTGTACACTCTGACCCTTCTGCCACAATCTGGTTGTCATTACCTGCATCAGTAACCTGCACTATTGCCCTGTCCTTTCTCTTTAACTTTCTAAATCTCCCCTCATGTGAACCCCCCCCACCGCTATTTAGTTTTGAGCCCTCTTGATATGATTCGCCAGGCACTGGTCCCAACGCTGTTTAGGTGAAGGCCATCCCAATGGTACAGCTCCCTCTTTCCCCAGCACTAGTGCCAGTGTCCCATGAATAGAAACCCATTCCTCCCACATCAATCTTTGAGCCATGCATTCAACTCTCTGATCTTATTTACCCTATGCCAATTGTAATCCAGAGAATACCTTTGTGATTCTGCTTTTAAATGTAGCCCCTAGCTGCTCATATTCCCTCAGCAGCACCTCTTTCTACATCCTACCCATGTCATTGGTACCCATGTGGCCCATCACAAATGGACCCCCCCACCCAACCCCCCCAGCACTCCAGTTCCTCTCCAGCTCCAAGGAGATGTCCTTAGACTTGGCACTGGGCAGGCAGCACAGCCTTTGTGACTTACGCTCTCGACTGCACAGAACAGTGTCTGTTTCTCTAACTATACTGTCCTCTACTAAAACTACATTCCTTTTTGTGCCCCCCCACCTCCGCCAACACTTGAATGGCTTCCTGCATTATGGTGCTGTGGTTAGTTTGATCATCCTCCCTGCAGTCTCTGACTTGTCCACACAAGCTGCAAGAACTTTGAACCTGTTGGACAATTGAACGGGATGAGGGCCTTCCATTGCTACCTTCTGAATCCCCACGCCTGCCTCTCCTAATGTCACACACTCCTGTCCCTGACAACGGACCAAATCTGAGATACCCAGCCTAAAGGGTGTTACTGCCTCCTGGAACAAAGTGTCCAGGTGACATTCCCCCTCCTGAAGCACCATAATTTCCAAAGCTGTGACTCCAGCTCATCAACGCGGAGGCAAAATTCCTTACGTTGCAGACACTTACTGCAGATATAGATGCTGTGGATCACAAAGGCATCCACCAGCACCCACAAGCTGCAGCTGCACCAATCACCTGCCCTGCCATCTTTATTTTGTTTTGATTTAATTAATTGGGTTTCAAGTTTAGAATATAACTCAACAATTATTGGTACTTATTTAATGGAGCTTAATTAGCTATGCTATATATTCAATATAATACTTATATCTCACATGTTCTCTGTGCATTCATTTTTAAATCCAGAAGGGCCCATAAGATCACAGTCTTTTGGATTGTTAACAATGTTAATTAGCTTTAAATTGCTAATTTCAAAAACACGATTGGCATCCTCACATGTGCTCCAATCTGCCACTGGTAAAATGCAGCTCTGGTGTTATGACATCAGAGTGCGGATCCAACACCACCTGACACTCATTCCTCCGCTGCCCTCCATTTCGACGGGTAAAATCCCAACCCTCGTATTCTGGTTTCTGCTTCATATACAGCACAGAAACTGATCAAGTCAAAGTTACAAAACATGTCCTGTGTGATTCGGGTAGCAGTTTGCTGGCCTCCTCATTCATCTTGACCTTTCAACTGCCTTAGGCATCCTTTTATTTAAATCCTTCTCCAACTTCGCTCCACAGTAGATATTTACATACCACCTGTCATCCTGGCTTTCCTTATCTGTGCTCATCCCAGTGATGATAGAACATCTCCTCCCAATAGTTTCTTATCACATGCCTGCATATCACCAGCTGTGCAACTGAGAACTTCAACCTTGGCTCACTCTTTCACTATATAAATATCCCCAAATGAAACAACATCCAGAACGATGGGATACAGGCTCCAAAGACAAAATACTGCAGATGCTGGAAATCTGAAATTAAAACAGGAAATGCTGGAAATACTCAGCAGGTCATGGAAAAAAACAGGGTTTAGGGATGGAATTTTTTGAGGCGTCAGGGGTCTCGCCTGCCAGCTGGAGAGCCAGCGAGAAACCTACACTGCCTCCTTTCGGGAAGGCCCACCAAACCACAAGCCAATCAGGCAGTGGCAAGGCCACCAAGCAGGCCTTCACCTTGAATCAAGACCCCAGGAGTGGATGTCTCGCCTACCGAGAGCTACCAGCCAATCAGAGGCCAGCGGTTCTTGTGCTCAGCAGCACCACGGGGGAGGTGGTGGCTGCTGAAAGAAAAACACTGGAGTCCCTGGGACACAGGTAAGTAATGTGGGGGGAAGGGTGGGGATTCATGCAATGGGGTTCACATTGAGAGGATTGTAGGGCGATCAGCAGCAAGAGCAAGGGGGTGGTTCTCAGCACCACCCCCATCCCTTCCTGATGTCAAGTCCCTCAATCAGGCACCGAGTACTTTTGATCGAGGAACACCGCCTCCCCCATCAAAGGTGACAAGCTAGCTCCATGGTTTTGGCTGCCATGCAGGTCATATGACAACAGGCCTACCTGCAGCTGGGTTAATACCAATGGCGGTGGGATGAGGATCTAAACTGGTCATTAATTGGCCACTTAAGGGCCTCAGTAGGTGGCAGGGCAGGATGGTCGACCATGAGCATTCCCACCCAGAACTTAGTTCTGGTGAAGGCCGGGAGGTAACGGCGTTCTGGTATGCCCACATCCCACCTTATAACATGTCCTTCCCGCCTGCAAGCTCGCCACCAGTGAGAGCAGAAGATTCCGCCCAATGTCTCAGGTCAATGACCTTTTATCAGAACAGGGAACATTAACTCTGTTTCCATCTCCATAGATGCTGCCTTACCTGATGAGTGTTTCCAGCATTTCCACATTTATTACTGCCTCACTCTTGGTCTTCAAAGACCTACTAAAGATGTTTCAACCAATTTATCGGCCCTGCCCTGTAATTCCATGTCACCTCTTCTCCCTGCCTCCCCCGACTCAGTGTATCTCTGCTTTGTAAACAGTTTAGATGTCTTATGTGATGAATGCTAAGTGAATATTAGTCTTTACATCATTATCTAAAGCATTCAGTATATGCACCAATTTTTGTCCTTATATTAAAGAGTTAAAATTTTGCAGCGTTATTAATCTACTTAAATTGTTTTTTCAACATGCACAATGACCTTTTCATTGTTCCAGGATTACATACATCACGCTGTTTGTAACAGGTATAGACTGATTATTATCTACTCCTGAAAACTGACAAAGAACAGTGCAAGGAGTAACATTTTTGACCCAGTTAATTAGTGCCTTAATTAAATGCTTGTTAAGTAATTATTAATTGTTTAGACTCATAGTGCATGTTCATACAGCTGGAGAATTGGACATTGATACTCATTCTAAATCTGCTACAAACATATAAGTTACTTTATTTCAATAGGAAAGCAAATACAGTTGTAGCCAGAGTAGAAATTAAGAAAGCTGCCTGACCGAGAAGTCTTGAAAAGTTGTCCTATGCTACTTCCATTTAACCTGGAGCATTATAGTTTCTGAATGATAGGATGGCAATTTCATATGGTAGACACATTGGAATGAATGGCTGAAGAATATTGTTGCAGTTCTGATTGACTCAAAAATTCAATGTCCTTTATCCTGTTGCATAATATAGCTGAAGGTCAATAAGATGAGGACTGGGTATGTATTTGTTCAGTATGCAGAGAGAGTAGGTAAGCTCTGCTGGAAGTCAAGAGCAGAATTTGCATTTGTGGGCAAGGAGATCAAGTTCATTTTTTCTAATGTGGTTTTAGAACTTTTATGCTTATTGAGAAGAGAGATATTAGTATTGGGGAATGGAATACTTCCACCAGGTTAGGTAGAACAGTGTTATATACAGAGTCAAATTTACTTCACTCTGTTCCATTAATACCTTTCCACAATTGCTAGATTTCTACATCCTATCCTGGCTAATGGAGCAGCATCAGCACTGGGCAGTTTCTGAATCAACGAGCAAGCTTTCTATGATGCAGAAGGCCTGCCAGATGTATCTGTGATTAACTCTATGTATTTGAATCATAGTCAAGATCAATGTTTAGTTGGCTGTTCACTTTAAGGCAACACCTGAAGCCACCCGTCTAAGACAAAAAAACTGCTACTGCTGTTCCCCAGCTGCTCCTCTGCTTCTACAGATCTGCAACTGCTGATGCCATCTCTTCACCAGTATTCTGATTGAATAGAACACTGGTCCACCCTAATTGTTGCCTGCAAGTGAGATCACAAAATATTCATAGCAACAGTGGGAATATTCAGGAGAGATGCTTCACAACTCTATCACTTCTAGTCGGCATGCACCACTGCAGTTGCTACAAGTGTAGCATCTTGCTCATCATCAGATAGCAGTGCGGACTATTCCTCTATCCTCATTGTGAGATAATAGCTATTCTGATAACTCTATTATGAGGTGGTATCTTTTTGCTACACCCGAGGGTCCAGTATTAGAATGGCTACTAGTGAGAAAAGATTGGGTAGCCTTTAGGGTCCTACCTGTGGGGAGAGGGTTTCAGGAGGCACTCATGATTGGAAAGAGGGTAGTGTGTAGAAGTCTGGAGCATTGAAAGCTGCAGCTTTTCTCACGTGGCCCCTTCATCCTCAACAATCCCTTTCCCTTTACTGTATCCTTTAAAGCTTCTGTACATTCCTCTCTAAAGGCATAATTATTTATTTAAGTTTTTTAATCGATTGGCAGTAATTTTGTCTCTTCAAGCGTTTGTTAAATCTGGTTTTCTCCTTCATTCACATTCTACAATAAACACACTTACCTTACTTACATATTTCTCTTCATGTTCCCCTTTAAAACTTATCCAACATTCTCTGCCTGAATTCCAATCCTGCTTCAAATAAGAAGTGATCTACTATTTAGAAACATATCATGACTTAGTGATGCTTTTAAGTTGTGTAGCTCTTTCTTGTGTTTTGTTCATGCTGCCTCCCAAGAAATTGAGTGTTTTGTAGCCAGAGCAAAACGCCGAATCTAGTGACTCAGCCAAGAACTAGAAAAATAAAGATTGCGGAGTTGAATGGTAATCAAGGAAGGATTTAAATATGCTCCTTTCTATTTGCAAATCCAACATCCAGGTGGGACAAAGAATGAGGCCATGAGTTTTGATCATTTATATATCATTTATGAAATACACCACGGATAAAATTTAATATTGAAGAATGGGAAGTATCTCTCACAGGATGAAATAATGTTCTGAGGAGGGTCTGTTATACTTGAGACTTTAATCATACATCACAGATTGTCACTTAGATGGGTATCTTACTCAAGTATTATAAAGCATTGACCTCCTGTTAAACATTGTACCAATGCAGGAATCTGCACTCTCAGTGACATCTGTCTTTTCCTCATGCTGCTCTGATTGAACTGCTGAATGTTTCCAGTATTTTCTGTTATTGTTTCCTATTTCCAATATTTATCTGGTTCTTTTTTATCATATTAGTGTTACCTTCATGCCTGGCTTTATTTTTGGAGACTGTCAAAGAACCTAGATTTTTATTTATGACAATCTGATGACAATGAAGATTTCTTACAAGAAAAAACTGTGAAAACTTCCAAGCACTCTCACAAGTGTTTTATTTCAGGTGGAGAGTCAATTGGAGAATTTTTATATCAAATATTCAACTGGCAGACTCTTGGTGGCTTGCATGCACAAAGCAATGCTCCTTGGGTGATTAAGGTTTAATGTTAGGAGAAAGCGCACTCCAAACATTAAAAAGACTGCACCCAGTTTTAGAAGTTTCTAACAAGTCCCATGGGCATTTAAAAAGCTTGTCTTCATACTGGGAAGTGTGCCTTCTTACTATTAATGGTCTCACTCCTTGCATGTCCATGTACATCCTAAAATGCTTCACATCAATGCCTTCATAGTACCGTTTTTGCAGGCTAAACAGGGATAAGGAAATGCAGTAACTCACTTTGCATTCAGAATGTGTTTTTATTTGCCAAATAAAATTCAGCAGTCACATTATCAGTCTTTTAAGTTAATGACCCCTTTTTCCCTGGTTAGCTGCTCGAGGTTGCTCTCCAAGGCAATCTGCAGACTCCCCCGCTGAAAATCAGCAGCCATGCAGAAGAGGACTATATAAGCGCATAAAAGCTCTTTAATCCCTAAAGGTACACTAGCAAAACTATGGAAGCGGCATCAATGTCCACCATTGAAGGAACAATTTTTTTAATTCATTTTTACGTGATGTGGGCATCGCTGGCTAGGCCAGCATTTATTGCCCATCCCTAATTGCCCCTTAAGAAGGCAGCTGTGAGCTGCCTTTTTGAATCGCTGCAGTCCCTGTCATGTAGGTACACGCATAGTGCTGTTATGGAGGGAGTTCCAGGATTTTGACCAAGGGACAGTGAAGGAATGGCGATATATTTCCAAGTCAGGACGGTGGGTGGCTTGTAGGGGAAATTCCAGGTGCTGGTGTTCCCATACATCTCCAGCCCTTGTCCTTCTTGACGGCAGTGATCTTGGATTTGGAAGGTGCTATCTAAGGAGCTGTGGTGATTTTCTGCAGTGCATCTTGTAGGTGGTACACATTGCTGCCACTGGTTATCGATGGCGGAGGGAGTGAATGTTTGTGGACGTGGTGCCAATCAAGGAGGCTGCTTTGTCCTGGATGGTGTCAAGCTTCTTGAGTGTTGTGGGAGCTGCACTCATCCAGGCAAGTGGAGAGTATTCCATCACACCCCTGACTTGTGCCTTGTAGATGGTGGACAGACTTTGGGGAGTCAGGACCTGACATAAGGTAAGTTATGAGTTGCAAGGTATGAGCAAGTTGCAGAGTTAAAAAAATAAATAATTCTCAGCACATGGGGATCTCTGACAAAGCTGACATTTACTGTCCATCATTGATAAGGTGGAGGTGATCCTTCTTCTATAATCACTGTAGTCTGTGTGCTGAAGGTATTCCCACAATGCTATCAGGTAGTACAAACATGTTCTGCATGTTATGCCTGTTCTGCATTTCAATAAGATCTTGGCTGATCTGTTTGTGTTTCGAATTCCACATTCCCATCCACATTCAATAATCTTGATTTCCTGCCTGACAAGGATCTATCTACCTCTACCTTAAAAATATTCAATGACCCCAATCCAACGTCTTTAGAGACACAGTTTTCCAAAGTCGCACAACTCTCTGAGGAAATATTTTCTCCTCATCTCTGTCCTAAAAGAGCAGCCCATATTCTTGAAACAGTGCTCCCTAGTTCTGGACTCATCCACAAGAGGAAACATCCTTTCCACGTCCACCTTGTGAATACCGTTCGAGATCTATATACTTCAATCAAGTCACTACTCATTCTTCTTAACTCCAGTGGAAACAAGCCCAACCTTTCCCCATAAAACAACCCGTTCATTCCAGGTATCAATCGAGTGAACCTCCTCTGAACCATCCCCAACGCATTTACATCCTTCCTTAAATAAGGAGACCAAAACTGTGCGTAATATTTGAGATGTGGTCTCACCAATGCCCTATATAACTGACGCATAACATCCTTAGTTATACGTTCAATCCCTCTCGTAATAAAAGATAGCATTCCATTAGCCTTCTTAATTACTTCTTGTACCTGTATACCACCTTTTTGTGACTCATGCATTAGAACACCTAGATCCAATGCACCTCAATTCTGTAGCCCTTCTCCATTTAAGTAATACTCTGTCTTTTTTATTTTTCCTGCCAAAGTGAACACCTTCACATTTTTCAACATTATATTCCATTGGTCAGATTTTTGCCCATCACTCAAGCTACCTATATCTGTCTGCAACCTCCTTATGTCCTCTTCACAACATACTTTCCTACCTATCTTTATGTCATCTGCAAATTTAGTTATCATGCCTGCACTCCGCTCATCTAAGTCATTGATGTAAATTGTAAAAAGTTGAGGCCCTAGCACAGACCCCTACGGGACTCCACTTGTCACATCCTGCCAATCAGAAAAATACCCATTTATGCATACTCTGCTTTCTGCCAGCCAGCTAATTTTCTATCCATAATAATATGCTATCCCCTACGCCATGAGTTTTTATTTTTCACAATAACCTTTGATGTGGCACCTTATCAAATACCTTCTGGAAATCCAAGTTCAGTATTTCTACAGGCTTCCCTTTATCCACACCTACTCCTTCAATGAACTCCAATAAATTAGTTAAACATGATTTCCCTTTCTCAAAACCATGCTAATTCTTACCAATTACCTTGACTTTCTCTCAGTGCCCAGCTATAACCTCCTTATATGATCAATTCTAACACCTTCCCTATGACAGACGTCAAGCTAACTGGCCTATAGTTTCCTGTTTTCTGCCTGCCTCCCTTTTTGAATAGAGAGGTTATATTTGCCACTTTCCAGCCTGTTGGAACCTTTCCAGGATCTAGCCAATTTTGAAAAATTAACACCAACACATCTACTACCTCATTAGCCACCTCTTTTAAGGCACTAGGACAAAGTCCATCAGGACCCGGAGACTTGTCAGCCCACAGCTCCATCAGTTTGCTCAGTACCACTGCCCTAACAATTGTAATTTCACCAAGTTCCTCTCTCCCCTCCAGCTCGTGATTTCCAGTTATTACTGAAATGTTTTTATATCCTCCATAGTGAAGGGAGAAGCAAAATATTTGTCCATTCCATCCACCATTTCCTTATTATCTGCTATTGACTTCCAATGTCACTCTCTAGAGGACCAGCACGCACTTTACTTACTCTTACCCTTTTTATATACCTGTAGAAATTCTTGCTATCCCTTTTTACATTTCTAGCTAGCTTCCTCTCATACTCTGATTTCTTTCTCCTGATTAACTTTTTATGGTCAGTCATCCTCTGCCAGTTTTTAATATTCTGACCAATCATCTGACCTGCCACTCATCTTTGCACAGTTATATGCTTTTTCCTTAAGTTTGATGCTTTCCTTAACTTCTTTAGTTAGCCACAGATGGTGGGTCCTCCCCTTAGGATTTTTCTTTACTGTAGGAATATACTTATTCTGAGCATTCTGAAATATCCCCTTAAATATCTGCCACTGCTTCTCTATTGATTTATCCCCTAGCCTAGTATCCCAGTTCATTTCAGCTAGCTCAGCTTTCATGCCCACATAGTTGCCCTTATTTTCTAAAATACTAGTCTTAGCCCCACACTTCTCCCTTTCAAATTGGATATAAAATTCAATCATACTGTGGTCGCTGTTACCTCAGGGTGCCTTCACTCTGAGGTCATTAATGAATCCTGTCACATTACAAAATATCAAGTCTAATTTAACCTAGGACAGAATCTTCAGGTCGGCACGCGGGGACGGGCCCCGCTCGCCGATGCGTAAAATAACGTGCGGTGATGTCGGGCGTGCATCCCGACGTAACTGCACGTCATTCAGACCTTCAGTTCGGCAGGTGAGCACCGCAGTCAGCTGCACGGCCGCCGAACTGTCAAGGGCCTATTAAGGCCATTTAAATATCAATTAAAATAATTAACATAGCTGCCAATCCAACCTTAAGGTTGGCGGGCAGGTGAAGAGCCCAGGCGGCCTTCGTATTTATCATGAAACCTCATCCACGGGTGGGATGGGTTTTCATGAAGGTTGTTAAACTTCAATAAAAATTTTTAATAAAATTCATAGATATGTCCCAGCTCATGTCACATTGTCACATGAGGGGACATGTCTTAATTTTTTTTTTCTTTATTTAAATTTTTAACATTCAAACTAATCTCCCTGAGGCAGCTCTATTCCTCATTTCCACCCAAACCGATTCTACATCCTGATCTCTTGAACCAATTTCATCTCTAACTATTGTACTATTGTACCAATGCCATCCTTGATCAACAGTGCTACCCCTCCACTCTTACCTAGCTTCCTATTCTTCTTAAATGTCATATTATCCCTCAATGTTACCCCTCAGTTTTAGGACCCAATGCTTATCGTCCTGCAGCCACTTCTCTGTAACGGCTATCTGGTTGTACTTATTTACTTCAATGTACGCTATCAATTCATTTACTTTTTTATGAATGCTACATGCATTCAGATACAAAGCCTTTAGTTTTGCCTTTTTTGCTATCTTTGAATCTACTCTTGACTACTGGTGTATTCTCAGGTTTTATCTCTCTGTTTCTTCCTGCTATTCTATGGCCCTCATTTCCCATATTACTATTATGGTAACCTGCATTGAATCTACCCCTTGATTTGCCATGTCTACCCAAGCTTGATCCCTCACCCCCCTCACCCCCATCAATTTAGTTTAAAGCCTTCTCTACTTCCCTAGCTTTACAATTTGCAAGGACACACACCCCAGCAGGGTTCAGGTGTAAACTGTCCCAATGGTACAGCCCTCACTTTCCCCAGTACTGGTGCCAGTGCCCCACGAACTGGAACCCACTTCCCCCACAACAGTCTTTGTGCTACACATTAATATCTCTAATCTTATTTACCCTATGCCAATTTGCACGTGGCTAAGGTAGGTAATAATCTAGAGATTATTACCTTTGAGCTTCTGCTTCTTAATTTGATCCCTAGCTTCTCATACTGACCATGCAGCACCTCCTTCCTTGTCCTGCCTATGTCGTTGGTACCTACATGGACCACGACAACTGGATCCTCTGCCTTTCACTGCAAGTTCCTCTCCAGCCTGTGCAGATGTCCCAAACCCTGGCACTGGGCAGGCAACACAGCCTTCTGGACTCTCACTCTTTGCTATAGAAAATAGTGTCAATCCTTCTCATTATACTATCCCTATTACCACTACATTCCTGTTTGCTCCCCCTGCTTGAATGGCTTCCTGCACCATGATGCCATGGCCAGCCTGCTCATCCAACTTGCAGACCTCACTTTCATCCATACAGGTTGTGAGCACTTCAAATCTGTTTGACAATTGCAAAGTCTGAGGCTCTGAAGAAGGGTCATACGGACTCGAAGCATCAACTCTGTTTCTCTCTCCACAGATGCTGTCAGACCTGCTGAGTTTTTCCAGCATTTTCTGTTTTTGCTCCTCCACTACTGTCTGTTTGGCCCAATTACCTGCCTCACTCACGGTCACATCCTATTGTCCCTCACTGCTGACCAAAACAGACGACCCTATCCTAAGAGGCATACATCTTCTGGAACAAAGTGTCCAGGTATTTCTCCCCCTCCCTTATATTGCGCAGTGTCTGCAGTTCAGCTTCCAGAATTCCTGACCCAGAATTCCTCTAGCTGCTTACACTTTCTGCAGATGTGTTTGTCATGGATCGTCTTGGCATACAAAAGCTCCCACATCCCACAGCTGCACATAACACCAACCATTGTTACTTAGTTAACTTAATTTAATTACTCACTTAATTAACTTAGAATAATTCTTATGTATACCCCACCTCTAACCCCCGTGCACCAAATTCCCACGTAATCCTGATTCGCTCTTCCCTCAGTCTCCATCTCACTCCAGCATATTCGTCTGTCTCCTCGTATGCCCGTTACTGATCTTCTATTGAGTGACAGGATTTTGTCTCAGTGACCATGAAGGAACGGCGCTACATGTCTGAATAAGGAATGGTGTATGACTTGAAGGGGAACTTGCATTCAAAGATAACGTACAGCACATCTAGAAATGGTAATTAGCAATAAGAAAAACAGAGAGAAGAGAAAATGGAATACTGAGGCAAATTGTGGATTCCTCCTCAACCTAATTTCACTCAAAAGCTACCCTAACTCGCTGTTTGTAAAATTAACAGCGTTACTTTCCCTCTCGTTTGCTTCTGACATGTCAATATAAGCTCTCACTTCAATTTAATAGCCTTAACACTGATTGAAGGTAATAGGCAATAGATAGCATAATTGTAAAACAAGACAGCTGAAAGTAGTAGACAACTCCAGAAAGGCTCTGCTTCCAGAGGTGAGCTTAGGTGGACAGCAGTATGTGCCTGAAAGCTATAGCTCTGGGGTGTTGATTCTCTAACCCATGCTCCCAACTAACAAGGATCCACAGTGTTGTTCTTGCTCACTGAATTTTCTCTACAATTTCACCAGACAGTATATATAACAATATTTATAATGTGAAACAGAAAACATATTCCTTCTACAAGTAATTTTTATTAAATAAAATTTAGTTATTTTACATATGCATTGGAAATCATTTAGCAGTTTCATTGACTAGTATAAAGGTCATTTGCTATATTGCCAGAGGTGGCCAACCTGGCCAAGTGTTGAGACTATTAAATTGAAGTGAGAGCTTATATAGACGTGTCAGAAGAAAATGAGAGGGAAAGTAGCACTGTTAATTTTACAAACAGTGAGTTCGGGTAGCTCTTGAGGGAAATTAGGTTGAGGAGGAATCCACATTTGATGTTCTGCAAGAGCACTTTATAAGTGGCAAGAGTTGTTAATGGATACTTGTTGACCACCATAACACAGAAAAATAATGGCAGCCATGTAGGTGCACTGTCCTCAATATCAACTATCACCTTGCACTAGCAGAAACAGCTGCACCCTGCATGCCATCAAGCGTATAAGCTCTACTCTCTTTAGTGCAAATGTGAAAAAAATAAACTATTATTGTATCACCTAAATCCCTGCCAATCTGTCTCCCTCAGAGATACATTATCATCTATTCCCCATCATTTCAATGCTTTCATGTTCTCACTATATATTTATTTCATAAAATGAAAGATTATATAAGTGGATGAGAAAGGATAATAGAATGGAATACAGCACTGAAATGGTGTCATCACGATAGAGGAGAGGATTATCTGCAATACCAATGAGCAAAGAGCTACAAGCAGAGGATTAGTGGATACCCTTGTGCTAACATTCCTTCAGAAAGAGCTTCAGAGTGAACAAAGTCTAAGATATAACTGTATTGAGATGGTGACAAAGAAGCAGCTTGGCCTGTAGACTAAGCCGTATAGTACACCCTTGGTGGTCTGACCCTTCTTCAGTGTTGTTTAATTCTTGTGATTTCCTTGGCCACCTTTTCTTTTCTTTTCCTCCTCTCTCCCAACACCGATACTTATTAGAAATTCCAACTTGAAACCATTAAGAACTTACCCTAACATTTCCTTCCTTGAACAACTTTCCCCAAAATGTAGCCCAAAGCATTTCAAGATTGCTCAAAGGAGAAAAAAGTTATAATTATCTAAAGTTTTGTTTGACTTTATCTTCATGGTTGTCCTTTAAGCAACCCACTTCATCAACGCCAACAGAGAAGCTTCACTTCAATTCTGCAGTAGTTTGCATGGACAGAATCAAGGGGCAGAATTTTTACCTCCATACTCGGCAAAAATGGAAGTGGACCATTTTCCTGGAGGCAGGATCGATGGCCAGAGGGCTACCCATCCGCAAGCGGCATGTATCCAATTCAGGATAGTTAATAGACCTTCAGGCCTATTGACGCCTATTGTCAGAGGCCAACTGGAATTTTCCATAAAATTGTAAAACCTTTTGACACACATTGGTTAATAAATCTAACATATAGCAAGAAATGTCACATGTAAAAAGAAACGTAACACTGTCTTCTTTCCCTTCAGTACAAGCACCACTGACATCCAGAACACATCAAAACCTCAAGACCAAACCTCATCTGACACAAGTTCATCTTACTTCCATAATATTTAATTTAAACATTAATCAAATATTCAGGAACTGGAGACTGGGGAGAAAGAAAGATTTCCATATATTCTTAATAAAATTATGGGGTGATTTGATATTGTGCGCTATTAACAATCTGAAGCTGACTGTATTCATATCAAATTCCTTTGTCTGCTATTTTAATGGAGACATTTCGCCCTTTATTTTATACACAGTTTATTGTTTTAAATAAATCACTATCTTTGCTAAAGTGGTGATGCAGTGTTTATAATATTTCAAAGTCACCTGAAATCCTAGATTACTGTACCTACGTGGTCATTTTAAGGATTTGAATACACCCATTGTTTGCTTTGGCCAAATGCAGTTTTGTGATGCTCAGGGAGCACCTCTTCATGAAGCAAAATATCATATGAATTTAACAAAATCAGCTAGCATTACTACAATACATGCTTTGGGTCGAAGATATCTCCTGTTTCTAAACTTTCCCTCACCAAATTATTGAAATTATATTCAGATCTGCTGAAACCTAACATATTTCCTTAACCTCCTCAAGATCATCCTTAACAATTTAAATCAAATCTTCCACCGAATGAAGAAATTCTTTTCGGAAGGCAGTGCAAGTGACTTCTGGGCTGTAATTAGACACATGGGGCAGGATTTCCTGGTCGGCGAGTGGGGGGGGCAGGGGCCGGGGGGGCGGGGCCCGCTCGCCGACACGTAAAATGACGCGGGATACTTTGGACGAAACTCCCGGTGTCACCCTGCCCCATTTCAATTTTCAGGTAGGAGGGAGCTCAGCAGAATCAGCTGTGCACCCATTTGAGACCATTGACAAAGTTGTTAAACTAAGTAAAGGACCTGTCCATCCAACCTTAAGGTTGGTGGGCAGGCCAGGAGCCCTGGCGGGAATTAGAAAAAGCATGAAACCTCATCCGTGGGCGGGATGAGGTTTCATGTAGGTTTTAAAAAGTGTAATTAAAGTGTATTTAAAAGTTATGGACATGTCCCAACTCATGTGACAATGTCATGTCAGGGAAACTTTTTTTTCTTTTTTTCAAATTTTTTATTGCAGAGCCAATCTCCCTGAGGCAGCACTTAGCCTCAGGGAGATGAATGCACTCTTTTGTGCGCATGCTCAAAAGAGCGCACTCTTGGCTGAGGGAATTCCCCCCCGGCTCGCACAGGGAGCGCATAGCACTTCCTTGCAGACGGCACACTGGGCGGGCCTTCATTGGCCCGCCCATATAAAATGGCGGCACACCCCCAATTGGGGGTGCTGATTGGAGGCACGCATCTGCATGCCCCTAATGGGGGGAAAATTCTGCCCATGAAGAAGAAAACAATGTCATGGCATGAATTCTACTCTTCCTTCTAACCAAATTTTTTTCTATATTCAAGGGCCTGAATTTTTCAGTCAGCGGGCGGGCTGGGCAGGAGCGGGTGGGGACAGTCGTGGAGCTGACCGCCACCCGCGATCGGTTCCACTCCGTCATTTTACATGGGTGGGCCAATTAAGGCACAAGCCATAGCACTCAGTACTATCTGAGCAGGGAGAGTCGGGGCCAGCACTCTTTTGCGCATGCCGCGAAAGAGCACTTCAATCTCCCTGGAGGCATGGAACTGCCTCAGGGAGATTGAAGCACTTTTGAAATAAATAAATAAATGGCTTGACAATTTAATTAAACATGTATCCTCATGTGACTGTGTCACATGAGATGGGACATGTTTTTATGTTTCAGAAAAATGTTCAATTTAAGTGGTAAAAGCTTCAGGGAACTTCATCCTGCTCATGGATGAAGTTTCCTAAAAAACGTGAAGGCTGCTTGGCCTTTTCACCTGCCCGCCAACCGTAAGGTTGGATGGGCGGTGTAAACAATTACATTAATTAATTCATTAATTATCAGTTATTGGCCAGCGTGCAGCCGACTCCAGTACGTGCCCGCCGAACAAAACACCGTGTGACAGCGCAATGATGTCAGGACGCACGCCCGATGTCATTGCGCGTCATTTTATGCGCCGGCGTGTCGGGCCTGCCAATCTTTCATTCCAGTATATCTGACCCAGCTCCGTTCTTGCCCCATTGAAATCGGCTCTTGTCCAGTTAATTATTTTTACCCTGGGTTGCCTATCATCCTTTTCTATCATCATCCTAAAATGTACAATACAATGATCATTGCCTCCTAAATGTTCCCCCACTGATACTTGATCTACTTGGCCTACCTCATTTCCAAGAACCAGGTCAACAGTGCGTCTTTTCTTGTCGGGTTGGACATTTCCTGCTCTAGAAAATTCTCCTGATCACAATTTAGGAACTTTTGCCCCTCTCTGCCCTTTACCCTACCACTGTCCCAGTCTACATTTGGGTAATTAAAGTCCCCCATTATAACTACTCTATAATGCCTGCATTTCTCTGTAATTTCCCTACAGATTTGTTATTCTACGTCCTTTTCACCATTTGGTGGTCTATAGACTACACCGAGCAATGTAATTGCTCCCCTTTTGTTCCTTAGCTCGAGACAAATTGATTCTGTCCTTCAACCCTCTGGGTTGCTTTTGGAAAGGCAAAATGATTGTCGCCTGAAGTAAAGATGATGGTGATGCATTCCCTGGTATTCAAAATGTTATTAACAGTGCTATTTTCAAAGATTTTGTCAGTTCTATTCTTTTATATGGGCCAGCCTACAGGCCCTGATATTGTATATTTGTTGGCTCCAAAGAGGGACACGTTGTCTGTGTAAGAGAACCTTGATGCATTTTCCTTTTATACCCGCAACTAAGATGGCTTAACATGTCATCCAGAAATGTTCACAATGTAAACACAGTCAAGACCTTGGATTCAAATTCAGTTTTATATGTCAAAATTTCAGCTATAGAGCATTGTCACTTCTATACCACCTGTGTTGAAACCTACAATTCCAATGTGGGCTTCCACACTATTACCAATTTACCAGAATTTTTAAAAACTGGCATAACCTATAAATTAATAAGTAATGGTCTGGATCTTCTGATGGCAACAGCAGTGAATGTTGAGATATTTACCACTGTTGCGCTTCGATGCCCTGAGGAAGTCCCAACCACGCATACTTGCAGTATTTACCCAGGAAGTTTAAACTTCCAATGGGCAGAACGATGCTGCTCCACCGCCTTGAGAATGAGTCTGATACTGACCTTAGTGTCGGAGACATTGGCTTGATGCACTACGTTTACATAGATATTTACCCCATCCTTCTCCTGCTCTTAATCTCAGGCACAGGATAGTGATGAACAGTGGGAGCTGTACTGGAAAGGCCTAAAAACACTCCCCCCACAACCCCCCAATCCAACACCCCGACACGGCTCACCTCCCCCGTCCAACCTTTTTATTGACAGTGCTCACCACGCACAACCCTGACAATGCTCATCATTCCCCGCCAAACTCCTTCCCAACAATGCTCATCCCCTGCACTCCCAACAATGCTCAAACCCCTTCATTCCCCTGACAATGCCCACTTTCCCACTCCCTACCTGACAATGCTCACCCCCTGTTACCACCTCCCCACAACAATGGTCACCCCACCCTCAAAACCCCCAAAAACAGTTTGAACTTCCTGTGAACTCTAGCAGAAAGAAGATTGGGCACAATGAAAAAAAGACACCAATTTTCTACAAGTTTGTTTTGTGCTTTCCATGTAGACCAAGTTCAGCCCTAAAGCTTCCTGCCTAGCAATGTAGCAAAGTTACGAATATTGCCTACTGGATAGCTGACTTTTTCATTCTGAGTGTAGAACACTGAAATTTAGTCATCTATTTTCAGTCCCAGTTTCAGTGAATGTTCATGTCACCTTCTTCAGATGAAGGCAAATGGAGGTTATTGAAGCGGATGACAATTTGGACCCTCTCCCAACAATCTTTTCTCATCTCCACCATAAAAGGCAGCTTCTACACATTCACCTTTAATGAAGCAAAACCTTAAGCACTTAGCGGGAGTGGTATTGCATGCCATTGGGTTAACAATCTACTCATTTTGTGCTGCGTTATATCAGAAATAGGATATCTCATCTACAGTAGGTTCCTGGAAGATGAAACTGATTTTCCAAGCAGCTGCCAATTTGCTAGCACTTATTTCACTTTTACCAATGACAATTTTAACACCCCCATCCCACCAGTGTACCTGTTTGCCATGGACAATTATATACCCTACATGGAAAGTGTAGGGGTTCAGTTGCACCTATATGCCATGACTGCTGAAATCCCACATGTTCTGAGCATAAGTTATCCCTGTTCACTAAAAGACAGAAACAAGTTACATCAGCAATAAAGTTAGTTAGTCCAACATTGAATGTTCCTTCAACTGTTTTCTGAGTCTAACATACCAAATTGTTTTGAGATTCTTTTTTTTTTTAAATTAAGACCTTTGCTGAACTTGTTTTCAGCTTTGTATAAGCATACACCTTGGTACAAGTAAATTACTGTCTTACCTGGAAGAAGTGTTTCAGGCCCTGGACAGTGATAAGGAAGAAGGTAGAAGACCAAGTGTTGTATATCTTGCACTTGCATGGGAAGGTGCTGTTAAAAAGGGAGGTGTAGTTGGGGATGATTGAGAAGTAGACCAGGATTTTACGAATAGAACAGTCCCTTCAAAATCCTGAAAGAGGAGGGGAGGAGTAGGTGTGTTTGGTGCTGGCATCATGGTGGAGGTGGAAGAAATGGCAGAGGCAGATCAGTTGAATGTGGAGGTTTGTGGGGTGGAAGGTGAGGACATGAGATGAGAGCAGGAAATGGAATGGATATTGTCATAGGCCCTGTCAATCATGGTGCAGGGAAGTCCTCAGTTGAAGAAAAAGGAAGACATATGGGAAGCACTGGTATGGAACAGATACAACAAAGTTAGAGAAAGTGGGAAAATCAAATGTACACCTTGCAGGGAATGAGGTGTGAGGAAGTGTAGCCAAGGTGGTGGTAGACTCTTTGTTATTTGAGTATGTCCAAGCTGTAAGTGAACTCATCAACTTTTGTGGGTCCTTTCATGACTGAAGAGTCCAATGTAAGATTGGCATGGATGTCCACAGAAATGGAAGTTCAGGTTGTCATTTTTGGCGTTTAGGAGAACTTCTGCAGCTGCACCACCTATGGCCTTCCACCTCTGGCAATTTTGACGCGGATGGTCTTCGAAGCACACTGAACTAAATTTTAGTGCTCGTCTCCAAATGGGTCGGTTGGCTGCAGTATTTTCCCAAGAGAGGTGGTCTGCAATGCAGAAGTTTGTAAGGCTCCTTTTTATGGTGTCTTTGAATCATTTGTACTGACCACCTTGATGCTGTTAGCCCTGAGACAGTTCCCCATAGAAGATCTGCTTGGGGATTCTGTAGTCCAAGGAGCGGGAGACAAAGCCTGCCTATCTAAGTTGAATTTTCTAGAGCGTGGTCTCCATGCTGTTGAGCCTAGCATAATGAAGAACCCCATTTTTTGTGATTTTGACCTGCCATCAAATTCTCATGATGGACCTTGGGTGCCTTTGGTAGAAACTTCCCAAAGCTTTGATGTGGTGTCTATAGCAAACCCAGGATTCAGTTCATACAGCAAGGCAGTGAGGACAATGGCCTGGTAGAGTTTGATTTTAGTCCTTGGATTAATGGATGGGGTTGGATGTAAATTGACTTGCTTTCTGGATATGTGCACAGATATTTTCTTCAACAGTGGCATCCCTAGTGAGAACACTGTTGTGTATTACACTAAGACTAACACATGCTCAGCTGCAGGCAGCCATTATTGGACTAACTTTATTTAAATCTCCTCAGCTGAGAGGCAGCAGAGGAAAATTTAATGAAATGCTCAGACCTTGTAAAATACTACACTCTCTCCCTACTTAAAAAAAACTTATGCACTAAAATGTAAAATGGTACATGTATATAATTTCCCAGAATACAGTATGATTAAACCAACATCAACAATATCTGAAATTTAACAGGGGTTAGGTTGCATTTGCTTTTACTGTAATCATAACCAAAATTTCCAGAGGAATTTGTATATTAAAAAGGTGCTTTTTGTTCGTATCGGTATGTGTTTAACAAAAATATCATTTAACAAGAAATAATAAAATTAAAACATTTTTATTCTTCCTTCCTACATAGTTTCAGTTAAACTATCTGGCTTATTTCTCTTTCTGTTTAGGTATCTCCCTCTATTTCTATTAGCTTGACTCTTTTCTCTCAACATCTCTGACTGTGACAATCCTGAGTTTTGACTTTGACTACCAACTGCACGTAATGGTTAGAATTAGGACATTGATTGATTTGTCTCAATCAAAGACTCTGGCTCACTTTACTTTGTGATGCTGGCAAACTTTCAGTTTCTTCTGGCTTTCACTTGGGATTGTCAGAGGAATTTGGACTATGAGGTTTCTCCTGCTCTCCCTTTTTCAGATTTCTCCTTTGAAGCAATTAATCGACATGACGCTGATTGAGTCTCTGTCTAATCTTCACTGGATATGTACCGGATCCCTTTACAACAACTCAAATCACATACATTTCCTTATTACCTTGGTGATTGTTCACTATGACCTTCTGACTAGCATTGAATTCTCAAAGTTTCATGCCTCCTGTATCACTTATCTTCATTTTGTCTTGCTTTTCTCTTGCTTTGCTGTTGACCTCAGGCTTAAGCAACTAAACCTTGTCCTTGGAGTTTGTTTAAACATTAATTCATAAGGTGAGCAACCTGTTGTAGACAGCAGGGTTATTTTGTATGAGAACAGAACACTGTCTAGCCGGTGCTGAAGAGGAACATTGGAATTCCTGCCTAGCTTGTCAACTAGAAAAGACTTCTGCAAAGACCCCTTCACAATCTGTACACTCCTTTCTGCAACATCATTTAATGTAGGTAACATGGTGGTATTAGAGTTTGACTCCTTTCTTAATCAGAAATATTTCAAACCCTGACGTAAACTGTGGACCATTATCTGACACTAACAAATCTGGCAACCCATAAATTGCAAACCAATTCTCAAAACCTCAATAGTTTTGGCACTTGTGGAGTTGGACATAGACTCAATATTGATCCACTTACTATAGTTATCAACCAAACGAGATACTCTTTCCCTTCCACTTCAAATACACTCATTCACATAGTTTTCTTGTGTTAGACCATGGAATGACAGGAACCTTGGTTGGATCATTTTTAATTCTGAGACACACCTCACAACTTTTCTTCAATATCTCTATCTACCTTTGGATATCAAGTATAGTTTTGTGCTATTGCTTTCATACGGAGTTTGCCTGTCTGCTTTTGATGACGTTCCTCTAACAATCTCTCTCTCTCAACCTTGAAAGAAAATGACTTAAACCCCATAGGAGACAGCCTTTATCTACACTCAGTATATTTCTGTTTGCTAAATATTCCTGCAGTTTCTCATCGTCACACTCTTTAGGCCACCGTGCATGACATAATTGGGCACTTTACTGAACATTACTTCCTTGTGAAATTCTTCAGTAATTTCTCTGGCAGACACTAGCATGTCATTTGTGTATGTAAAGTAATTCACAGGTAACTCAGTGGCTGGTATGAAGCATTCCTCATGGGAAATCTTCAAAGAACGTCCATATTTGCATGATCTGCTGACACAATATTTAGTATCGTACTGACGGGCCATCAAAATCAACATCCATCTCTGAAGCCATGCTACCGCTAAGGAAGGTACTCTCTTCTTTGAACCAAATACGAGGTTAAGGCCTTGGTGGTCAGTTAACAAAGTGAATTGCCTACCGAACAAGTATTACCATCTAAGAAGCAGCACACTCCTTACATCCCACATAATACCTGATCCATAATGCTCTGCAACACTACGGGAACAGTAGACACCCCAAATGGTGATCTTTCGTACTGGTACAACCCTTTGTGTGTATGAATGGTAAGCAGTTCCTTGCTCTTGTCTAATTGCAAATATGCATTTGACAAATCTGTCTTACTGAACACCTTTCCATTGGCTAAATTAGAAAACAAATTTTCACTGGCAGGCAGTGGGTACACATCATTCTCAATCACCTTATTTACCGTTTGCTTATAATCTCCATAAATCCAAATGGACCTGTCTGTCTTTTGAATTACCACAATGGGTTTGGCCTTTGCACTGCTCTTCACCTTCTTAATTGCCACTGCTCTTTTTAATCTATTCAGCTCTTTACTTACTGCTTCTAACTGTGCAAAAGGCACTGGTTTAGCCTTGCAAAATGTCAGCTGTACTTTGTCCTTTGCCTTGACTTCAGTCATGTGATGCTTAAATTTATCATTTGGTCCTCCCTGCTCAAAGGCCACTTTGTGCTTTACCACAACCTGGAGCATTACTCTACACTGCATGCCATCTGGATATGACCAACTTCCCCACAGGCATAGCACTTTGACTGGAATGTGGGCATTTAAATGGTTGGTAGCTAGCATGGCAACAGTAGCATCTAACTTTCTGACTCTGAGACTGTGCACTTGGCTGCTGTGGCCTGGATCTCCCTGAAACTTGGCAGACCTTCATTACCAGCTCAAGAAAAGAGACCCAACTTGTAACTCTTTCTTCTGTTCCCATGGCTGTGGCCACATTGCAGGCCTCCTTCCACATCAGTCTTTGCTCAAAAGTTTGGCCTAGATTTTATTGTTCCTTATGCCTCCAACAAACGTGTCTCTAAGATCAGTTTCTAAGTTCGCACCATACCCACAGTGACAAGGGAGTTTCTTTAATTTGAAAAGATAATCTGCAACAG
Organism: Cetorhinus maximus; assembly: GCF_964194155.1. NCBI lineage: Eukaryota > Metazoa > Chordata > Chondrichthyes > Lamniformes > Cetorhinidae > Cetorhinus > Cetorhinus maximus. The sequence continues at coordinate 70,100,527 of NC_135885.1, forward strand.
TCTCATTGGCAACTGCTTCCTTTCGTAGAATGCAACTCTCAGTGCACTTTCATTCTTAGTCACACTATAGTAAGTCCAGGGTTTCATTAATTTCAGCATATTGCAATGAACTGGGGTCTCTCAGGTAACATTAGTTAACATCAAAAGCCTCTGGCCCTATCATTGGGAGGAAAGCATTTACTTCACCCTCACCTCCTATTTTATTCACTTTCAGGCAAATGTGTAAACTTCATTTGTAATTACCTCAATCCTCTTTGTTAGGGTTAAGTTCCCCCAATGCCCCCAAATGTCCCTTATTTTTCCATCTTTTTTCCAATTATGCACCATGCTGACTCACTGTGTATGTGAATATGATGTGTGCATGGAGCAATCTTTCAAATTGCTCAAACTTCCTCAAAATCAACTTTAGGAGTTTGAAAACTGTGTCACAATGTTCTTCAGTCCTTTATTTTACATTTCTTTTGAGAAATGTAGCTCTATCCCAGCATCATCACCATCTTTCTGATTAAGACTTTCTAAGTAAGGCTAATACATGCTTAGTTGCAAGCAGCCATATTTGAACTAACTTTATTTGCACTTCCTCAACAGAGAAGGCAGTAGAGAGGACAATATAAGAAAATGCTCAAATCTTGCAATGCACTACTCACTGTCAAATATGAGAATTTTTCTACGGCCTTGAGACTGGCACCATCAATGGTTATGTCTGGTGCTTCATATTGTGTGCCAGGTGCTGGCTGAAACATACCCTATTGGCGGGATTTTCTGCACCCGCCCACTGCTGTGATCTTCCAGTCTCGCCACAAGTCAATGGACATCTGGCTGGGGCGCCACCTTGCCCACAACAGGGCCGGAAAATCCCAACCTATGTCTTTGAGATACTATTTGGAAACCAAAGTTTTTGGCTGCAAGAATTTGTTTGCCATTGTCTGGATGTTTTCCTTGTTGTTGGCATCTGGAGCACAGTCATCTACATAGAGAAGCTCTTAATTACTGCCTCTGTGATTTTGGTGGAGGCACACAGTCTGGAGAGATTGAAGAGCTTCCCTGAATGGGACCTAATGTTGATGCCTACAGGCATATGTCTCTGGTGGCTTCATTAAGCATTGCAGCAAAGAAGAGATTGAAGAGTTGGGGAGCAACAACTCACCATTGCTTAACGTCACTGATTATTGCAAAAGCATTGGACATCTCACCACAGACACAAACACATCTAACCATGCCATCAAGCATTATGTGCAGGATTTTGACAAACCTGTACAGATATCCTAGCTTGAAGAGCAAGTACTATATATCAGGTTGATTCACACCATCAGAAGCTTTAGTTAGGTCTATGAACAACATATATAGATCATGATATTGTTCTCTGCACTTTTCTTGTAGTTGTCTTGCTGCAGACATCATATCTGATGTCCAATGGTTAGCTCTTAGACCACATTGTGATTCCAGGAGGACATGATCTCTGAGGCTGTCTAGTAGACAGTTTAGCAGGATCCTTGTAAGGATCTTTCCTGTGATTGAGAGAAGATTTACTCCTCAGTAGATGCTACACACATTTTTGGATCTTTTCCCCTTCCAGATGCTGACTATGTCGGCATCCTTGAGGTCTTGTAGCAATTTTTTCTTCCGATCCCAGATATTCTAAGTTTGTTAATCAAGCGCTTCACTATTACACTTCTAAACCTCTGCTGGAATGTTGTCTGGGCCAAGAGCTTTGCCCTGTTTGGTTGATTTGATTGTTTTTATCACTTCTTGAGTGCAAGGAGGAAGCAATAGATTTTTTTTCCTCAAGCAACTGCCCAATTTGATGCAGAAAATCTGATGAAATTTGGGACTCCCTGTTGAGAAGCTGTGCATCCCTAAATAGGGCAGCTGGGGCATCACATGTGATGCTGATGATCAGCCTGATGCTGATGTTACATTATTTAAGGGCCATCTACATGCATATTGAGGGCTATGACTTCTGGTGTGACTACACCTGTTGCTTCACCCATTTCCCATCACCGTAGGACATGGTTGTATGTCTCTCGGTCATACTTTATAGCTAAACCTACGCTAAAGAATTTGACTATAGTGGAGAAAGGATGTGTACTGCTTCCCCACTCTCAGTTGCTTTTGCATGATCCCAGAAATGAGGAGGATCCAAGACACCTAGGTAGCTTAGCAGCTGCAGTGGATGGCAAGTTCAGGTTGTTTCTCTGTTTTCTTCCTTTGCCAGACTCCACACTACGTTGCCATTGTACCATATCTGCCAAAAATACCAAATATTTGTCGGTGTTGCCTTCATGCAATAATGGACTTTATTTCACCCTTCCAACATCTGTCCTTCCACTATGAGGTGAGAGGCTCTAGATCCAGAGAGGACTTTTGATCAGAGATTAGCCTCCTGTTTGCTAATGAACTATTAACCAGGACCCATTTGGTAAACAGGTTGAGAGTCACCCACAACCTTTGAACCAAGGTTGAGTCATGGTAACTGGGGAAGTCATTGGGGTTATAGGAAACATTGGTCCATAGCCTACCCCAGAAACGGTGGCAGAGAAGTCAAGGGTGGGAATGGAATAGTCAGAAATGGACCATGTCAAGGTCAGGGATGGATGGAATTTGGAAGTAAAGTTGATGAAATTTTCTAGTTTGGGACAAGATTGGGAAATAGCACTGATACAGTGATCAATGTACCAGAAAAAGAAGCACTGGAGAGAACCTGAATAGGACTGGAACAAGGAATGTTCCACATATTTCGTATTCCATGAAAATATTCAATTTTCTATTTTTATTTCAGGTTTCCAATGTCTGCAGTATTTTCATTTTGAATAATTGGGTTAGGTTTGGGGAAAGTATTCCGCTCTTAACTGGTTTGCAAATCAAAGCAACTGGTCCATGACCAGAATCGACAAAATAAAATAAGCAAAGATCCAAAATTTGATTAGCTGTTGTTCAGAAGACACAAGATGAATCAAATGTTTCCAAACCCAAGAAAAAAATTCTGTTGCATTTAATGCCACCACATAGAATTGTGTATTCACTTCATCACATCATCATGCACAACAAAAAGGTAGCCCTCCCTGAAAGCAGTTAACAAACCAGTTTAAATTGGGCGATTGTGACCTAACTAAAACTTCGGGATTGTTTAACACAGCAAGTTTGCGACTTGAAACAGGACTGATTTTTCATTCTCTCGTAAACCCCACCCTGAAAGATTTCCATCAGTTAAAGGATAATGACATTTGAAATAGTTTTGAAAAGGGGCATAATCAAAGCCCTTTGTTGAAAGAGAAACAAAGGAGACAATAAATAATTCTTTGGTGGAAATAAATGAAGGCAGGGGGGCAGAGTGAAGATAATTGCAATATTAATATTCATAATTTACTAACGTGTTAAAATTTGAGATGGGTTTGGCACATTTATATATTATGTTGGTAATTAGCTTTTAGAATCATTATCAGTAACCTGAGCAGATGACATTTATTTTAGAGCCCTATGGACTGAAATTAAGCATCTGCACAATACATGAACTGTTCATTAGTGAACAGATGGAGTTCCCTCAGGACAAAAGTACACCGGTCAGGTAGTTCTTTAAAAGAAAAAAAACACAACTTCAAGGAGAGTTTGTTTAAATAATGGCTGATTTGTTAAAAAAGAACCTATGTTCAAAAGCTTATTACTGAATAGTTTTACAGTCTCTAACTCAAAATTAGGTATGAGAATATCACAGCTGGAGTAGGCAAGAGCTTCCACTTTGAAAACTATATTTGCAGTTTAAACTGTGCATTTATTATTGAAATGAATGCTTTATTATATACTGAAAATGTTTTATTATTTGCCACTAGTTGACTGGGGGGCATTCTCCCAGGTATTAATATTATGCCTGCAGATAAAAAGTATTGGTATCACAGTAGGTATTTTATTCTTATTGATTGTCAGTTACTCACCAAAAGATTCTGCTTCAATGTTTTAATTCCCCATTTTCTCTATTCTTAATAAATTATAGTGGGGGTTGGGAAGGAGAAGAAATACTTATTGGGCAGAATCTTCGGGTCGGCGAGCGGAGCAGTCCCGACGTTACCGTGCGTCATTCAGTTATTCAGTTTGGTGGGCGGGCACCGGAGTCAGCTACGCGCCCACTGAATTGTCAAAGGCCTATTAAGGCCATTTAAATATCAATTAAAATACTTAACTGAGCTGCCTGTCCAAACTTAAGGTTGGCGGGCAGGCAAAGTGTCCAGGCGGCTTTCACATTTATCATGAAACCTCATCCACGGGCGGGATGAGGTTTCATGAAGGTTTTTTAAAATTTAATAACATTTGCAAATAAAATTCATTGACATGTCCCAGCTCATGTATCACTGTCATGTGGGGGGACATGTCTTAAAAATTTTTTTTTTGTCTTTATTAAAATTTTTATAAATCAAACTGATCTCCCTGCGGGTGGCGATCGGCTGCACGCCCACCCACGCCCACCCCCACACAACACCCCCTGATGGGGAGAAAATTCTCCCCGTTGTTTTTGCCAGATTTAATGGTAGTCTGACAGGTGATGATTATACATAAATATGTATCCAACATCTGAATTGTTGCTACAAGGGGGGAGGATGTAATCACGTTCCATGTTTGGGTGTGAAGTTCATGTGCCAAATTATGAGGACCAATTGGGTATACAAACAAATAATATTAAGGGCCTGTAAAGGAATAACCCAAAACATAAATGCGTTTACTGCTTCAAAACCAGATATATTTTTAGAAAGTGAAGTAATTGATTACAGGGAATACTAAAAGAACAGAATGATACCTCTTTGTTAAATGTTGGAAAAATATTTAAGTATTAAGTTAAAAGCATGGAAAGCTGAACTTATTCTTGTGGAAGCTGAAGACTGGTTTCATTTTACTTCTCTCATCTTCCTATAGCTATGAAAATTGGCTTTATATATAAAAGAAAATTTACAATGTAAAATTTCTGCAATTTCTTTTGGGAAGTTTGAAGATTGAAACCCACTCTTCAGATATTTGAGAGAATGGATATAATTCTAAATGTAGCTTCCCTTTTATTCAGCAGCAACTACAAATGCAGTTTTAGCAATTGGAAAAACATTGATTTCTTGTTGGTTTTGAAAGTGTTCATGTATTGATAATTTAGCCTGAATTAGTTCAGCTGGGTGTGAATATGATCTTCAGTGATAGTGAATTGGTAGCCTATTAAAATCTCACTGATTTCTTTTTCAGAATTTAGGATGAGCTGAAGTATAGAGGATGGGAAGCTGGTCAAACATGCATTGAAATACTGAAGTTTGGAAGTGACAACTTCATGATTGAGGGTTTGAGATGTAGATGAGCTGAAATAGTCCGGAGAGTTACAATACAGAAGTGGATGTAAGATGTTTTTAAACTGACAGCATATGGGATTTGAAGCTAAATTGGGAGCTGAACAGAATGCCAAGTTTGCAAGCAATCTGGTTGACCTTAAAATATTGACTAAGGAAGCAGATGGAATTGGTGGCAGCGGGAGGAGTTTGTAGTGTGTGCCAAAATAATAGAAGAGAGTTGTCAGATAAGGATAGTATGGTCGACCAAGTGAAAGCTGCAAGAAGGTGAAGAAGTATGAGCAGAGAGATTGCACTATGGTCACAGAGAACAGTATTTGTGTTTTTGGCTTGTGCTGTTTTGGTGATGTGGGAGGTGCAGGAATCTAACTGAAGAGTTTCAAAATTGAAATTGCAGATAACAAAGACAGGTGCCAGGATTTTCCAGCCCCACTATGGCAGGACTCGCCACAGGGATGTGGCGGCCCAGCCAAAATTCCATTGACTCTCGGCAGGACCGGCCGATCCCAGCAGTGGGTGAGGCCGGAAAACCCCACCCAGGGACTTAGGAGGTGACAACACATCAAGGACTTTGAAGAGGGAAGGGAGTTAAAGACAGGTGAAAGTTTGTAAGGAAAGAAGGATCAAGGGTGTTGACAAGAATACATGCACTTGCCTATGGATGGTCTTACTGTAACTTCTGTGCTGTAGGCAGACTAGAATCACTGTGCTGCTTTTCCTGTTGATTTGTTGTAATGCTCAGTGCTCCATATGAACTTGAATAACTGGGTCCTTGATGAGAAGGAACGTGGTCAGCAGCTGAAGTTTATATTCCCGCATGAGCTTGATTTGAAGAAAGGTCATCGACCTGAACACTAACTCTGTTTCTCTCGATGCTGCCTGATCTGCTGAGCCTCTCTGGCCTTTTTTGTTTTAGTTTCAGATTTCCAGGTCTGCAGTATTTTGCTTTTGATTTTATTTTAGCTTGGTTCACTCTGCAATATAGTTAAAATGAAATAGATAATGTTCTTTACCAAGGCCAGGGTTTTTCCTATGGTGAGGAGGCTGGGTGGGACCGGGCATGGGTGGGCGTGGAGCCATTCACCGCCCGCGATTGGCTCCACGACGCCATTTTATGCGGGTGGCCCGCCCAGCGTAATACATGGCCGGTAGCGCTTAGTGCTACCTGTGCGAGCGGGGGAAGGAGGGAGAGTCAGGGCCAGCGCTTTCACGCATGCGTGGGTAAAAGCGCAGCAATCTCCCTGAGGCACGGAGCTGCCTCAGGGAGATTGAATGAATATTAAAATAATGAAATAAATGATTTATAAATTTATTTAAACATGTCCTCTCATGTGTCCCATGAGTGGGGACATGTTTTTATGTTTGTGGAAATATACTTATTTAATAAAAGCTTCAAGAAGCCTCATCCCACTCGTGGATGAGGTTTCCTGAAAAACGTGAAGGCCGCTTGGGCTTTTTGCCTGCCCGCCAATCTTAAGGTTGGATGGGCAGTGTTCACAAGTGGCTCAATTGATTTCTTAATGGCCTTAATAGGTTGTTTACATTTTGGCGGGTGCGCAGCTGACTCTGGCGCACGTCCGCCGAACAAAATATCGTGATGATGCGCGATGATTTCAGGACACATGCTTGATGTCATTGCGCATCATTTACGCGTCAGTTTGTTGGGCCCGCCTCTGCACGCTGACCGGAATATTTTGCTCCAAGAGACTGATCTCCTGGGCCAGGAGATTCTTTCCTTACTCGGAGCCCACAAATCCATTCCTGCAGCAGGACATCCTATCAGATACTAATTAACACATGAAAGCATTTGATATGTGGATTTTGGACTGTACAGTTTGGTTCAGCTCGTAACATTCTTGCCTTTGTGCCAGTTGAGCTTGGGTTCAAACCCCACTTTGGGACTTGAGGGTTTATTCAAGGCTGACATTTTACTGGAGTACTAAGGGAATGCTGCATTGTTAACGCTGCCTGTTGGATAAGACTTTAAACTAAGATTTTATGGGCCTCTCAGGCAGATGCAAAAGATCCCATTACACTATTTGAAAAAAATAGCAGGGAAGTTATTGTATTATCCTAGCCAAGATTTATTCTTCAACAAAAACGTCAAAACAGGTTAACTGATCATTTATTTGATTACTTGTGGGAACTTGCTGCACTCAAATTGACAGTCACATTTGCCTAAATAACAATAGTTACTACAGTTCAAAAGTAATTCAATAGCTGTGATACCCTGGGGATATACACATTCTGTATAAATGTTGTTGTTTTCAATGCTGAGCAAGATAATTAATAGCTTCCAAATTCCAAAATTTCACAGAAAAATCTCATTGAAACCAGTTAGCTCTAGCCACTTCTAATTGTTGTTATCCAATACACATATGCCGTCAAAGTTCTGGATATTTTGATCATTTTCCACAGAAAGAATTTGCTTACAAGTTATTCATAAGCATTTTTAAGTTAGAGGGGTTGACTCTCAGCAAGACCCTATTTTGAGATGCAAACTGAAATCAGATTTAATTTTTAGCTGAAAGCAACATTTCTGGCTGCTGGAAATCTGAAACAAACAGATGTTTTCCTCCCCCCTTCTCTTGTTTCTTTTTTAATGTTGTAAATTCTTTATTGTCCACTTTGCTTCTTTAATGTTTTAATCTATTCCTTTTCTCAGACTCAGGAGGAGGCCACTTCAGATGAAATGAGGAGAAATTTCTTCACTCAAACCTTTAACTCACCAGAGAGCTGTGGATGCTCAGTCATTGAATATATTCAAGTCAGATATTGATAGATTTTTAGATAATAAGGCAATCAAGGGATATGGAGATAATGTGGTAAGATAGAATATCAGTCATGACCTTACCGAAAGCTTAATCCTGATGTATTTTAAATGCTCTTATGTTAACAGAGATGCTTCATTATTTTCCTGACCTCTTTTTCTGATTATACTGATACACTCGTCTCTTATTTTATTCCATATGAAAGAAGGGTCTACACTGAAAAATTAGCAATACAAAAGCTGCTTGGCCTGCTGCATGATTGAAACAATTCAGAAGGTAGGCTCACAAAAGAAGCTTGTTGAAACTATTTCCAGTGAACAGTCATTCCTTAAAGATTTGAATGGTTCTTCCTTTTGACTTTGGGCTAATTTCAAGAGGACCCTCTATCTCGGCTGATTTGATTGACAACTCAGCTGCTCAGCCCAGTCCTGAAAGAGTCAATTAATAAACAACCGAACATCCTATCCAGAGGCAGAATTTTCCCATTGGCTTGCGGGGGCAGGCCTTGCATGCACGCACGTAAAATGATGCGCAGTGATGTCAGGCGAGCGTCCCGACGTCACCGCGCGCCATCGCGATATTTCGTTGGGCGGGAGTGCAGTGATCTCCAATGCCCGACTACCATTAATTAATGGGCCACTTAAGGCCCTTGAGGTGCCAATCAATTGCGATTTTTCAGTGCCCATGCAATCTCCGGTGCACGGGTGCAATGGGCAGGTGGGTAGGACACATTTGTATAAACCTCATCCATGGGCAGGATAAGAGGGCTCACTGGGGTCGCGAGTCAAATATTGATGTTTCAAAGTTACTGATACTTGCCTGTGTGATCTGCAATACTTTAAAACATACACCAGTTGCTTGGTCTGGACTCACAACCTTCAGGTCAGCACTCTGCAGTGAGGAATCTTTTTTGGGCCTGCATGTTTCAGGAAGCCTTCCCTTAGGAATGGGAGCTAAACTCTCCACTGGAGGCACCTCCTCTGAGGAGGAAGGGAGGGCTAGAAGGGGGAGGAGGCAGCTGTGCACATTTGGCCTCCAGGGGAGCCACCTTTGGGAGGAGAGGCACTGGCACAAAGGGTACAGGGCCAAGAGGTAGTCCAAGGCAGAAGGGACTGCAGAAGATGCTACTATCCTGCTGCCAGGGTATACAGGCAACGAAGCAGCTACCTCAATATGTCTGAGGTGCAGGGCCGGAGGAGGCGCCGTCTCTCAAGGGAGAGAGTCAACTATATCTGTCAGATGATTGGGCCTGAGATTTCCACGAACTGTGTGGGTGGACACCGCATGTCAGTGGCTCCAAAGATCACAGCTGCCCTAAACTTCTATGCCTCTGGCTCCGTCCAGGGCTCAGTGGGTGATCTTTGCGGTGTCTCCCAATTAGCTGTCCACACTTGTGTCAAGCAGGTCACAGATGCTCTGTTCAGGCGTGCATTGACCTTCATTTAATACCGTTGGGACCAGGCCAGCCAGACACAGTGAGCCAGAGGCTTCGCAGCCATTGCTGGCTTCCCCCGCGTCCAGGGTGCTATAGGTTGTACACATGTGGCCATCAAGGCACCAGCAGGTGAGCCCGGTGCCTTCGTCAACAGGAAGGGCTTCCACTCCATGAACGTGCAGATAGTGTGTGATCACAGGATGCTGATTCTACATGTCTGTGCAAGGTACCCAGGCAGCTCCCATGACGCCTACATCCTCAGACACTCCCAGGTGCCGGGGCTCTTCAGTGCTCCAGCCCGGCTGGATGGATGGCTGCTGGGTGACAAGGGCTATACCCTCAGAAGGTGGCTCATGAAGCCTCTCTGCCATCCAAGAACAGAAGCTGAGCAGTGGTACAATAGGAGCCTTGGCACCACAAGGGCTCTGTTAGAGAGAGCCATTGGTCTTCTCAAGATGTGCTTCCGATGCCTGGACCACTCAGGGGCGCACTCCAGAATCCCCCAAATTGTGTGTTGGTGATAGTGGTTGCATGCTGCACTCTCCACAATCTTGCCCTGGAAAGGTGGGAAGCTGTGGGGGATGAAGTTTTTGACACAGTGGATGTGTCTGCGCACGATAAGTCCAGCAGTGAGTCCGAGGATGAGGATGCACAGGGAAATGCTGAGAGTGTTGACGCTGACCCGGGCATACTCCAGGGAGGCAGGGACATCCAGGAGACTCTAATCGAACAAACCTTCAGCTAGCCCACCACAGATGGACCTCCAGGACAAGCCTGGGTTGAAGGCTCTATACTCGATACCTAAGTGCCAAATCTGCCTGGATAGGAACATTAACTCAGGTCCTTGTTAATAAAGCTGAATGTCCCACAAAACACTCATTACATTGTTGGAAACCATCCACCTGCAGAACAAAAGAGGGACCCTCAGCCATGGTGACATGTCTGAATTTAATATTACAACCAAAGAAACTTAATTAAACAAAATGACAAAGGTGTTAAACATCACACCAACTCATAAAGACCTCATTGCAGGCCAACACAAAGGCACCAGTGATAAACCCATGGTGTGCCTAAGGTGCCTTATGTTTACATTTCCAAGTGCTATGTCCTGATGCTGCCCCAACAACGGGAGTGGCATCTGAGACAGTCTGCTGACTCTGCTGTCCTGTTGGCCTCGATGACCTTCGCGGTCGTCCTCTGGCCCGTGGAGCCTGTGCTGGCCACGCCTGGGAGGGAGCTGCCAGTTCCACAACTGGCATCTCCCCAGTCGTCGCAGCCTCACCAGATGCAACGGTCACTGGCAGAGGGGCAGAGGAGCTGCCGCCCTCATCTGGAGCGCCCTGAGAGGTGCCCGCAGAGATGACAGGCAGCTGCTGTGAGGTCGCTTCGGACATCCCTGCTCACCGTGGATGGATGGGCACTGAGCTGGGAAATTTGGTGCCCACATCTCCTACACTGGCACTTACCAGCTGAGGTCAATGCCGATGTGAGGGCTTGCTGGTCCGAGTGCATCCCCAGGAAGCCCTGATTGGTCTCCTGGAGGATCCTCTCCACGAGAATCACCACGCTCTCCATGGAGGACGCGTGGCGCTCAGCCATGAGGCTCATTGCTTCGGCGATCGTCCGCGTAGACACCTCAACCGCGGAGACCAAGCCAAGCATAGCCTCATGTAACACACCCAGATGCTCCCGCACACCGGACCGCATTTCCTGCAGCTGCTGTGTCGCGGATGACTCCAGGGGCACATTATCAGGCGCCGACTGAGCATGTGCCTGGTCCCCTGCAGTCCTCCAACTGCTGGCACCATGGGCACTCTATGTCTCTGCCAGCTCCTCCAGCAACTGTGAAGTGCCCTCACTGCTGTGCCCCAGAACACTAGCCAATGTTTTAATTCCCATCGAGGTGCTAGTATCTGCACTGGTGCCTGCCTGGCAGAGATGGTGTGACGCTGGTGAGACTTCAGGGCCCTCAGGTGTGAGAGGGGGACCTCTGCTGCTCCTCCTCCCAGCCCTGCACTGCTAATGCTGAAAGGAAGAACAAGGATATTGGATCAGTTAACTTGGAGACCACGTCAATGTGTATCCCTGTCACCTGGATCATTATGCGCTCATCCTTCCATAAGCAAAGGTGAATCCATGTTGCAAACTTCAATCGCTGAACATTCAGCACTGCCATGGCTGTTGGGAGAACAATGGTGACCTCACTGCTGGGCAAACATACCTGCCCGTGGCACCCCAGCCTCACTGACACCAGCGGACCTGAGTGCATGGCGCCTCTCCAGATCTAGGGCCTCCTGCTGGAAGCAGCTGAGAATTACTAACTGTGCGAGCCCGCCGCCAGTCCTCACCCGCTCGATGGCATTATGTGCGTTCTTCTCCTGAAAAGGAGAGAAGAGCATTGATTCTTGCTAATTGTACCTGGACTCTCTTCGCAGACGGCCCACCCCAACCAGAGTGGGACATTACAGGGCTCCAGTGCCTCCTCACACTGCTGCTGCCGAACACTCACACAAAGATGCTAGGTCTGCCCCCCACCCCTCCCCCCACACCCCCGTGGGCCAAATGCTGTCTACATCACATTTGGCACCATACAGTCTATCCTTCCATAGCAAGGAGGCGCAAGCACATGGAGCACAGAGGGCAGCAGATCGATCGGTGCCAATGCCACCTTGAAGCTCCCCTCCCAGCATGTCATCACCCTGACTTTGACATGTCCTGGAGTTCCAGCACTGCGCCTCGGTGTAGCTCCTCCAGGTTACCCCCAAAACAGTAATGTGGGTCTCAGTGTACCATATGCTGTGGGGGCAGAACCCATCTCTTCGCCAACCTCTCAGGGTGACCTTGGCCTGGGCAATATCTGCTGGCCCACCCAGCGAAGGACACATGCCATCAATGATTCAATGCAGTTACTACACTCAGATTTGCCAGGGGCACCAGGGGGGAAAGCCTACCTGCTGGGTTAAGTGACCAATGTCAATATGGTACTCACCCTTCCTGAGCACAACAGGCCATTGAAGCATTTGCGACACGGGATCCAGGTGCACCGCACCACGTTGCGGGAGCTCACCACCTCCTCCACCTCCTCCCAGGAATGTTTGGTCGTGTGGGGGGGCCTCCTCCTCCCGTCCTGGGGTATCAGGATGTCCCACTGTTTTGCCACCTCCTCGTGGAGGGCAGCAAGGCAATCAACGGAAAAACGAGGGGCACAGTGCCACCCTGCCCTACCCTTCTGCCTGGCCTGCTCACCAGCAGCGCTCTGGGGAGCCCTTCCACTGGCCACGATTCGCAGCCTTGGAAAGGCTGCAGGAGCTTTTTGAGACAGGCGCCTGGTCACCATTGGACCCAGCGGTCATTGCAGACCCGCCACCCGCCCACTCCCGCTGTCCTCGGGAGCCGCGATTCACGCTGGGCGGCCCTTAATTGACCTGCCCACGTAAAATGGCGGCGTGGACCCGATCGAGGGTGGCAATCAGGTCCACGCCCACCCGTGCCCGTTCCAGCTCCGTCCCCCCCCCTGCCAGCCAGGAAGTTCTGCCCCAGCTAGAGCTGCAAAATCTGGTTTGACCTAGATCTGATTTGATCATCCAACATCTAACATTCAAACAACAACTGGCAGTGAAGCAGTGAGTTCCAAATAGTCAGAGGATTAGCTGGACTCCGATACGGGCATTTGGTTGCAAGTCAAAATAGGATACTGTACTGCACATGTGCAAACTACAGAAACAGGGACCATTTCTTCCCAACAGCAACATCGCTCAGGAGACAAGACACACATTATCCTAGACTCATACCCAAACAGTTGTGAACCCTATATCCAGGGTAGCTTTTCAAAAAGCAAAGATTGCTAAGGATTATTCTGTTAACAAATATATGAATTAGGAGCAGGAGTAGGCCAGTCGGCCCCTCAATGCTCTGCCATTCAATAAGATCATGGTTGATCTGATTATGGCCTCAGCTCCACATTCTGCCTAGACCCGGTAATCTTTGATTCCTTGTTGGCCAAGAATTTATCTACCTTTGCCAGGTATCAGTCGAGTGAGCCTTCTCTGAATTATTTCTAATACATTTATATCCTTTCTTAAATAAGGAGACCAAAGTTATACACAGTACTCTAGATGTGGTCTCATCAATGTCCTGGACTATTGTAGCAAAACATCTCGACATTTATATTCTATTCCTCTTGCAATAAATGACAATATTCCATTTGCCTTCCTAATAACTTGCTGTACCTGCATACTAACGTTTCCTGATTCATGTGTCCTTATGTCCATTTCACAACACACTTTCCTATCTATCTTTGTTCCATCAGCAAATTTTGCAACCATACATTCAGCCCCTTCATCCAAGTCTTTGATATAAATTGTTAATAGTTGAGGCCCCTGCACTGATCCCTGTGGCACTCCATGTGTTACATCTTGCCAACCCGAAAAAAACGCATTTATCCCTACACTCTGCTTCTTCTATCCATGCTAATATGTTATCCCTTACACCATGAGCTCTTATTTTGCAGAATGACCTTTGATGTGGCACCTTGCCAAATATCTTCTGGAAATCTAACTAGCAACACATCCACAAGTTTTCCTTTATCCACATTGCTTGTTACTTCCTCAAAGAATTCCAATAATAGTCAAACATGATTTCTCTTTCACAAAACCATGTTGACTCTTCTTGATTGCATTGAGATTTTCTAAATGTCCCACTATAACCTTCTTAGTAATATATTCCAGCAATTTCCCTACAACAGACTTTAAGCAAACTGACCCATAGCTTCCTGCTTTCTGCCTCCTCCCTTTCTTGAATAGAGGAGTCACATTCATTATTTTCCAATCTGATTGAACCTTTCCAGCATCTAGGGAATTTTGGAAAATTAAAACCAATGCATCTACCATGTCAGCAACCATTTATTTTAAGATTCTACGATGAAGTCCACAGGACCTGGGGACTTGTCAGCTTTTATTTCAATATTTTTTTCAGTACCTTTTCCCTGATTATGGTAATGGTTTTAAATTCCTCCCTCCCTTTCACTTCCAGATTCACAATTATTTCTGGGATGTTATTTGTATTCTCTACAGTGAAAATAAAAACAAAATATCTGTTCAATTCATCTGCCATTTTCTTATTTTCCATTAATTCCTCATTCTCTCTCGAGAGAGGACCAAAGCTCACTTTACTTACTCTTTTCCTTTTTAAATATCTGTAGAAACTCTCACTATTTGTTTTTATGTCTCTTGCTAGCTTTCTCCCGTATTCTAATTTCTCCCTCTTTATTAATCTTTTAGGCATTCTTTGCTGTTCTTTATATTCTATCCAATTTCCTGACCTGCCATTCATCTTTGCAAAATGGTATACTTTTTCTTTCAATTTGATAATATCTTTCACTTCTTTATGGATGATGTTTCCTCCCCTTAGAGTCTTTGTTTCTCACTGGAATGTACCTTTTCTGAGTATTCTGAAATATGTCCTTAAACATCTGCCATTGCATCACTTCTGACCTATGCTTAACCTAATTTACCAGCTCACTTTAGCTAGCTCCATCTTCATGCCCTCATAATTGCCTTTACTTAAATTTAAAACACCAGCTTTGGATCCATTCCTCTTTCCCTCAAACTGAATGTAAAATTCAATCATATTATGATCACTGCTATCGAGGGGCATCTTCACTGTAAGGTAATTAATTAATTATATCCTATTGTGCATTACCAGATCTGGTGTAGCCTGCTCTCTGGCTGGTGATAAAATATGTGTTCTACGAAACTGTCCCGAAAATAGTCAATGTACTCATCACCCTGGCTACCTTTGCCAATCTGATTTGTCCAATCTATAAATCACCCATGATTACCGCCATACGTTTCTCATAAGCTCCCATTATTTCTTCCTGTGTACCCTGTCCTACAGTGACTTCTTACTTTTACTATTTTTCATCTTTTACCCAAACTGATTCTACATGTTCACCTCTAGTACAAAGGTTATTTCTCTCTATTATATCAATATCATCCTTAATTAACAGAGTTACCCCTCCACCTTTTTCTAGCTTTCCGTCATTCCTAAATACCGTGTACCTTGAATATTCAAGTCCCAGTCTTTGTCATCCAATAGCCTTGACTCTGTAGTGGCCATCAGATCATACATATTTATTTTTATTTGTGCTGTCAATCCATCTGTTTTGTTACAAATGTTGTGTGCATTCAGATGTAGAGCCTTTAGTTCTGTTGCTTTTTTTTGTAAACTCAAGCCTTATCTGCTGGTGCACTCTTAGGTTTGTACGCTCTGTGCCTTCCTGCCATGCTTAGATCATCATTTCCCTTATTCCTACCTTGCTCTTTTGTCTCATCTTCTCTATTTAATTTATCACATCTTCCCAAACTTGGTCTTTTGTCCCCACTATTTAGTTTAAATCCCTCTTTACTGTCCTAGCTAAATGCCTCACCAGATCATTCCTCCCAGCATGGTTCAGATGAAGACCATCCCAATGGTACAGCTCCCACTTTCCCCAGTATAGGTGCCAGTGCCCCATGGATGGAAACTCATTGGTACCCACATGAACCACAACCACTGGATCCTCCCCCTCCCACTGCAAGTTCCTCTGCAGCCCAGAGCAGATGTCCTGAACCTTGGCACTGGGCAAGCAACACAGTCATCTGGCTCCTGGCTGCAGAGAACTTTGTCTTTTCCCTGACTCTACTGTTCCCAACTTCCAATACGTTCATATTAACTCCCCCTGCTGAAATGGCTTCCTGTACCATAGCGCCATAGTCGGTTTGCTCATCCATCCTGCAGCCACCATTTTCATCCATACAGGCTGCAAGAACCTCAGACCTGCTGGACAATTGCAAAGACTGAGACTCCTCCACTTCTACATTTTGGGTCCTCATACCTGCCTCACTCGCAGTCACCCTCCTGTCCCTGAACACTGACTAAATCAGAAGACACTATCCTAAGGGGTGTGACTGCCTCCTGGTTCAAAGTATCTAGGTATTTTTTCTCCTCCCTGATGCATTACAGTGTGTGCAACTTGTCCTCCAGCTCAATGACTCTGAGCCGAAGTTCGTCAAACCGCAGGTGTGTTTGTCTTAGATCACCCCGGTGTCCAGGAAATCCACATTCTGCAGTCACAACACATCACCTGCCCTGCCATCTTTATTACGTGTTAATGAATTTATTCTTAATTAATGTATAATTAATAAACACTGCTACTCCCAATAACCTTTTCTATTGCTAGAAAACCTTAATACAGCTAATAAAATCTTAAAATTGCTAACAAATTGCATGGGCAGAATTATCTGCCTGGTGGGCTGGTTGGGAGCGGACACGGAGCTGATTGCTGCCCGCGATTGGCTGTGCACCGCCATTTTACGTGGGTGGGCCAATTAAGGCCCGCCCAGCATGACGCATGACCATTAGTGCTCAGCGCTACTTGTGCGAGTGGGGGAAGGTGGGAGAGTCAGGGCCTGCGCTCTTTCACCCATGCGCGCGAAAGAGCGCAGAAATCTCCCTGAGGCACAGAGCTGCCTCAGGAAGATTAAGTTCATATTGAACATTTTAAATAAAGATTAAAATTATTGAAAAATGTCCCTTCATTTGATAGTGTCACATGAGCTGGGACATGTTTATGAATTGTGAGAAAAATATTCATTTATTTAATAAAACCTTCAGGAAACCTCATCCCGCCCGTGGATGAGGTTTCCTGAAAAACACAAAGGCCGCTTGGGCTCTTCACCTGCCCGCCAACCTTAAGGTTGGACAGGCAGCCCTATTAATATTCTAAATTAGTTTCCTAATGGCCTTAACAGACCTTTGACAGTTTGGCGGGTAGGCAGCCGACTCCAGTGTGCGCCCGCCGAACAAAAAATCTAAATGATTCACAGTGACGTCGGGACACACGTCCAACATCACCACGCATCATTTACATGTCGGCATGCCGGGCCCGCCCCTGCACACCGACGTCAAAATTCTGGACCATGTGTTTTGAAGATAAAGGAGCAAAATATCCACCTATCACTTATCTGTTTTCCTGTGATGTCACACTTTGATTTCTATTAGAATGCAGCTACTCTGTCCTGGAACTACAGACTGAACTAGATTGGACAACTCAATTAGGTGGTGGTTACTGCCTGCACGTCCTCTTTTCAGCCACTCTTTAGATAACATAAATCAATTCTCATAAAAGTAAAGTATTCAGGCTGCTGAAAAGAATGATCAATACAATTAAACTTCTCAAGGTATGTATGCAGAAACAAATTCATAATATATACATATCCAATATCTCTTTACTGTTCAATTTAAGAAGTTTGGCGCATTTAGGGGGTCAATCATGAATTTTCCCGTAACGTTGCAGTAAGTTGTGTATTCAAACACATGACCGATAAAAATACAGATGTATTTACTGATTTGCTTTTACTCATGTCAATAAGGAAGTACAGAATTAGAAAAAAGCCATTCATTCATCATCGTCTACTTTCAAGGGCTATGGGGAATGTCTTCAGTTACGGACACCGCCCTATGTATTTATTGAAGCTCTACATAAATTTACATCTGCCGAAACCCTTTGTGTCTTTGTTTCCTCAATTTGACTATTTCAACATATCATTGGCCACATGGCTAGCTCCACATCTTTCACCTCCATAAACTTAACTCTGTTGTCCATATCTTCTGCACATAACCCCTATGCTTGCTGACCTGTATTGGCTCCAAAACACCCCAGTTTTAACATTCTTATCCTTGTTTTCGAATCCCTTCATGTCTGTTCCATCCCTATCTCTTCCAGCCCTACAATCTTCCAAGATATCTATGCTTCTCAATTTCTGCCTTCATTTGCATCTCTGGTTTAAATGCTCTCAGTTAAAAGTGCAGACATCCATTGCTCTTGTTGAAAAAGCTGCATCCCAGGGGGAAACAAAAAAATTGCTTGTATAACAGTTCAGGCTTTCTTATCTCTATGGTCAATTTCATAATGTTTATTTACACAAGGTTGATTGGTTTCAAGGGCTTGTGGTTTCTGTTACTGATACTTTAAAGTGTCTGGATGATTGACATTTTTATTGTCTTGGAGTGAAATGATTTTTTATAAACATAGTGGAAAGTAATGAATGTATGGATTAATTTTTAGAAACATTTTTTTACACATACTACTGCCACAATAGAGATCATTGTTTTGATACGGTGTATAGTGGGTCAATGGGCATGGAAGTGTCACAGCTTGGCAATGGGGATGTGAGGGCCTTTGGGTGGGGTGGAGTGCCTTGGCTCAGCATGGGGGTATGATTGGCCATAGTGGATGAGTGGAGTGCCATAGCTTGGCATAGGGAGTATGAGGAGCCTTGGCAGAGGGGTGGGTGGAGGGCCATAGCTTGTCACGGGCACATACCGGGCATGGGGGAATGGGTGGAGCCATATCTTGGCAGAGGGGCATGATGGGCCATGTGGGTTGGGTGGGGCTGCATGAAGCCTGGCATGGGAGGCATGAGGCAGTATGGATAGGGCATGGAGAGTGTGTGGGTGGTGAGGGGTGTGAAGGCTGAGGGCTGGATGGCCTTTGTGTTTTTATTTTAACTGGGAAAAGTCCCACAGCACCAAGGTGGCCCATTTAAGCAGCTTGCGTCCACACCTGGAAGCCTCTGTGGCTGCCTCTGTACTTCTTCCTGGAGCAGGCCTGACTCCAGTCTGCAACCACACCTGCCCCTCGGCAATGAAGATCCTGCCTTTGCGGGCACTTTCTCCCAAGGCAGATGGGGCAAGCCTGACTCCCGCTATCTGCCTTGAGGATGGAAATCCAGATCTTAAAGTGCCAATCCCAGACAAGCACACATTAAACCTAGGGCAGGGTTTTAGGTTCATTGGGTGAGCAGGCACCCGACCTGATTAGGCATAAAATCACACGTGTTGATGTTGGGTGAGCATCACGACGTCATCACGCACTCTCGTGATCTTTTGGTCAGCGGGCACATGGGAGAGTTGGCAGCGCACTGGCTGACAATTAAGAGGCTTATTATGGCCCTTAAGCGATTAATTAAGTTGTAATTTTCGCTGCCCGCTCAACCGTTCAGTTGGCAGGCAAGCGAATAGGCCAGACGGCCTTTGCATTTTTTATGAAATCTCACCCATGGGCACGATGGGGTTTTCAACGGTAAGTAAAAAACGCAAAAAAAATTCCACTTCATTTAAAACATGTCCCTCTTCATGTGACTGTGTCACATGTGGGGACATGTTTATATCATTTATTAAATCTTTATTTTCCTTTGTCCAAACCTTCAGCACCCTGAGGCAGCTCACAGTGTGCGCTCCCCCATACATGCACAGACTTTCGCACTTGCCCTCCTCCTGTAAACACCCCAGCAGCGCTGAACATTTCAGCACACCTTTCATGCTGGCTGGCCGTTAACTGGTCAGCCAGCGTGAAATCGCGGTCTGGGCCTGATCGCAGGTGGCGGTCCTAATTGCAGCTGTTCCCAGGCCCACCCTCCTCGCCCGCCCGACGAAGGGAAAACCCTGCCCTTAGGCTAAACTTAGGTAGGAATACTGTATTGTTGGCTGTGTTGCTTTTTAAATTTTGCATTAAACTGAGGCTCATCTGCTTGCCTAGGTGATTTTACAAGTTTTAATTACCCTTTTTGGACAAAGCAATAAGACCTCCCACTGTTCTGGCTAATATTCATCCCTCAAATAACACCACCAATACATATTATCTACACTTTCATCTTATTTACCATTGATGGGGCCTTACTATGCATGCATTGGTCGATGCATTTGCCCACATAACATTAACAGTACTTCGAGAACAATTAATTAGTTGTGAATGTGAAAGGTGCTGAGGAGCTAAAAAGTGGTAAATAAAAATGAATTCCTTCATGTTTTCACTTAGCCCAATTTGCATTCATGCATCTTAAATTGATTTCTTATATTGTGTTCACATTAATTTGATTGTTAAACGTATTGACAAGAGAAATTTTATACGTGTTCTGTTTAATCCAGCTTATTTTTTGTTTCTCAGTGATAACACTTGAACCTACATTCACTCCTTGTAAAGCATGTGCTGGGTTTTGGGTAACCATTAAAGGTTTATTTTGTGAAGCTTTATGTGCATATAGGTGAATGATGTCACTTGCAGGGAATTTTGTTTTCTCTCTGCTTTTCACACAATGCCAGGATTGAGCATTGCAAGCAGTACAATATAGCATCAACTTTCAGCTGCTTAGCCTCAGTAAGTCTCAGCATCAGTTCCAAAGAAGCACCTCAGCTGCAATATTGTTAAGATCAATGAACACTTACGCTGTAAACTGCCTTGACTAACAGCTCAGTTGAGAGCTAAACATTTCACCCAGAATTTCTGGAGAGGACAGCTCTTATCCCTATATCTCATCCTATATCAATCCAGGTGGGACTTGAATCCAAAACATAGAGGGATGTGTTCTGATCAACTAGAGAATTAAAGTACAGAATGCTCTAGGCTGATGTATCATTGTTCAATACTTCTTCAGGTGAGAGTGACTGCCCTTGACATCAAGGCACATTTGACCAAGGAGCTCTGGCAAAATTGGAGTCAATGGGAATCAGGGGGAAAGCTCTCTACTGGTTGGAGTCATACCTAGCACAAAGGAAGATGGTTGTGGTTGTTGGAAGTCATTCATCTCAGTTCCAGGACATCACTGCAGGAGTTCCTCAGGTTAGTGTCCTAGGCCCAACCATCTTCAGCTGCTTCATCAATGACCTTCCTTCCATCATAAGGTCAGAAGTCAGGATGGTCACTGATGATTGCACAATGTTCAGCACCATTCACGACTCCTCAGATACTGAAGCAGTCCATGTCCAAATGCAGCAAGACCTGGACAATATCCAGGCTTCGGCTGACAAGTGGCAAGTAACATTTGGTGGGCGGATGGGGGTGGGGTGGGGGGGTTGGGGGGCAGGCCGGGGAGGAGGGCGAGAGCGCCAGTTCGCGCATGCGTGCAGGTGTGAGCTGGAAAAGCTCCCTGAGGCACAGAGCTTCCTCAGGGAAATGAAGAATTTTGAAAATTAAAAATAAAGATTTTTGAAGTGTTAAAAAGCATGTCCCCTCACAGGATGAAATTTAAAATTTTTTTTTAATGATGGATCAAAACTTCATCCCGCCCGTGGATGAGGTTTCACAAAAAATGCAAAGGTCGCCTGGCATTTTCGCCTGCCTGCAAACCATAAGGTTTGACGGGCAGTGAAAATTTAAATCAATTACATTGTTAATGGCCTTAATAAGCCTCTTAATTGTCGGCAGGCGCTATCGATTCCTGCGCGCTCCCGCCGACTGAAATATCGCGCGTCGCTTTACTCTTGCATGTCGGGTGCCCTCAGCGAAAAATCCTGCCCAAGGGCAGCAGATCGATGGGAACACCACCGCCTGGAAGTTCCCCTCCAAGCCACTCACCATCCTGACTTGGAAATATATCACCATTCCTTCACTGTCACTGGGTCACAATCCTGGAACTCCCCTCCTAACAGTGCTGTGGGTGTACCTACACCACAGGGACTACAGCAGTTCAAGAAGGCAGCTCACCACTGCCTTCTCAGGGGCAATTAAAGATGAACAATATATGCTGACCCAGCCGGTGATGCCCACACCCTGTAAATGCATATAAAATAAAATCCAAGTTTTTGTTTGGCTTTCTATGGAGTATTGTTTCCATCCCATGTCCAGTATTACAATTGATTTATGTGTGCCTTCATTTGTGATGGCACTGTTCTGTGCTTTTGCTTGTCCTCTACATGCTGTGGTTGTCAGCCGAAGCCATAATGAATTTATGATGAACTGTGTAGTGCGAGCGCAGGGTCCTCTGACTGTGTCAATTATGTGATCAACAAGCTCATCCATCATGTTCTGTTTCCTTGTTTGCCTTCTCATTTTAGTTTTTTTTTCTGTTTGCTCTTTAACAAATTTGTAACCTTTACAAATAGAGTATTTGTGATATGGGAGCACAGTCACAACAGTTACTTATTGATAAATTCATAAATTTTATCCTGAAATCTTTAGCAATTTCAACCCTTTATATAAGTCTCTGGAAATGACTCATTCCAGCTGTCTGTCATCTTTTATTACTTTTTGAGTAAGTGAAGTAGTGTTATGAATTATTTTTAAAGTCATCTTTTACCTTGCTCAGCCCTATTGCCAGGCTTTTATCTAATGCTACCTAGTAACTAACCACAAACACCATTGATTAAGATCAGCATGGGCGGCATTTCTTCCAGTTATTCCTTGATGGTCTATGGAGAGACACCAACTCCCTCAATCGAAATACTGAGATGGGGAATTTACTGTGTGGGGAATCTCAGTTGTGAATCTATATTCTAGTATTCTCTGTACGGCTTGTTGGAACCCCAAGTGCAAAACTACTGCACTGTCCTATTTTTCGTAGTCCTTGGTAGCCTTTCTGCTGGAATAATAATTACACTAAATGAGAATTGTAGCATTGCAATCTGGTCTTTCAGTTACCTGTCTTAATGTTGATTATTCCACTGTAGCTCATGTAGTTTGCTTGTGAATTCAGTACTGAACTGGTCTGAAATTTTTCCCATAGAATCTTGTTGTACCAATTAGCTAGCACAGTTCCCTGTGTTACAACAGCAACTGGTTCAAAAGTACTTCTGGTTTGCAGAGCCGGATTCAGGCTAAGTATTCTAATTCTCTCTTGGCTGGCCTCCCATTCTCCAACCACCCTCCCCACCCCCACCCACCAAAATGCAGGTCATCCAAAACTTTTGCTAGCCAATTCTTATTCTGCACCTTGGGCTGCATCTTCCGGTCGGCGAGCAGGGGGGAGGGCCTGCTCATCGACACGTAAAATGATGCGGGGTGATGTCGGGCAGGCATCCCAATGTCACGCTGCGTCATTTAGATTTTCAGTTCGGTGGGCGTGCAGCCGACTTTGCTGCGCACCTGCGGAACTGTCAACAGCCACTTAAGGCCATTAAAAAAATAATTAAACCAATTAATGGACCTGCCCGTCCAACCTTAAGGTTGCCGGGCAGGTGAAGAGCCCAGGCGGCCTTCAGAAAAAATATGAAACCTCATCCCTGGGTTTCATGAGGGATTTAAAATGTGTATAAAATGTTTCAATACAAGAAATTGACATGTTCCAGCTCATGTGACAGTGTCACATGAGGGGACATGTTAGGAATATTTTTTCTACACTTCCAAAAATTTTTCAAATTTCCACCGGTCTCCCTGAGGCGGCACTTTGCCTCAGGGAGGTCTGTGCGCTCTTTCACACGCACTCCTGGCTCAAATAATCCCTTCCCCCCCCCGCCCGCACAGGGAGCGCTGTTCTTCCGAGTGGACGTCATGCTGGACTGGCCTTTATTGGCCCTTCCCAGGTAAAATGGCGGCACGCCCCTGACCTGGGGCGCCGATCGGGAACTTGCCCGCCTGTGTCCGCTCCCGCACATCCCCCCCAACGGGGGGAATTTGCTGCCCCTTGTCCTCATCACCTATCACTGCCTTTCTGGCCCTCATTTATTCTTGGTTCCCTAACACCTCCAGCTTAAGGTTTTCATATTTGTGTTTAAATCCTTTCATGGCCTTACCTTTTCCCATTTTTATAATATTCTCCAGACCTACAATCTCTCAAACTCTGAGGGCTGAATCTTCTGGCTGATGTGTGGGTGGTGGAGCCCACATGTCAGCGCTTAAAATGTCGCGCGCTGACTTCACACGAGCGTCCCGACATCAGCGCGTGGCATTGTGATGTTTCGGTCGGCGGGTGCGCTATGCAGTGCGACGTGCGCCCGCCATTAATTAAAGGCCTTGTTAAGGCCATTAGGTCACCAATTGACGAGGATTTTGAGGAGCCCGCGTGAACTTCGGCTCGGTGCACGGGCCCAACAGGCAGGCAGGTAAGTGATTTTTTAACAAACCTCATTCAGTGGCGGGATGAGGTTTATTTTCGGGTTTAAAAGAGCTTAATAATTGTGCACTTCATTAACATGTCCCATCTCGTGTGACATTTTCACATGAGGGGGACATGTTAATGATTTTTTAATTTTTCTATTTTTAATGTTTCACAGCCTTTCAGCGATCTCCCTGAGGCAGCACTTAGTGTAGACCTTATACCCTGGAACGCCCTCCTTAAACCACTTCACCTCTCTACCTCCCTCTCCATTTTTAAGGACCCTCTTAAAATTTGAGTCACTTATTTCTAATATCTCTTTCTTTGGCTCAACACCACTTTTTTTTTCCTGGTTCCCCATCTGTAAAGTGCCTTTGAATGTTTTTCCACATTGTAGACATGAGATAAATCCAAGTTGTTGTTGAACAGCAATATTTCAGAACTTTCTTATGGTTCTTCAGGCGCCTGAATTTTACTATGGTTGAAGACAGAGCAGCAATGAAAACTTCAGGCAAATGAATCTCAGAGAATTGTTTATCCAGACTTGCTCTAATAGCACCAGATGCAGCTCAGGGGCAAATTGTACCCTTTACAATCTCAGAGCCCTGTGTCGTAGTTTGAGCACAACAAAATGATGCCTTACAAGTGGTTTATACAAGCTTAAAATAACATATCCCTGAATGATAATTTGTTGGCAATGTTTCATCTTGACTAAATATTCAATGAATGATCTAACAATCAAGTCTAAATTACTTTTCATTCAACTTTTGATAATAGATACCTTTGCATGATCTACATACATTTTATGTTTCCTATTGGCATGTGCATTATTTTATAGTTATATTACGTTCAACCCCCTCTTCCGCTCTTTAACATAAATGTACAACTGCTCGAGATCTCGAAATATGTACATCTTACTTTTATTTGGTTCCTAGCTAAATAGCTAGATATGAGTAAATTTTATATTGCAAAAATATAGTATTTGCCAGATCATTTAAGTGTAAATATTGAGACTTCCATATGCTTTCCCATGCTCGGTATAAGTCACATATCTTGCTAGAAGTTGTTGATAGACATATTTCTTCCTTGCTATATTTAGAACAAATTTGCCTAAAGACATTCAATTGAAAGAATAAGCTTTTGCATAAATGGACTGAACTGATTATAGTACTTGAGAGCTTCTAAGTGTTATGCTTGATGAATGTGACCTCTCACGAGAGTAATTTTTCATGAATCTTTGTAAACTGCATTCCTAACGATGCAGTAGTCAAGTAGCCCATCTATTTCAATAAAAACACTGAACGACCAGTACCTTATTTTCTTCTGCTAATATATGAGATGATCAGGTTTAACATATAAAGAAAAAAGAGCTGCAGGTATTAAAGCTGACTAATTCGCAGTGATCTCCCAAGGCAGTATATCACTGGAAATTTCAATGACTCTGACTTTCTTCAGTTTTTATAAAGACTGATAAAAGAGCATCTTTATTTTAAAGCTCAAAATGTAAGAGTAAATGAGGACTTTAAAGAAAAGTAATCTTCTAATTTAGTGACTTTAGGCTTATTTGTATGAAATTCAGACATGACAAAATAGGAAAGATAGTGAAATATTTATTAAACTTAAATGTACAGAAGTGCTACATGTAGATGATGTTCTGATTTTACTGATCCATCAGTATCTGAATGTTATACATTCAGAGTTCTCTACAGTTTGATGAATACTGACATTAAGAACTCAAATTGAAGCACAGACCAGCTAATTCATTTGATGGCGCTATTAATTAAAACTTACTGAACAGAATAGCAACACTCCAAGCAAATAACCAAATGCAGGAACTTTAATCTGTCCATTGTCTTTAAGAACAAGCACAGGATTACCTGCAATCTGAGAGATTTAACTGAGCTGAGCCAAATCAAAAACTGTGCAACTTCAGTTTTCATCAGGCTGTGGCTCAGTTTTAAAAATAAGTTATAGATGTATGTGATGTCAGAATAGTCATTTTGTTCTGCAATATTTTTCTGCACCATTCCCAGAATCCCCACAGGTTTGCAACTGACCAGTAGCCCTTCATGTTGAACTTTTTCAAAGGGTTTTTAGAAGTCTAGATATACTTTGTCATATGGCTTTCCACAGTTCCCTTGGGATGTCACTTCTTCAAAGGAGTCAAGGAGGTTGTTCAAACAGGAGTTTCATCTTCTGAATACATGCTGGTGCTCGGTTATTTCTAATAAATTAACCTCTAAGTTGATTCTTGATAATTCCATTATTATGCACGCAAAAGTGAGACTTGTAAGTCTTTAGTTACTTGTTCATTTATCAACTTTACAATATGAGAACCATACCTGCCTGTTTCTATTTTACCTGCACTTCCCTGGTCTCCAGTTACTTCCTCAGAATAGTTTTCAGTGCTTCACAGATATTTTCCTTGGCCAGAATTTAACATCCGGTGTGTGGGCGCGCACCTGACATGCCCGAGCGTAATATGACATGCGATAATATCGGGCGTGCGTCCTGACATCATTGCACACTCGCACGATATTTATTTCATTGGGTGCGTGCCGGAGTCAGCAATGCACTCGCCGATAATTGAAAGGCCTATTAAGGCTTTTAATAAGCTCATTAAAATCAAATTAACGCTGCCTGTTCAACTTTACGATTGGCGGGCAGGCGAAAAGGCCAAGCGGCCTTTATGTTTTTTAGGAAACCTCATGTGGTTTCCTAAAGCAAATAAACATTAACTGAAAGCTTTAGTTTTGAATTAAAAACATGTTCCAGCTCATGTGACAGAGTCACATGAGGGAACATGATTTTTTCATTTTTACTGTCTACATTAATTTTTTTTAAAAGCGCTTCAATCTCCCTGAAGCAGTTCCCTGCCTCAGGGATTGAAGCACGCTTCCACGCGCATGTGCGAACTGCGTGGCAGCCCCGCTCCCCCATCCTCCCCCTGCCCGCACAGGTCGTGCTCAACGCTGCCGCTCGCGATCCATGCAGGGCGGGCCTTAATTAGCCCACCCGTGTGAAATCACGGAACGGAGCCGATTGCGGGTGGCAGTCGGCTTCCCAATCACCCCCGCCCGCTCCCGCCAAGCCCGCCTGACGAGGGCACTTGTCTCTTTCATACATATCATCTATCCCAAGTGATTTATTTGTTTTGAGGCCATTTACCTTGTTGAAAACTGCTGTCTCATTTCTATCAAAGTCATTAGGGCCAATTTTAACTCTTTCCACCTGGAATCTTAGGATAGCAGCCCTACAATTAAACTGCTGCACTTACCGACATATTCCCTCTTCCCACCATTTTGCTCAGGGCAAGGGTAGCTCTGGCATTTGCCTGAAACATTGGAAATTGAAACAGGAATCTAGCATAAAGAAGAAATTTTTATTAATGTATCCTGGTATCCACAGATATAAGTTCAAAAAATACTGAAGCTGCAGGAAAGAGAAGCAGCCATCAAATGTGTATTGATGGCCACTCTCAGCAAAAGCATTGGGCATCTCTTGCAATTCCAAAAAGATCAACAATTAGAAAGACTCGTAATTCCCAGAATGATATGGGAAGGTTGTAATATTCCTAGCTCTTTAAGCTGACTTTGCAGGTTTCATGACCTCCAACATTCAGCAAGCTTGGCTGTTTGTCCCCCCATAGTTAAGTGGAGAGATTAAGACTAAACTAAAGTTAAAAAAGGAGTTATATGTTAAAGTTAGACCCAGCAATACCAAATAGTGAGAAAGCTGGTATCAGTAATGGTGACCATGAAACAACCAGATTAGGTAAAAACCCGCCAATGCCCTTTAGGGAAGAAAATCTGCCATCCTTACTTGGCACACCTGATATGTGACTCCAGATCCACAGCAATTTGGTTGATTGAAATGGCTTAGGAGAAAACCACTCAGTTGTATCAAATTGCTATGAAAATGTCCAATAAAAATAAAACCAAATGGACCACCTGACTATGACATAGGCACTGGATTTGGACATGAAAAAAGCACACACAGCTCAGTAGCTCCTTTAAAGTTCTCCTCACTAATATCTATGGGCTTGTGTAAATATTAGGTGAGCTGTCTTACAAACTAGCGAGGCAAAACCTGACGTAGTCACACTAACAGAATCATACCTTACAGTCACTATCCCAACCTCCTCCATTACCATCCCTGGGTATGTACCATCCCACTGTCAGGGCAGACCCACAGAGGTGGCAACAGGTACAGATCCCACTTTCCCCAATGCTGGTGTCAGTGCCCCACAAACCAGAACCCACTTCTCCCACACCAGTCTTTGAGCCACAAATTCATTTCTCTAATCTTGTTTGTCCTATGCCAATTTGCACATGGCTCAGGTAATAATCCAGGAACCTTTGAGGTTCTGCTTCTTAATTTGGTGCCTAGCCCCTCATAATGACTATGCAGAGCCTCCTTCCTCATCCTGTCTATGTTGTTGGCACCTACATGGACCACCACTGGATTGCTCCCCTCCCACTGCAAGTTCCTCTCCAGCCTTGAGCAGATGTCCCGAACCCTGGCACCGGGCAGGCAACACAGCCGTCTGGACTCTCGCTCTTTGCTACAGAGAACAGTGTCAATCCCCCTTACTATACTGTCCCCTATGATCACTACATTTCTTTTTGCTCTCCCCACTTGAATGGTTTCCTGTACCACAGTGCCATGGTCAGCTTGTTCATCCACCCTGTAGCCCCCACTCTCATCCAAACAAGCTGAGAGAACATCAAACTTATTGAACAATTGCAGAGGCTCACACTCCCGCACTCCTGCACTCCTGCCCTCCGGATACCCTTACCTCCCTCAATCGCAGTCACACCATCCTGTCCCTGACCACTGACCAAATCAGGAGACCCTATCCTAAGGGGTGTGACTGCCTCCTGGTATAAAACATCCAGATAACTTTCCCCCTCCCTGATGTGTCACAGAGTCTGCAGCTCAGCCTCCAGCTCAATGACTCTGAGCCAAATTTCCTCAAGCCGCAAACACTTACTGCAGATGTGTTTGCCCTGGATCACAGTGTTATCCAGGAGCTCCCACATGCTGCAGCCTTAACACATCGCCGGTCCTGGCATCCTTAATGTGTTTTAAATAATTACTTAATTATATTAATCACTTATTTATGTTGCTTTCTTATATATTTTATTAACTTTATCACCAATTTATGTACTATTTTAAACCTAAGGATAGGATAGAACTTACCCACTTACCAGATGCTCACCAGATGGCTCCGTTCCCTGTTGTGGAGCAAGACCCAATTCCTATGGGTTGAGAAAGATAGAAAAAGAAAACAAAAGCCTCCTTCCCGAACACCTCTCACCAAACTCAAGTCTTCACTCAGTTAGCTCAGCTGCAATCCGTTTGCCCTAGCTGCACTAAAGAACCCTGAATTTATGGTAAACTGAACTGGGTTACAGTAACCAGATTCAGCCAGTTAGCTAATTAGCTACCCTGTCTAAACTCCAAGAATCACAGAATCTTAACGACACAGAAGGAAGCCATTCGGTCCATCATGTCTGCACCGGCTCTCCAAATGAGCATTATGACCTAATGCCATTGCCTTGCCTTTTCCCTGAACCCTTATACATTGTTTCTATTCAAATAATCATCTAATACCCTCTTGAATGCCTCGATTGAATCTGCCTCCACCACACTTTCAAGTAGTGCATTCCAAACTCAAACCACTCGCTGTGCGAAAAGGTTTTTTCTCACGTCACATTTGCTTCTTTTGCAAATCAGTTTAAATCTGTGCCCTCTCATTCTTGATCCTTTTACGAGTGGGAATAGTTTCTCCCTATCTACTCTGCCCAGCTACCTCACGATTTTGAATATCTCTATCAAATCTCCTCTCAGCCTTCTTCTCTCCAAGGAGGACAGTCCCAACCTCTCCAATCTATCCTCATAGCTGAAAGAAAGAAAGAACTTAGCCTGCTTACACAGTACTTTCCAGTTACTGCTAATTACAGATTAGATTAGATTTTAAAAGCAAAATTTAAGAACAGAATTAACCACACACAACTCCCCCTCTCACCAAACTCCAAGTCTTCACTCAGCTCAGCTGCATTCATGCCTAATCTGTAACGTGTTTGGACATGGTACTAATAAACAAGTGTTAAGCAAGTACCGGAATATGACTACAGTCTTTCCGATAGCCAAGCTTGACGCCTAGAGTCCACAGACCAGAAGGACCATCTCAGAACACCTTCCAGGTCCATCTCTACTCTTCCACACTACCCGCAGTCAAGTTAAGGAAAAAGGGAGGTGCAGAGAAACATACTCCAAATTAGAGTAAGGGCTATGGGGAACAGACTTGAAGTAAAGAGGGCACAGGAGAAGCCCTGGTAATTGAAGTGGGCCGTTAGGGTAATGGTACCCCTTTGGAGCAGTAGCGTTCCGATCAGTGCGGCTGGAGACCTGAAATTATGCCTGTAATTTGGTGCTTGGGTGCATACCTGGGAAAGCGGGGAAGGGAATCTCAGAAGAAGAGATTGAATCTCTGCGAGGTGGGCTGTCGTTGAAGTCATCCGAGTTGGAGCAACTTTTTGAAGTGAATTCCAAGGCAAAATCTTCAAAGGTGAAGATTGGAAACCCTGGTGAGAAAGATGAAGGGCGGAATTTTCCCCTCCAGGACTAAGCCCTGTGCCGGGGCTGGGGATGGGGAGTGTTTCCCACTGTGAAAGCCACTGGGAATTTATGCTATATCACACGACCCTGGCCTCATTAATTATGCAGTTGACAGCTTCCCGGTGATTTTTGCGGCAGGGCAGGCTGGCTAGTACGTGCCCCACTGTCATATCCGGGCACCATTTTTAAAAGGCGCACGGACAGCAACCTACAGAGTGCTGATTGAGGAGATGACCAGAAGAGGACAGAGAGCTCCAGGGCCCGAATTCAGCAACGCCTCCCTGGCCATCCTGGTCAACAAATGGAGGTCAGGAGGGACATCCTCTATTCACCGGGTGGGAGGAGGGAGCCAAGCAGGGACACGAAGCCTGCATGGGATCAAGCCTCCAGGGCTCCATAGAGGACTTCCCTCCAATGTCAAAGAAGGATGAATGAGCTCATCTCTGAACCCTATCTTTATATCTGCATTGGCTTATTGCGCTGGCATGTGCCAACCCAGATGCCTTCTGGACAACCTGCAGTGCATTCAGCATATGGCACGCATGGGAAACATGGGAAAGATACATCAAACCTAATTGGTCTCAACTCTATCTTCTCTCTTTGCTCAGGAGAAGTTAAGCCATAATGGAAGAGAGACGGAGAAGACGGGAGGGGATGGGCCACACTTAAAAGACCTAACAGGCTTCGAGAAGCAGACAGCCCAGCTGGCAGGGGAGGAGTGGGGCAGATCCATTGGAGATGGAGCGATTTGTTTGTGGCTTCCATCCAGTAAGGATCTATGCATGACATCGAAACCTCAGGGCCAAGGGTGCATCCATGTTAGAGGCAGCTCATGCTGTCGCTCGCTCTCTCCTCTCTCACTTGCAGGTGCCAGCAGGAAGAGGGCAAGGCCCAAAAGTGAGGAAGCCTTGTCCAGCAAGTACACAAGCTCGGAAAGGAGCCAGGACATCACGGAGGAAGAAAGTGCACCTGTAGAGGCATCACAGCAGACACCTTCACCTCCGCCAGGCCAGAGACACACACTTCAGTTGGTATTAGTTTTGCAAGTGTTTCACATTCTGGTGGTCAGTGCACAGCCATGTGTCTACAGCAGGTGCAGGCAGGGTCAGCGAAGCTCACTGGCTCTTGGAGGAGGCGTACGAGAGGTTTGCTTCCAATAACGGGCCTCTGGAATCGTCCTCCCAAGAGATGCTGGAGAGACAGCAAGAGACGGGGGAAAATCAGGCAGAGATGTCAGAGGCCCTCAGCAAGGTGGTATGAGAGGCGGAGGAGTCCATCCACCTGCTGGCTGATGAAGTGATGCCAGCCTGTGCATGCATGGAAGTCTCCATGGGGAGGGTGTCAGACTCCATGGAGAACCTGTTCCAGTAAATTCTGCTGGAGACTCGCGCGGACCTGCAGTCCATCGTGGTAGACACCCCTGTGGCCTCCATTCAGGACTCTCTGAGGGTGTCCAGCCCCTCCAAATCCCCCTTGCCTGTGACTCCTTCAGCCTCATCCTCTGTGACTGCAGAGGGGACAGCTGTTTTACAGCAGGACAGCCAATGTAAGCCAGGGCCCTCCAGGCCTCAGTTCTCCAGAGGACGATCACCAAAGTCATCCAAGACAACAGGGCAATCTTGTCAACAGGCTGCCTCCAGCCCTGCTGCGGGTGTCAGGGGAGCACTTAGAAGAAGTGGTAGGGAAAGAGAAATTCAGAAGTTCTGAATTCACAACTGGTTGTACAGTGCACTATGATTGTTACACAAATCACATTTTTGTAAATATAATTCACTTGCACTTTAATCATGTCTGATGTGCCTGTGCACACACTCACCCCCCTCACCCCTCCCCACCATCACCTTTTAGGGGCACCCATGTCCCCCGGAATCAGGCATCTGCAGGGAGTCAAGTTTCTTTGCCATGGCCCTTGTGAACCATGTGCAAGAAGTCCCTCATGCTCCCTGAGCCTTTGCCCTTCACACTTTCATCTGTCCCTGGGCCCTAGCATTGTAAATACTTCCTGTTGGGGTTCCCCTTCAGTTGTCCAGTTGAGCATAGTCTGCATCTCCGCCCCCAGTGACCCAACCCCCATGCAGCATCCCAAGATCTGCTTAGTTGCAAGCAGCCATGGTGCTTGTAAAGGTTAAAGTAGAGTGTAATACTTTTTCCCCTCCTCCCGTAACCCACACCCTCCCCATCATAACAGTTGACCCCCAGAAATCACTTTTGACCTCCCCATGGTCACCCATCAACCCTCCCACATCACAGGTAAATGTAGAACTCCCCAACCTTCCCAAATATCCCATCCCTGTTACAATGAACATGCTCCCCCCACCATCATCCTTCCGACCTCCTGAATCCGCATCACCTTCTGCATCCCTTCCAATAACCCGTAGCGCCCCTTCACTCAACATCGCTGCACCTGCACCCTCCCACCCTACCAGCTCTCACTGCCCCCTTTAACCATCACCATCCTATTCTACCACCGGTACCCTCGGTTTTCACCCAAGAATCCTCCATTGACTCTACTGACCCCTCCCTCTGAAGCCTTTTACCC